>NC_133549.1:86166178-86524662 GCF_048773025.1 Camelus bactrianus | reverse complement strand
GAAAGCCGTCCTTCACCTAGATTGTTGGGAACACAAAGTTCCTTTTCAGTTGCAAACTACACTCCATACATATATAAGGGGATGTACTAGTTCCAACTCGGTTTTACAGTGAAAACTGCAGGAAATTCAAACTGGCACTAGGAAACAGACAGATAAACCAGAGTAAAAGTTTCCCCTGCAATTCGTTTCTTTGTGCTAGATGAACGAACGTCTCTCCACATGCTCAGTTCTGAGAGATAAGTGTGTGGGAAAGCAGTCCTTCACCTAGATTGTGGGAACACAAAGTTCCTTTTCAGTTGCAAACTTCACTCCATACATATATATGGAGAGTTACTAGATCCAACACGGTTTTACAGTAAAAACTGCAGGAACTTCAAACCGGCACTAGAAAACAGACTGAGAATCCAGAGTAAAAGTTTCCCCTGCAACCCGTTCCCTTTGTGCTAGATGAACGAAATTCTCTCCACTTGCTCAGTTCTGAGAGATAAGTGTGTGTGAAAGCCGTCCTTCATCTAGATTGTTGGGAACACAAAGTTCCTTTTCAGTAGCAAACTACACTCCATATATATATATGGAGAGGTACTAGCTCCACATCGGTTTTACAGTTAAAACTGCAGGAACTTCAAACCGGCACTAGGAAACAGACTGAGAAACCAGAGTAAAAGTTTCCCCTGCAACCCATTCCCTTTGTGCTAGATGAACGAACATCTCTCCACTTGCTCATTTCTGAGAGATACGTCTGTGTGAAACCCGTCCTTCACCTAGATTGTTGAGAACACAAAGTTCCTTTTCAGTTGCAAACTACACTCCATACATATATATGGGGATGTACAAGTTCCAACTCGGTTTTACAGTGAAAACTGCAGTAATTTCAAACCGACACTAGGAAACAGACTGAGAAACCAGAGTAAAAGTTTCCCATGCAAACCGTTCCCTTTGTGCTAGATGAACGAACTTCTCTCCACTTGCTCAGTTCTGAGAGATAAGTGTGTGTGAAAGCCGTCCTTCACCTAGATTGTTGGGAACACAAAGTTCCTATTCAGTAGCAAACTACACTCCATATATATATATGGGGTGGTACTAGCTCCAACTCGTTTTTACAGTTAAAACTGCAGGAATTTTAAACCGGCACTAGGAAACAGACTGAGAAACCAGAGTAAAAGTTTCCCCTGCAAACCGTTCCCTTTGTGCTAAATGAACGAACGTCTCCCCACATGCTCAGTTCTGAGAGATAAGTGTGTGTGAAAGCCGACCTTCACATAGATTGTTGGGAACACAAAGTTCCTTTTCAGTTGCAAACTACACTCCTTATATATATATGGGGAGGTACAAGCTCCAACTCGGTTTTACAGTGAAAACTGCAGGTACTTCAAACCGGCACTAGGAAACAGACTGAGAAACCAGAGTAAAAGTTTCCCCTGCAACCCGTTCCCTTTGTGCTAGATGAACGAACGTCTCTCCACTTGCTCAGTTCTGAGAGAAAAGTGTGTGTGAAAGCCGTCCTTCACCTAGATTGTTGGGAACACAAAGTTCCTTTTCAGTTGCAAACTACACTCCATACATATATATGGGGAGGTACTAACTCCAACTCAGTTTTACAGTGAAAACTCCAGGAACATCAAACCGGCACTAGGAAACAGACTGAGAATCCAGAGTAAAAGTTTCCCCTGCATTCCGTTCCCATTGTGCTAGATGAACGAACGTCTCTCCACATGCTCAGTTCTGAGAGATACGTGTGTGTGAAACCCGTCCTTCACCTAGATTGTTGAGAACACAAAGTTCCTTTTCAGTTGCAAACTACACTCCATACATATATATGGGGATGTACTAGTTCCAACTCGGTTTTACAGTGAAAACTGCAGGAACTTCAAACTGGCACTAGGAAACCGACAGATAAACCAGAGTAAAAGTTTCCCCTGCAATTCGTTTCTTTGTGCTAGATGAACGAACGTCTCTCCACATGCTCAGTTCTGAGAGATAAGTGTGTGGGAAAGCAGTCCTTCACCTAGAATGTGGGAACACAAAGTTCCTTTTCAGTTGCAAACTTCACTCCATACATATATATGGAGAGTTACTAGATCCAACACGGTTTTACAGTAAAAACTGCAGGAACTTCAAACCGGCACTAGAAAACAGACTGAGAATCCAGAGTAAAAGTTTCCTCTGCAACCCGTTCCCTTCGTGCTAGATGAACGAAATTCTCTCCACTTGCTAAGTTCTGAGAGATAAGTGTGTGTGAAAGCCGTCCTTCACCTAGATTGTTGGGAACACAAAGTTCCTTTTCAGTAGCAAACTACACTCCATATATATATATGGGGAGGTACAAGCTCCACAACGGTTTTACAGTTAAAACTGCAGGAACTTCAAACCGGCACTAGGAAACAGACTGAGAAACCAGAGTAAAAGTTTCCCCTGCAACCCATTCCCTTTGTGCTAAATGAACGAACGTCTCCCACATGCTCAGTTCTGAGAGATAAGTGTGTGTGAAAGCCGTCCTTCACCTAGATTGTTGGGAACACAAAGTTCCTTTTCGGTTGCAAACTACACTCCTTACATATATATGGGGAGTTACAAGCTCCAACTCGGTTTTACAGTGAAAACTGCAGGTACTTCAAACCGGCACTAGGAAACAGACTGAGAAACCAGAGTAAAAGTTTCCCTGCGACTCGTTTCCTTTTTGCTAGATGAACGAACGTCTCTCCACATGCTCAGTTCTGAGAGATAAGTTTGTGTGAAAGCCGTCCTTAACCTAGATTGTTGGGAACACAAAGTTCCTTTTCAGTTGCAAACTACACTCCATACATATATATGGAGAGGTACTAGCTCCAACTCAGTTTTACAGTGAAAACTGCAGGAATTTCAAACCGACACTAGGAAACAGACTGAGAAACCAGAGTAAAAGTTTCCCATGCAAACCGTTCCCTTTGTGCTAGATGAACGAACTTCTCTCCACTTGCTCAGTTCTGAGAGATAATTGTGTGTGAAAGCCGTCCTTCACCTAGATTGTTGGGAACACAAAGTTCCTATTCAGTAGCAAACTACACTCCATATATATATATGGGGAGGTACTAGCTCCAACTCGGTTTTACAGTTAAAACTGCAGGAACTTCAAACCGGCACTAGGAAACAGACTGAGAAACCAGAGTAAAAGTTTCCCCTGCAAACCGTTCCCTTTGTGCTAAATGAACGAAAGTCTCCCCACATGCTCAGTTCTGAGAGATAAGTGTGTGTGAAAGCCGTCCTTCACCTAGATTGTTGGGAACACAAAGTTCCTTTTCAGTTGCAAACTACACTCCTTACATTTATATGGGGAGGTACAAGCTCCAACTCGGTTTTACAGTGAAAACTGCAGGTACTTCAAACCGGCACTAGGAAACAGACTGAGAAACCAGAGTAAAATTTCCCCTGCAACCCGTTCCCTTTGTGCTAGATGAACGAACGCCTCTCCACTTGCTCAGTTCTGAGAGATAAGTGTGTGTGAAGCCACCTTCACCTAGCTTGTTTTGAACACAAAGTTTCTTTTCAGTTGCAAACTACACTCCATACATATATATGGGGAGGTACTAGCTCCAAATCGGTTTTACAGTGAAAATTGCACAAACTTCAAACCGGGACTAGGAAACAAACTGAGAAACCAGAGTAAAAGTTTCTCCTGCAACAAGTTCCCTTTGTGCGAGATGAACGAACGAATCTCCACATGCTCAGTTCTGAGAGATACGAGTGTGTGAAAGCTATCCTTCACATAGCTTGTTGGGTACACAAAGTTTCTTTTCAGTTGTAATCTACACTCCATACATATATATGGGGAGGTATTATCTCGAACTCCATTTGACAGTGAAAACTGCAGGAACATTTAAGAAGTACTAGGAAAAAGACTGAGAAACCCGGGTAAAATTTTCTCCTGCAACCCTTTCCATTTGTGCTAGATGAACGAAAGTCTCTCCACATGCTAAGTTCTGAGTTATAAGTGTGTGTGAAAGCCGTCCTTCACCTAGCATGTTGGGAACACAAAGTTCCTTTTCAGGTACAAACTGCACTCCATATAAATATAAGGGTAAGTACTAGCTCCAACTCGTTTTTACAGTGAAAACTCCAGGAACTTCAAAAAGGCACTTGGAAACAGACTGAGAACCAGAGTAAAAGTTTCTCATGCAAACCTTTCTTTTTCTGCTAGATGAACGAACGTTTCTCTACATGCTCACTTCTGTGAGATAATTGTGTGTGAAAGCCGTTCTTCACCTAGATTGTTTGGAACACAGTTTCTTTTCAGTTGCAAAATACACTCCATATATATATATATATAAAAGGGAGTTTAAAGCACCAAAACGATTTTACAGTGAAAAATGCAGGAACATCAAAGTAGCACTAGGAAAAAGACTGAGAAACCAGAGTATAAGTTTCCCCTGCAACACGTTCCCTTTGTGCTAGATGAACGAAAGTCTCTCCACATGATCAGTTCTGAGAGATAAGTGTGTGTGAAAGCCGTCCTTCACCGAGCTTGTTGGGAACACAAAGAGTCTTTTCAGTTGCAAACTATACTCCATAATTATATATGGGGAGGTACTAGCTCCAATTCGTTTTTACAGTGAGAACTGCACGAACTTCAAACCCGCACTAGGAAACAGACTGAGAATCCAGAGTAAAATTTTCTCCTGCAAACCATTCCCTTTGTGCTAGATGAACGAACGTCTCTCCACATGCTCTGTTCTGAGAGATAAGTGTGTGTGAAAGCCGTACTTCACATAGATTGTTGGGAACACAAAGTTCCTTTTCAGTTGCAAATGACAATCCTTACATATATATGGGGCGGTATTAGTTCCAACTCGGTTTTACAGTGAAAACTGCAATAACTTCAAACCGGCACTAGGAAACAGACTGATAAACCAGAGTAAAATTTCCTCCTGCAATCCGTTCCCTTTGTGCTAGGTGAACGAACGTCTGTACACATGCTCAGATCTGAGGGATTAGTGTGTGTGAAAGCCGTCCTTTACCTAGCATGTTGGGAACAAAAAGTTTCTTTTCAGTTGCCAAATACTCTGCATACATATACATGGGGAGGTACTAGCTTCAACACTGTTTTTTAGTGAATACTGCAGGAACTACAACAGGTACTAGGAAAAATCCGGAGAAACAAGAGGAGAAATACCTCCTGCACACGGTCCCTTTGTGCTAGATGAAAGAACGTCTCTCCACAAGATATTTCTGAGAGAAAATTGTCTGTGAATGCCGTCCTTCAATTGGCTTGTTGGAAGTACAAAATTCCTTTTCAGTTGCCATCTACAATCCATACATATATATGGGGATGTACTAGCTCCAAATATGTTTCATAGTGATAACTGCAGGAACTTCAAACCGTCACTAGGAAACAGACTTATAAACCAGAGTAAAATTTGTTCCTGCAACCCGGTCCCTTTGTGCTAGATGAAAGAACGTCTCTCCACATGCTCCGTTCTATGGGATAAGTGTGTGTGAAAGCCGTCCTTCACCTAGCTTGTTGGGAACACAAGGTTACTTTACAGTTTCCAACTGAACCCCTTATATATATACGGGGAATTCCAGGCTCCAACTCGGATTTACAGAGAAAACTGCAGGAAATTCAAACAGGCAATATGAAACAGACTAAGAATTCAGAGTGAAAGTTTCCCCTGCTACCCGTTCCTCTTGTGCTAGAGGAACGAAAGTCTCACCACATGCTCCTTTCTGAGAGATAAATGTGTGAGAAAGCGGTAATTCACTAAGGTTGTTGGGAACACAAAGTTTCTTTTCAGTTGCCATCTACAATCCTTGCATATATATGGGGTGGTACAAGCTCCAACTCGGTATTACAGTGAAAACGTCAGGAACTTCAAACTGGCTTTAGGAAACAGAAAGAGACACCCGAGTAAATGTTCCTCCTGCAAACCGTTCCCTTTTGGCAAGATGAACGAATGTTTCTCCACATGCTCAGTTCTTACAGATAAGTGTGTGTGAAGCCGTCCTTCACCTAGCTTGTTGGGAACACAAAGTTTCTTTTCAGTTGCCACCTACACTCCATAAATATATATAGGGTGGTACTAGCCCCAACTCGGTTTTGCAGTGAATAGTGAAGGAATTTCAAACCGGCACTAGGAAACAGACTGAGAAACCAGAGTAAAAATTTCTCCTGCTAACCGTTCCCTTTGTGCAAATGAACGAATGTCTCTCCACATGCTCAGATCTGAGGGATAAGTGTGTGTGAAAGCCGTCCTTCACCTAGCATGTTGGGAACACAAAGTTTCTTTTCAGTTGCCAAATACTCTGCATACATATATATGGGGAGGTACTAACTCCAAATCTGTTTTATGGTGATAACTGTAGGAACTTCATTCCGTCACTAGGAAACAGACTTATAAACCAGAGTAAAATTGCTCCTGCAAACTGGGCCATTTGTGCTAGATGAACGAACCTCTCTACACATGCTCCATTCTAAGTGATAACTGTGTGTGAAAGCCGTCCTTCAACTAGCTTTTTGGGAACAGAAATTTACTTTTCAGTTGCCAACTGAACCCCTTATATATATACGGGGTATTACTAGCTCCAACTCGGTTTTACAGAGAAAACTGCAGGAAATTCAAACAGGCAATATGAAACAGACTAAGAATTCAGAGTAAATGTTTCCCCTGCTTCCCGTTCCTCTTTTGCTATATGAACAAAAGTCTCCCCAAATGCTCCGTTCTGAGAGAAAAATGTGTGTGAAAGCCGTACTTCACCAAGGTTTTTGGGAAAACAAAGTTTCTTTTCAGTAGCCAACTAAAATCCTTGCATATATATGGGGATGGTACAAGCATCAACTCGGTTTTACAGTGAAAACGTCAGGAACTTCAAACTGGCTTTAAGAACCAGGCAGAGATACCCGAGTAAAAGTTCCTACTGCAAACAGTTCCCATTTTGCTAGATGAACGAATGTCTCTCCACATGCTCAGATCTTACAGATATGTGTGTGTGAAGCCGTCTTTCACCTAGCTTGTTGGTAACACAAAGTTTCTTTTCAGTTGCCAACTACACTCCATAAATATATATGGGGTAGTACTAGCCCCAAATCGGTTTTGCAGTGAAAAGTGAAGGAAATGCAAACCAGCAGTAGGAAACAGACAGAGAAACCAGAGTAAAAGTTTCTCCTGCTACCAGTTCCCTTTGTGTAAATGAACGAATGTCTCTCCACATGCACAGTTCTTAGAGATAAGTGTGAAAGCCGTCCTTCACCTACCATGTTGGTAACACGAAGTATCTTTTCAGTTGCAATCTACACTGAATACATATATATGGGGAGGTTCTAGCTCCAAACCGGTTTTACAGTGAGAACTGCAATATCTTCAAACTGGCACTAGGAAACAGACTGAGAAATCAGAGTAAAATTTCTCCTGCCACACGTTCCTTTTGTGCTAGATGAGCGAACATATCTCCACAAGCTCAGTCTGAGAGATTATTGTGTGTCAAAGCCCTCCTTCACCTAGCTTGTTGGGAACAAAAATTTCTTTCAGTTGCAAACAAAACTCCATACATATATATGGGGAGGTACAAACTGCAAATCGGTTTACAGTTAATACTGCAGGAACTTCAAACCGGCAATAGGAAACAGAGAGAGAAACCAGAGTAAAAGTTTTTCCTGCAAACCATTCCCTTTGTGCTGGATGAACGAAAGTCTCACATCATGCTCAGTTCTGAGAGAAAAGTGTGTGTGAGAACCGTCCTTCACCTAGCTTGTTAGGAACACATAGTTACTTTTCAGTTGACAACTGCACTACATACATATATATGGGGAAGTACTAGCTGCAAATCAGTTTTACAGTTAATAATGCAGGAACTTAAAACAGGCACTAGGAAACAGACTGAAAAACCAGAGTAAAATTTCAGCTGCAAACCTTTCATTTGTACAATACGAACGAAAGTCCCTCCACATTCTCTGTTCTGAGAGATAAGTGTGTGTGAAAGCAGTTCTTCACCTAGCTTCTTGGGAAAACAAAGTTTCTATTCAGTTGCAAAATACACTCCATTAATATATATGGGGAAGTACTAGTTCCAACTCGGTTTTACAGTGAAAACTGCAGGAACTTCAAAGAGGCAAAAGGAATTAGACCGTGAAACCAGAGTAAAAGTATCTCCTACAACCCGTTCACTTTGTGCTAATGAACGAACGTCTCTCCACATGCTCAGTTCTGAGAGATATATGTGTGTGAAAGCCATTCTTCAAACTGCTTGTTGTGAACACAAAGTTTCTTTTCAGTTACCAGCTACAATCCTTGAATATATATGGGGTGATACAAGCTCTAACTCGGTTTTACAGTGAAAACGTCGGAACTTAAAACTGGATTTAGGAAACAGACAGAGATACCCGAGTAAAAGTTCCTCCTGCAAACAGTTCCCTTTTTGCTAGATGAACGAATGTCTCTCCACATGCTCAGTTCTTACAGATAAGTGTGTGTGAAGCCGTCCTTCACCTAGCATGTTGGGAACACAAAGTTTCTTTTCAGTTGCCAACTACACTCCATAAATATATATGGGGTGTTACTAGCCCCAACTTGGTTTTTCAGTGAAACGTGAAGGAAATTCAAACCGGCACTAGGAAACAGACTGAGAAACCAGAGAATAAGTTTCTACTGCAACCCATTCCCTTTGTGCTACATGAACGAACGTCTGTCCACCTGTTCAGTTCTGAGATATAAGTGTGTGTGAAAAAATCCCTTCACATAGTTTTTGGGAACACAAAGTTTCTTTTCATTTGCAAACTACAATCCATACATATATAAGGGGAGGTTCTAGCTCCAAATCGATTTTACAGTGAAAACTGCAGGAACTTCAAACCGTCCTTAGGAAACCGACAGAGAATCCAGGGTAAAAGATTCTCCTGCAAGCCATTCCATTTGCGCTAGATGAACGAACGTCTCTACACATGCTGAGATCTGAGAGATATGTGTGTGTGAAAGCTGTGCTTCACCTAGCTTGTTGGGAACACAAAATTTCTTTTCAGTTGCAAACTACACTCCATACATATATATGGGGAGGTACAACCTCCAATTCGCTTTTCCAGTGAAAACTCTAGGAACTTCGAACTGACACTAGGAGAAAGACTGAGAAACCAGAGTAAAAGTAACTCTTGCAAACCTTTCCCTTTGTGCTAGATGAACGAATGTCTCTCCACATGCTCAGTTCCGAGAGATAAGTGTGTGTGAAGCCACCCTTCACCTAGCTTGTTTTGAACACAAAGTTTCTTTTCAGTTGCAAACTACACTCCATACGTATATATGGGGAGGTACTAGCTCCAAATCGGTTTTACAGTGAAAATTGCACGAACTTCAAACCGGGACTGGGAAACATACTGAGAAACCAGAGTAAAAGTTTCTCCTGCAACAAGTTCCCTTTGTGCGAGATGAACGAACGAATCTCCACATGCTCAGTTCTGAGAGATACGAGTGTGTGAAAGCTATCCTTCACATAGCTTCTTGGGTACACAAAGTTTCTTTTCAGTTGTAATCTACACTCCATACATATATATGGGGAGGTATTATCTCGAACTCCATTTGACAGTGAAAACTGCAGGAATATTTAACATGTACTAGGAAAAAGACTGAGAAACCCGGGTAAAATTTTCTCCTGCAACCCTTTCCATTTGTGCTAGATGAACGAAAGTCTCTCCACATGCTAAGTTCTGAGTTATATTTGTGTGTGAAAGCCGTCCTTCACCTAGCATGTTGGGAACACAAAGTTCCTTTTCAGGTACACACTGCACTCCATATAAATATAAGGCTAAGTACTAGCTCCAACTCGTTTTTACAGTGAAAACTCCAGGAACTTCAAAAAGGCACTTGGAAACACACTGAGAACCAGAGTAAAAGTTTCTCATGCAAACCTTTCCCTTTGTGCTAGATGAACGAACGTTTCTCTACATGCTCACTTCTGTGAGATAATTGTGTGTGAAAGCCATTCTTCACCTAGCTTGTTTGGAACACAGTTACTTTTCTGTTGAAAACTACACTCCATATATATATATATAAGGGAGGTTAAAGCAACAAAACGATTTTACAGTGAAAACTGCAGGAACATCAAAGTGGCACTAGGATAAAGACTGAGAAACCAGAGTATAAGTTTCTCCTGCAACACGTTCCCTTTGTGCTAGATGAACGAAAGTCTCTCCACATGATCAGTTCTGAGAGATAAGTGTGTGTGAAAGCCGTCCTTCACCGAGCTTGTTGGGAACACAAAGAGTCTTTTCAGTTGCCAACTATACTCCATAATTATATATGGGGAGGTAATAGCTCCAACACGTTTTTACAGTGAAAACTGCACGAACTTCAAACCCGCACTAGGAAACAGACTGAGAATCCAGAGTAAAATTTTCTCCTGCAAACCATTCCCTTTGTGCTAGATGAACGAACGTCTCTCCACATGCTCTGTTCTGAGAGATAAGTGTGTGTGAAAGCCGTACTTCACATAGATTGTTGGGAACACAAAGTTCCTTTTCAGTTGCAAATGACAATCCTTACATATATATGGGGCGGTATTAGCTCCAACTCGGTTTTACAGTGAAAACTGCAATAACTTCAAACCGGCACTAGGAAACAGACTGAGAAACCAGAGTAAAATTTCTCCTGAAAACCGTTCTATTTGTGCTAGATGAACGAACGTCTCACCACATGCTACGTTCTAATTATAATTGTGTGTGTAAGCCGTAATTCACATAGCTTGTTGGGAACACAAAAATTCTTTTCAGTTGCAAATTACACTCCATATATATATATGGGTACGTACTAGCTCCAACTCGGTTTTACAGTGAAAACTGCACGAACTTCAAACCGGCACTAGGAAACAGAATGAGAAACCAGAATAAAAGTTTCTAATTCAACCCGTTCCCTTTGTGCTAGATAAAAGAAATTCTCTCCACATGCTCTGTTCTGAGAATTAAGTGTGTGTGAAAGCCGTCCTTCAAATAGCTTGTTGGTAACACAGTGTTACTTTTCAGTTGCTAACTACACTCCATACTTATTCATACGGAGGTACAAGCTCCAACTCGATTTTACAGTGAAAAATGCAGGAAATTCAAACCGGCACTAGGAAACAGACTGAGAAACCAGAGTAAAATTTCCTCCTGCAATCCGTTCCCTTTGTGCTAGGTGAACGAACGTCTGTCCACATGCTCAGATCTGAGGGATTAGTGTGTGTGAAAGCTGTCCTTCACCTAGCATGTTGGGAACAAAAAGTTTCTTTTCAGTTGCCAAATACTCTGCATACATTTATATGGGGAGGTACTAGCTTCAACACTATTTTTCAGTGAATACTGCAGGAACTACAACAGGTACTAGGAAAAATCCGGAGAAACAAGAGGAGAAATACCTCCTGCACACGGTCCCTTTGTGCTAGATGAAAGAACGTCTCTCCACAAGATATTTCTGAGAGAAAATTGTCTGTGAATGCCGTCCTTCAATTGGCTTGTTGGAAGTACAAAATTCCTTTTCAGTTGCCATCTACAATCCATACATATATATGGGGATGTACTAGCTCCAAATATGTTTCATAGTGATAACTGCAGGAACTTCAAACCGTCACTAGGAAACAGACTTATAAACCAGAGTAAAATTTGTTCCTGCAACCCGGTCCCTTTGTGCTAGATGAAAGAACGTCTCTCCACATGCTCCGTTCTAAGGGATAAGTGTGTGTGAAAGCCGTCCTTCACCTAGCTTGTTGGGAACACAAGGTTACTTTACAGTTTCCAACTGAACCCCTTATATATATACGGGGAATTCCAGGCTCCAACTCGGATTTACAGAGAAAACTGCAGGAAATTCAAACAGGCAATATGAAACAGACTAAGAATTCAGAGTGAAAGTTTCCCCTGCTACCCGTTCCTCTTGTGCTAGAGGAACGAAAGTCTCACCACATGCTCCTTTCTGAGAGATAAATGTGTGAGAAAGCAGTAATTCACTAAGGTTGTTGGGAACACAAAGTTTCTTTTCAGTTGCCATCTACAATCCTTGCATATATATGGGGTGGTACAAGCTCCAACTCGGTATTACAGTGAAAACGTCAGGAACTTCAAACTGGCTTTAGGAAACAGAAAGAGACACCCGAGTAAATGTTCCTCCTGCAAACCGTTCCATTTTGGCAAGATGAACGAATGTTTCTCCACATGCTCAGTTCTTACAGATAAGTGTGTGTGAAGCCGTCCTTCACCTAGCTTGTTGGGAACACAAAGTTTCTTTTCAGTTGCCACCTACACTCCATAAATATATATAGGGTGGTACTAGCCCCAACTCGGTTTTGCAGTGAATAGTGAAGGAATTTCAAACCGGCACTAGGAAACAGACTGAGAAACCAGAGTAAAAATTTCTCCTGCTAACCGTTCCCTTTGTGCAAATGAACGAATGTTCTCTCCACATGCTTAGATCTGAGGGATAAGTGTGTGTGAAAGCCGTCCTTCACCTAGCATGTTGGGAACACAAAGTTTCTTTTCAGTAGCCAAATACTCTGCATACATATATATGGGGAGGTACTAACTCCAAATATGTTTTATGGTGATAACTGCAGGAACTCCATTCCGTCACTAGGAAACAGACTTATAAACCAGAGTAAAATTGCTCCTGCAAACCGGTCCATTTGTGCTAGATGAACGAACCTCTCTACACATGCTCCATTCTAAGTGATAACTGTGTGTGAAAGCCGTCCTTCAACTAGATTTTGGGAACAGAATGTTACTTTTCAGTTGCCAGTTGTGAACACAAAGTTTCTTTTCAGTTACCAGCTACAATCCTTGAATATATATGGGGTGATACAAGCTCTAACTCGGTTTTACAGTGAAAACGTCGGAACTTAAAACTGGATTTAGGAAACAGACAGAGATACCGAGTAAAAGTTCCTCCTGCAAACAGTTCCCTTTTTGCTAGATGAACGAATGTCTCTCCACATGCTCAGTTCTTACAGATAAGTGTGTGTGAAGCCGTCCTTCACCTAGCATGTTGGGAACACAAAGTTTCTTTTCAGTTGCCAACTACACTCCATAAATATATATGGGGTGTTACTAGCCCCAACTTGGTTTTTCAGTGAAACGTGAAGGAAATTCAAACCGGCACTAGGAAACAGACTGAGAAACCAGAGAATAAGTTTCTACTGCAACCCATTCCCTTTGTGCTACATGAACGAACGTCTGTCGACCTGTTCAGTTCTGAGATATAAGTGTGTGTGAAAAAATCCCTTCACATAGTTTTTGGGAACACAAAGTTTCTTTTCATATGCAAACTACAATCCATACATATATAAGGGGAGGTTCTAGCTCCAAATCGATTTTACAGTGAAAACTGCAGGAACTTCAAACCGTCCTTAGGAAACCGACAGAGAATCCAGGGTAAAAGATTCTCCTGCAAGCCATTCCATTTGCGCTAGATGAACGAACGTCTCTACACATGCTGAGATCTGAGAGATAAGTGTGTGTGAAAGCTGTGCTTCACCTAGCTTGTTGGGAACACAAAATTTCTTTTCAGTTGCAAACTACACTCCATACATATATATGGGGAGGTACAACCTCCAATTCGCTTTTCCAGTGAAAACTCTAGGAACTTCGAACCGGCACTAGGAGAAAGACTGAGAAACCAGAGTAAAAGTTACTCTTGCAAACCTTTCCCTTTGTGCTAGATGAACGAATGTCTCTCCACATGCTCAGTTCCGAGAGATAAGTGTGTGTGAAGTCACCTTCACCTAGCTTGTTTTGAACACAAAGTTTCTTTTCAGTTGCAAACTACACTCCATACATATATATGGGGAGGTACTAGCTCCAAATCGGTTTTACAGTGAAAATTGCATGAACTTCAAACCGGGACTAGGAAACAAACTGAGAAACCAGAGTAAAAGTTTCTCCTGCAACAAGTTCCCTTTGTGCGAGATGAACGAACGAATCTCCACATGCTCAGTTCTGAGAGATACGAGTGTGTGAAAGCTATCCTTCACATAGCTTGTTGGGTACACAAAGTTTCTTTTCAGTTGTAATCTACACTCCATACATATATATGGGGAGGTATTATCTCGAACTCCATTTGACAGTGAAAACTGCAGGAACATTTAACAAGTACTAGGAAAAAGACTGAGAAACCCGGGTAAAATTTTCTCCTGCAACCCTTTCCATTTGTGCTAGATGAACGAAAGTCTCTCCACATGCTAAGTTCTGAGTTATATTTGTGTGTGAAAGCCGCCCTTCACCTAGCATGTTGGGAACACAAAGTTCCTTTTCAGGTACAAACTGCACTCCATAAAAATATAAGGGTAAGTACTAGCTCCAACTCGTTTTTACAGTGAAAACTCCAGGAACTTCAAAAAGGCACTTGGAAACAGACTGAGAACCAGAGTAAAAGTTTCTCATGCAAACCTTTCTTTTTCTGCTAGATGAACGAACGTTTCTCTACATGCTCACTTCTGTGAGATAATTGTGTGTGAAAGCCGTTCTTCACCTAGCTTGTTTGGAACACAGTTTCTTTTCAGTTGCAAACTACACTCCATATATATATATATATAAAAGGGAGTTTAAAGCACCAAAACGATTTTACAGTGAAAACTGCAGGAACATCAAAGTGGCACTAGGAAAAAGACTGAGAAACCAGAGTATAAGTTTCTCCTGCAACACGTTCCCTTTGTGCTAGATGAACGAAAGTCTCTCCACATGATCAGTTCTGAGAGATAAGTGTGTGTGAAAGCCGTCCTTCACCGAGCTTGTTGGGAACACAAAGAGTCTTTTCAGTTGCAAACTATACTCCATAATTGTATATGGGGAGGTACTAGCTCCAACTCGTTTTTACAGTGAAAACTGCACGAACTTCAAACCCGCACTAGGAAACAGACTGAGAATCCAGAGTAAAATTTTCTCCTGCAAACCATTCCCTTTGTGCTAGATGAACGAACGTCTCTCCACATGCTCTGTTCTGAGAGATAAGTGTGTGTGAAAGCCGTACTTCACATAGATTTTTGGGAACACAAAGTTCCTTTTCAGTTGCAAATGACAATCCTTACATATATATGGGGGGTTACTATCTCCAACACGGTTTTACAGTGAAAACTGCAATAACTTCAAACCGGGACTAGGAAACAGACTGAGAAACCAGAGTAAAATTTCTCCTAAAAACCGTTCTATTTGTGCTAGATGAACGAACGTCTCACCACATGATACGTTCTAATTATAATTGTGTGTGTAAGCCGTAATTCACATAGCTTGTTGGGAACACAAAAATTCTTTTCAGTTGCAAATTACACTCCATATATATATATGGGTACGTACTAGCTCCAACTCGGTTTTACAGTGAAAACTGCAGGAACTTCAAACCGGCACTAGGAAACAGAATGAGAAACCAGAATAAAAGTTACTACTTCAACCCGTTCTCTTTGTGCTAGATAAAAGAAGTTCTCTCCACATGCTCTGTTCTGAGAATTAAGTGTGTGTGAAAGCCGTCCTTCAAATAGCTTGTTGGTAACACAGTGTTACTTTTCAGTTGCTAACTACACTCCATACTTATTCATACGGAGGTACAAGCTCCAACTCGATTTTACAGTGAAAAATGCAGGAAATTCAAACCGGCACTAGGAAACAAACTGAGAAACCAGAGTAAAATTTCCTCCTGCAAACCGTTCCCTTTGTGCTAGGTGAACGAACGTCTGTCCACATGCTCAGATCTGAGGGATTAGTGTGTATGAAAGCTGTCCTTCACCTAGCATGTTGGGAACAAAAAGTTTCTTTTCAGTTGCCAAATACTCTGCATACATATATATGAGGAGGTACTAGCTTCAACACTGTTTTTCAGTGAATACTGCAGGAACTACAACAGGTACTAGGAAAAATCCGGAGAAACAAGAGGAGAAATACCTCCTGCACACGGTCCCTTTGTGCTAGATGAAAGAACGTCTCTCCACAAGATATTTCTGAGAGAAAATTGTCTGTGAATGCCGTCCTTCAATTGGCTTGTTGGAAGTACAAAATTCCTTTTCAGTTGCCATCTACAATCCATACATATATATGGGGATGTACTAGCTCCAAATATGTTTCATAGTGATAACTGCAGGAACTTCAAACCGTCACTAGGAAACAGACTTATAAACCAGAGTAAAATTTGTTCCTGCAACCCGGTCCCTTTGTGCTAGATGAAAGAACGTCTCTCCACATGCTCCGTTCTATGGGATAAGTGTGTGTGAAAGCCGTCCTTCACCTAGCTTGTTGGGAACACAAGGTTACTTTACAGTTTCCAACTGAACCCCTTATATATATACGGGGAATTCCAGGCTCCAACTCGGATTTACAGAGAAAACTGCAGGAAATTCAAACAGGCAATATGAAACAGACTAAGAATTCAGAGTGAAAGTTTCCCCTGCTACCCATTCCTCTTGTGCTAGAGGAACGGAAGTCTCACCACATGCTCCTTTCTGAGAGATAAATGTGTGAGAAAGCGGTAATTCACTAAGGTTGTTGGGAACACAAAGTTTCTTTTCAGTTGCCATCTACAATCCTTGCATATATATGGGGTGGTACAAGCTCCAACTCGGTATTACAGTGAAAACGTCAGGAACTTCAAACTGGCTTTAGGAAACAGAAAGAGACACCCGAGTAAATGTTCCTCCTGCAAACCGTTCCCTTTTGGCAAGATGAACGAATGTTTCTCCACATGCTCAGTTCTTACAGATAAGTGTGTGTGAAGCCGTCCTTCACCTAGCTTGTTGGGAACACAAAGTTTCTTTTCAGTTGCCACCTACACTCCATAAATATATATAGGGTGGTACTAGCCCCAACTCGGTTTTGCAGTGAATAGTGAAGGAATTTCAAACCGGCACTAGGAAACAGACTGAGAAACCAGAGTAAAAATTTCTCCTGCTAACCGTTCCCTTTGTGCAAATGAACGAATGTCTCTCCACATGCTCAGTTCTTAGATATAAGTGTGAGTGAAGCCTCCTTCATTTATCTTGTTGGGAACACGAAGTAACTCTTCAGTTCCAAACTATACGCTATAAAAATATATGGGGAGTTTGTAGCTCCAAATCGGTTTTACAGTGAAAACTTCAATAACTTCAAACCGGCACTAGGAAACAGACTGAGAAACCAAAGTAAAATATCTCCTGCACCCCATTCCCTTTGAGCTACATGAGCGAACGTATCTCCACAAGCTCAGTTCTGAGAGATTAGTGTGTGTGAAAGGAGTCCTTTCAGCTAGCTTCTTGGGAACACAAAGATTCTTTTCAGTTGCAAACTACATTCCATACATATATATGGGGAGGTACTAGCTCCAACTTGATTTTACACAGAAACTGCAGGAACTACAAACCGGCCCTAGGAAACAGACTGAGAAACCAGAGTAAATTTATCTCCTGCAACCCGTTTCCATTGTGCTAGATGAACGAATGTCTAGCCAGATGCTCAGATCTGAGAGGTAAATGTGTGAAAGCAGTACTTCACCTAGCTTTTTGGGAACACAAATTTTCTTTCCAGTTGCAAACTATACTCCATACTTATACATGGGGTTGTACTAGCTCCAACTCGGTTTTACAGTGAAAACTGCAGGAACTTCAAACCGGCACTAGTTAACAGACTGAGGAAAAAGTGTAAAATTTTCTCCTGCAACCTGTTCTTTGTGCTAGATGAACGAAAGTCTCTCCACATGCTCAGAACTGAGAGATTTCTGTGTGTGAAAAACGTCCTTCACCTAGATTGTTGGGAACACAAAGATTCTTTTCAGTTGCAAATTACACTCCATATATATATATGGGGAGGTAATAGGTTCAACTAGTTTTTACAGTGAAACTTCAGGAACTTTATTCCGGCACAAGGAAACAGACTGAGAAACCAGAGTAAAAGTTTCTACTGCAAACCTTTCCATTTGTGCTACATGAACGAACGTCTTTCCTCATGTTCAGTTCTGAGAAATAAGTTAGTGTGAAAGCATTCCTTCACCTAGCTTGTTGGGAAAAAAAATATTATTTTCCGTTGCAAACTACAATCCATACATATATAAGGGGAGGTTATAGCTCCAACTCGATTTTACAGAGAAAACTTCAGGAACTTCAAAACGGCCCTAGGAAACAGACTGAGAATCCAGAGAAAATGTTTCTCATGCAAGCCATTCTTTTTGTGCCTGATGTACGAACTTCTCTCCACATTCTCAGTTCTGAGGTATAAGTGTGTGTGAAAGCCGTGCTTCACCAAGCTTGTTGGGAAAACAAAGGTTCTTTTCACTTGCATACTACACTCCATACATATAATTGGGGAGGAACAAGCTCCAACTCAATTTTACAGTGAAAACTGCAGGAACTTCAGACCGGCACTAGGAAACCGACTGAGATACCGGGGTAAAAGTTTCCCCTTTAAAACGTTCCCTTTGTGCTAGATGAACGAACGTCTCTCCACATGCTCATTTCTGAAAGATAATTGCGTGTGAAAGCCGTCCTTCATCTAGCTAGTTGGGAACAAAAAGTTTCTTTTCATTTGCAAACTACGCTACATATATATATATGGGGAGGTACTAGCTTCAACTCGATTTTACAGTGAAAACTGCAGGAACATCAAACCGGCACTAGGAAACTGACTGAGAAACCAGAGTAAAAGTTTTTCCTGCAAACCGTTCCCTTTGTGCTAGATGAACGAACGTCTCTCCCCATGCTCAGTTTTCAGAGATAATTATGTGTGAAAGCAGTACTTCACCTAGCTTGTTGGGAACACAAACTTCCTTTTCAGTTGCAAACAACACTCCATAAATAAATATGGGTAGGTACTAGCTCCAAATCAGTATTACAGTGAAATCTGCAGGAACTTCTAACCGGCATTAGGAAACAGATTGAGAAAACAGGGTAAAAGTTTCCCCTTTAATCCATTCCCTTTGTGCTTGATGAATGAACGTCTGTCCACATGCTCATTTCTGAGAGATAATTGTGTGTTTAAGCCGTCCTTCACCTAGCTTGTTGGGAACACAAAGTTCTTTTCATTTGTATACTACAACCCTTCCATATATATGGGGAGGTAATAGCTCAAACACACTTTTACAGGGAATACTGCCGGAACTTCAAACCGGCACTAGGAAACAGACTGTGAAAACAGAGTAAAAGATACTCCTGCAAACCGTTCCCTTTGTGCTAGATGAACGAACGTCTCTCCAAATGCCCAGATCTGAGAGATATATGTGTAGAAAGCCGTCCTTCACATATCTTGTTGGGAACACAAAGATTCTTTTCAAATGCAAATTACACTCCATATATATATATGGGGTGTTAATAGCTCCAACTCCGTTTAACAGTGAAATGTGCAGGAACTTCAAATCGGCACTAGGAAACAGACTGAGAAACCAGAGTAAAACTTTCTCCTTCAACCCGTTCTTTTTGTGCTACATGAACGATCGTCTCTCCACATGCTCAGTTCTGAGTATAATTGTGTGTGAAACCCGGCCTTCAAATAGCTTGTTGGTAACATTATGTTACATTTCAGTTGCAAACTACACTCCATATTTATATATAGGGTGGTACTAGCTCCAACTCGATTTTACAGAGAAAACTGCAGGAACTTCAAACCGGCACTAAGAAACAGCCTGAGAAACCAGAGGAAAAATTCCTCCTGCACACGGTCCCTTTGTCCTAGATGAAAGAAAGTCTCTCCACAAGATTTTTTCTGAGAGAAAATTGTCTGTGAATGCCGTCCTTCATCTAGCTTTTTGGAAAAACAAAGTTTCTTTTCAGTTGCCATCTACACTCCATACATATGTATGGGGAGGTACTAGCTCCAAATCTGTTTTATAGTGATAACTGCAGGAACTTCATACCGTCACTAGGAAACAGACTTATAAACCAGAGTAAAAGTTGCTCCTGCAAACCTGTCCATTTGTGCTAGATGAACGAACCTCTCTCCACATGCTCCGTTCTAAGGGATAAGTGTGTGTGAAAGCCGTCCTTCAACTAGCTTTTTGGGAACACAAAGTTACTTTTCAGTTGCCAACTGAACCCCTTATATATATACGGGGAATTACTAGCTCCAACTCAGATTTACAGAGAAAACTGCAGGAAATTCAAACAGGCAATATGAAACAGACTAAAAATTCAGAGTAAATGTTTCCCTGCTACCCGTTCCTCTTTTGCTAGATGAACAAAAGTCTCCCCAAATGCTCCGTTCTGGGAGAAAAATGTGTGTGAAAGCCGTACTTCACCAAGGTTTTTGGGAACACAATGTTTCTTTTCAGTAGCCAACTACAATCCTTGCATATATATGGGGATGTTACAAGCTTCAACTCGGTTTTACAGTGAAAACGTCAGGAACTTCAAACTGCCTTTAAGAACCAGGCAGAGATTCCCGAGTAAATGTTCCTCCTGCAAACAGTTCCCTTTTTGCAAGATGAACGAATGTTTCTCCACATGCTCAGTTATTACAGATATGTGTGTGTGAAGCCGTCCTTCACATAGCTTGTTGGGAACACAAAGTTTCTTTTCAGTTGCCACCTACACTCCGTAAATATATATAGGGTGGAACTATCCCCAACTCGGTTTTGCAGTGAATATTGAAGGAATTTCAAACCGGCACTAGGAAATAGACTGAGAAACCAGAGTAAAAATTTCTACTGCAAACTTTTCCATTTGTTCTACATGAACGAACGTCTTTCCTCATGATAAGTTCTGAGAGATAAGTGTGTGTGAAAGCATTCCTTCACCTAGCTTGTTGGGAACAAACATTTTCTTTTCCGTTGCAAACAACAATCCATACATATATAAGGGTAGGGTATAGCTCCAACTCTATTTTACAGAGAATATTCAAGAACTTCAAAACGGCTCAAGGAAAAGGACTGAGAATCCAGAGAAAAAGTTTCTCATGCAAGCCATTCTCTTTGTGCCTGATGTACGAAATTCTCTCCACATGCTCAGCTCTGAGGTATAAGTGTGTGTGAAAGCCGTGCTTCACCTAGCTTGTTGGGAAAACAAAGGTTCTTTTCACTTGCATACTACACTCCATACATATAATTGAGGAGGAACAAGCTCCAACTCGATTTTACAGTGAAAACTGCAGGAACTTCAGACCGGCATTAGGAAACCGACTGAGATACCAGAGTAAAAGTTTCCCCTTTAAAACTTTCCCTTTGTGCTAGATGAATGAAATTCTCTCCACATGCTTATTTCTGAAAGATAATTGCGTGTGAAAGCCGTCCTTCACCTAGCTAGATGGGAACACAAAGTTTCTTTTCATTTGCAAATTACGCTACATACATATATATGGGGAGGTACTAGCTTCAACTCGATTTTACAGTGAAAACTGCAGGAATATCAAACCGGCACTAGGAAACTGACTGAGAAACCAGAGTAAAAGTTTTTCCTGCAAACCGTTCCTTTGTGCTAGATGAACGAACGTCTATCCCCATGCTCAGTTTTGAGAGATAATTATGTGTGAAAGCCGTCCTTCACGTAGCTTGGTGGGAACACAAACTTCCTTTTCAGTTGCAAACTAAACTCCATACATATAAATTGGGAGGTACTAGCTCCAACCCGGTTTTACAATTAAAACCGCAGGAACTTCAATCCGGCACTATGAAACATACTGAGAAACCAGATTAAGTGTTTCTCCTGCATCACGTTTGATTTGTGCTAGATGAATGAACGTCTCTCCACATGCTCAGTCCTGAGAGATAAGTGTGTGTGAAAGCCGTCCTTCACCTAAATTGTTGGGAACACAAAGTTTCTTTTCAATTGCAAACTTCACTCCATATATATATATGGGGAAGTACTAGCTGCAAATTTGTTTTACAGTTAATAATGCAGGAACTTAAAACCGGCATTAGGAAACAGACTGAGAAACCATAGTAATAGTTTTTCATGCGAACCATTACATTTGTGCAAGATGAACAAAAGTCTCTCCACATTCTCTGTTCTGAGAGATAAGTGTGTGTGAAAGCCGCACTTCAGCAAGATTCTTGCGAACACAAAGTTTATTTTCAGTTGCAAACTTCACTCCATTCATATATATGGGGAACTACTAGCTCCAACTTGGTTTTACTGTGAAAACTCCGGGAACTTCATATCGGCACTATTAAGCACACTGAGAAAACAGAGTAAAAGTTAATCCTGCAACCAGTTCTCTTTGTGATAGATGAACGAAAATCCCTCCACATGCTCAGTTCTGAGAGATAAGTGTGTGAAAGCCATTCTTCACCTAGCTTGCTGGGGACACAAAGTATCTTTACAGTTGCATACTACATTCCATAAATATATATTGGGTGGAACTAGATCCAAATCGATTTTACAGTGAAAACTGTAGGAACTTCAAACCGGCACCTGGAAACAGAATGAGAATTGAGAGAATAAGTTTCTCTTTCAAATCTTTCTATTTGTGCTAAATGAAAGAATAGCTCTCCAAATGCTCAGTTCTGAGAGATAAGCTTGTGTGAAAGCGTTCCTTCACCTAGCTTTTTGGGAACACAATGATTCTTTTCAGTTGCAAACTACACTCCATAAATAAATATGGGGAGTTACTAGCTCCAAATCGGTATTACAGTGAAATCTGCAGGAACTTATAACAGGCATTAGGAAACAGATTGAGAAAACAGAGTAAAAGTTTCCCCTTTAACCCATTCCCTTTGTGCTAGATGAATGAACGTCTGTCCACATGCTCATTTCTGAGAGATAATTGTGTGTTTAAGGCGACCTTCACCTAGCTTGTTGGGAACACAAAGTTCTTTTCATTTGTATACTACAGTCCATCCATATATATGAGGAGGTAATAGTTCAAACACACATTTACAGGGAATACTGCAGGAATTTCAAACCGGCCCTAGGAAACAGACTGTGAATACAGAGTCAAAGATACTCATGCAACCCGTTACTTTTGTGCTAGGTGAACGAACGTCTCTCGACATGCTCATTTCTGAGTATAATTGTGTGTGAAAGCCGTTCTTCTCATAGCTTTTTGGGAACACAAAGATTCTTTTCAAATGCAAATTACACTCCATATATATATATGGGGTGTTAATAGCTCCAACTCCGTTTTACAGTGAAGTGTGCAGGAACTTCAAATCGACACTAGGAATCAGACTGAGAAACCAGAGTAAAAGTTTCTCCTGCAACCCGTTCCTTTTGTGCTAGGTGAAAGATCGTCTCTCCACATGCTCAGTTCTGAGTATAATTTTGTGTGAAACTCGGCCTTCAAATAGCTTGTTTTTAACATTATATTACATTCCAATTGCAAACTACACTCCATATTTATATATAGGGAGGTACTAGCTCCAACTCGGTTTTACAGAGAAAAATGCAGTAACTTCAAAACGGCACTAAGAAACAGCCTGAGAAACCAGAGGAAAAATTCCTCTTGCACACGTTCCCTTTGTACTAGATGAAAGAAAGTCTCTCCACAAGATATTTTCTGAGAGAAAATTGTCTGTGAATGCCGTCCTTCAAATAGCTTGTTGGAAAAACAAAGTTTCTTTTCAGTTGCCATCTACAATCCATACATATATATGGGGAGGTACTAGCTCCAAATCTGTTTTATAGTGATAACTGCAGGAACTTCATACCATCACTAGGAAACAGAAATATAAACCAGAGTAAAAGTTGCTCCTGCAAACCGGTCCATTTTTGCTAGATAAACGATCCTCTCTCCACATGCTCCATTCTAAGGAATAAGTGTGTGTGAAAGCCGTCCTTCAACTAGCTTTTTGGGAACACAAAGTTACTTTTCAGTTGCCAACTGAACCCCTTATATATATACGGGGAATTACAAGCTCCAGCTCGGATTTACAGAGAAAACTGCAGGAAATTCAAACAGGCAATATGAAACAGACTAAGAATTCAGAGTAAATGTTTCCCCTGCTACCCGTTCCTCTTTTGCTAGATGAACAAAATCTCCCCAAATGCTCCGTTCTGAGAGAAAAATGTGTGTGAAAGCCGTACTTCACCAAGGTTTTTGGGAACAAAAAGTTTATTTTCAGTAGCCAACTACAATCCTTGCATATATATGGGGATGATACAAGCTTCAACCCGGTTTTACAGTGAAAACGTCAGGAACTTCAAACTGGCTTTAAGAACCAGACAGAGATACCCAAGTTAAAGTTCCTACTGCAAACCGTTCCCTTTTTGTTAGATGAACGAATGTCTCTCCATATGCTCAGATCTGACTGATATGTGTGTGTGAAGCCGTCTTTCACATAGCTTGTTGGTAACACAAAGTTTCTTTTCAGTTGCCAACTACACTCCATAAATATATATGGGGTAGTACTAGCCCCAAATCGGTTTTGCAGTGAAAAGTGAAGGAAATTCAAACCAGCAGTAGGAAACAGACAGAGAAACCAGAGTAAAAATTTCTCCTGCTACCCGTTCCCTTTGTGTAAATGAACGAATGTCTCTCCACATGCACAGTCCTTAGAGATAAGTGTGAAAGCCATCCTTCACCTACCATGTTGGTAACACGAAGTATCTTTTCAGTTGCAATCTACACTCAATACATATATATGGGGAGGTTCTAGCTCCAACCCTATTTTACAGTGAAATCTGCAATATCTTCAAACAGGCACTAGGAAACAGAGTGAGAAATCAGAGTAAAATTTCTCCTGCCACCCATTCCCTTTGTGCTAGATGAGCGAACGTATCTCCACAAGCTCAGTCTGAGAGATTATTGTGTGTCAAAGCCCTCCTTCACCTAGCTTGTTGGGAACAAAAATTTCTTTCAGTTGCAAACTACACTCCATATATATATATGGGGAGGTACAAACTGCAAATCGGTTTAAGTTAATACTGCAGGAAATTCAAACCGGCAATAGGAAACAGAGAGAGGAACCAGATTAAAAGTATTTCCTGCAAACCGTTCTCTTTGTGCTGGATGAACGAAAGTCTCTCCACATTCTTTGTTCTGAGAAATAAGTTTGTGTGAAAGCCGTCCTTCACCTAGCTTGTTGGGAACACAAAGTTTCTTTTCAGTTGCCAACTGCACTACATACATATATATGGGGAAGTACTAGCTGCAAATCGGTTTTACAGTTAATAATGCAGGAAGTTAAAACAGGCACTAGGAAACAGACTGAAAACCAGAGTAAAATTTCACCTGCAAACCTTTCATTTGTGCAAGATGAACGAAAGTCTCTCCACATTCTTTGTTCTGAGAGATAAGTTTGTGTGAAAGCCGTCCTTCACCTAGCTTCTTTGGAAAACAAAGTTTCAATTCAGTTGCAAAATACACTCAATTAATATATATGGGAAGTACTAGTTCCAACTCGGTTTTACAGTGAAAACTGCAGGACTTCAAACAGGCAAAAGGAAATAGACCGTGAAACCAGATTAAAAGTTTCCCCTACAACCCGTTCACTTTGTGCTAGATGAACGAACGTCTCTCCAGATGCTCATTTCTGAGAGATATATGTGTGTGAAAGCCATCCTTCAACCTGCTTGTTGTGAACACAAAGTTTCTTTTCAGTAACCAGCTACAATCCTTGAATATATATGGGGTGATACAAGTTCTATCTCGGTTTTACAGTGAAAATGTCGGAACTTAAACCTGGATTTAGTAAACAACAGAAATACCACTCCTCCTGCAAACCATTCCCTCTTTGCTAGATGAACGAATGTCTCTCCACATGCTCAGTTCTTACAGATAAGTGTGTGTGAAGCCGTACTTCACATATCTTGTTGGGAACACAAAGTTTCTTTTCAGTTGCCAACTACACTCCATAAATATATATGGGGTGGTACTAGCCCCAACTTGATTTTTCAGTGAAACGTGAAGGAAATTCAAACCGGCAATAGGAAACAGGCTGAGAAACCAGAGAATAAGTTTCTACTGCAACCCATTCATTTTGTGCTACATGAACGAACGTCTGTCCACCTGCTCAGTTCTGAGATATAAGTGTGTGTGAAAACATTCCTTCACATAGTTTTTGGGAACACAATCTTTCTTTTCATTTGCAAACTACAATCCATACATATATAAGGGGAGGTTCTAGCTCCAACTCGATTTTACAGTGAAAACTGCAGGAACTTCAAACCGGCCCTAGGAAACAGACAGAGATTCCAGGGAAAAAGATTCTCCTGCAAGCCATTCCCTATGTGCTAGATGAAAGAACGTCTCTCCACAAGCTCAGTACTGAGATATAAGTGTGTGTGAAAGCCGTCCTTCATCTAGTTTGTTGGGAAAACAAAGGTTTTTTTCACATGCAAACAACACTCCATACATATATATGGGGAGGTTTTAGCTACAACACGGTTTAACCATTAATAATGCAGGAACTTAAAGCCGGCACTAGGAAACAGACTGAGAAACCAGAGTAATTGTTCCTACTGCACCACGATCAATTTGCGCTAGATGAACGAAAGTCTTTACACATGCTGAGATCTGTGAGATAAGTTTGTGTGAAAGCCGTGCTTCACCTAGCTTGTTGGGAACACAAAATTTCTTTTCAGTTGCAAACTACACTCCATACACATATATGGGTAGGTACTAGCCCCAAATCGCTTTTCCAGTGAAAACTGCAGGAACATCAAACCGGCACTAGGAAAAAGACTGAGAAACCAGAGTAAAAGTTACTCCTGCCAACCTTTCAATTTTTGCTAGATGAACGAATGTCTCTCCACATGCTCAGTTCCGAGAGATAAGTGTGTGTGAAGCCACACTTCACCTAGGTTGTTTTGAACACAAAGATTCTTTTCAGTTGCAAACTACACTCCATAAATACATATGGGGAAGTACTAGCTCCAAATCGGTTTTACTGTGAAAACTGCACGAACTTCAAATCGGCACTAGGAAACAGACTGAGAAACCAGAGTAAAAGTTTCTCCTGCAACAAGTTCCCTTTTGTGAGAGATGAACGAACGACTCTCCACATGCTCAGTTCTGAGAGATATTAGTGTGTGAAAGCTATCCTTCACATAGCTTGTTCAGAACACAAAGTTTATTTTCAGTTGCAATCTACACTCCATACATATATATGGGGAGGTACTAGCTCGAACTCCATTTTACAGTGAAAATTTCAGGAACATTTAACAAGCACTAGGAAAAAGACTGAGAAACCCGAGTTAAATTTTCTCCTCAAACCGTTCCATTTGTTCAAGATGAACGAACGTCTCTCCACATGCTAAGTTCTGAGTTATAAGTGTGTGTGAAAGCCGTCCTTCAACTAGCATGTTGGGAACACTAAGTTCCTTTTCATTTGCAAACTACACTCCATACATATAAATAGGGAGGTACTAGCTCCAACCCTGTTTTACAATTAAAACTGCAGGAAATTCAATCCGGCACTATGAAACATACTGAGAAACCAGATAAAGTGTTTCTCCTGCATCACGTTTGATTTGTGCTAGATGAATGAAAGTCACTCCACATGCTCAGTTCTGAGACATAAGTGTGTGTGAAAGCCGTCCTTCGCCTAAATTGTTGGGAACACAAAGTTTCTTTTCAGTTGCAAACTACACTCCATACATATATATGGGGAAGTAATAGCTGCAAATTTGTTTTACAGTTAATAATGCAGGAACTTAAAACCGGCATTAGGAAACAGACTGAGAAACCATAGTAATAGTTTCTCATGCAAACCGTTCCATTTGTGCAAGATGAACAAAAGTCTCTCCACATTCTCTGTTCTGAGAGATAAGTGTGTGTGAAAGCCGCACTTCACCAAGATTCTTGGGAACACAAAGTTTATTTTCAGTTGCAAACTTCACTCCATTCATATATATGGGGAAGTACTTGCTCCAACTTGGTTTTACAGTGAAAACTCCGGGAACTTAATACCGGCACTAGGAAGCACACTGAGAAACCAGAGTAAAAGTTAATCCTGCAACCAGTTCTCTTTGTGATAGATGAACGAAAATCCCTCCACATGCTCAGTTTTGAGAGATAAGTGTGTGAAAGCCATTCTTCACCTAGCTTGCTGGGAACACAAAGTATCTTCTCAGATGCAAACTACATTCCAAAAATATATATGGGGTGCAACTAGCTCCAAATCGATTTTACAGTGAAAACTGTAGGAAATTCAAACCGGCACCTGGAAACAGAATGAGAATTGAGAGAAAAAGTTTCTCCTGCAAACCATTCTATTTGTGCTAAATGAAAGAATAACTCTCCAAATGCTCAGGTCAGAGAGATAAGTTTGTGTGAAAGCGTTTCTTCACCTAGCTTGTTGGGAACACAATGTTTCTTTTCAGTTGCAAACTACACTCCATACATAAATATGGGTAGGTACTAGCTCCAAATCGGTATTACAGTGAAATCTGCAGGAACTTCAAACCGGCATTAGGAAACAGATTGAGAAAACAGAGTAAAAGTTTCCCCTTTAACCCATTCCCTTTGTGCTAGATGAATGAACGTCTGTCCACATGCTCATTTCTGAGATATAATTGTGTGTTTAAGCCGTCCTTCACCTAGCTTGTTGGGAACACAAAGTTCTTTTCATTTGTATACTACAACCCATCCATATATATGGGGAGGTAATAGCTCAAACACACTTTTACAGGGAATACTGCAGGAACTTCAAACCGGCCCTAGGAAACAGACTGTGAAAACAGAGTAAAAGATACTCCTGCAACCCGTTCACTTTATGCTAGGTGAACGAACGTCTCTCGACATGCTCAGTTCTGAGTATAATTGTGTGTGAAAGCCGTCCTTCACATATCTTTTTGGGAACACAAAGATTCTTTTCAAATGTAAATTACACTCCATATATATATAGATGGGGTGTTAATAGCTCCAACTCCGTTTTACAGTGAAATGTGCAGGAACTTCAAATCGGCACTAGGAAACAGACTGAGAAACCAGAGAAAATTCTTCTCCTGCAACACGTTCCCTTTGTGCCAGATGAAAGAAAGTCTCTCCACAAGATCTTTTCTGAGAGGAAATTGTCTGTGAATACCGTCCTTCATCAAGCTTGTTGGAAAAACAAAGTTTCTTTTCAGTTGCCATCTACACTCCATACATATATATGGGGAGGTACTAGCTCCAAATCTGTTTTATAGTGATAACTGCAGGAACTTCATACCGTCACTAGGAAACAGATTTATAAACCAGAGTAAAAGTTGCTCCTGCAAACCTGTCCATTTGTGCTAGATGAACGATCCTCTCTCCACATGCTCCGTTCTAAGGGATAAGTGTGTGTGAAAGCCATCCTTCAACTAGCTTTTTGGGAACACAAAGTTACTTTTCATTTACCAACTGAACCCCTTATATATATACGGGGAATTACTAGCTCCAACTCGGATTTACAGAGAAAACTGCAGGAAATTCAAACAGGCAACATGAAACAGAATAAGAATTCAGAGTTAATATTTCCCCTGCTACCCGTTCCTCTTTTGCTAGATGAACAAAAGTCTCCCCAAATGCTCCGTTCTGAGAGAAAATTGTGTGTGAAAGCCGTACTTCACCAAGGTTTTTGGGAACAAAAAGTTTCTTTTCAGTAGCCAACTACAATCCTTGCATATATATGGGTATGGTACAAGCTTCAACTCGGTTTTACAGTGAAAACGTCAGGAACTTCAAACTGGCTTTAAGAACCCGGCAGAGATACCCGAGTAAAAGTTCCCACTGCAAACCGTTCCCTTTTTGCTAGATGAACGAATGTCTCTCCACATGCTCAGATCTTACAGATATGTGTGTGTGAAGCCATCTTTCACCTAGCTTGTTGGTAACACAAAGTTTCTTTTCAGTAGCCAACTACACTCCATAAATATATATGGGGTAGTACTAGCCCCAAATCGGTTTTGCAGTGAAAAGTGAAGGAAATTCAAACCAGCAGTAGGAAACAGACAGAGAAACCATAGTAAAAGTTTTTCCTGCTACCTGTTCCCTTTGTGTAAATAAACAAATGTCTCTCCACATGCACAGTTCTTAGAGATAAGTGTGAAAGCCGTCCTTCACTTACCATGTTGGTAACACGAAGTATCTTTTCAGTTGTAATCTACACTCAATACATATATATGGGGAGGTTCTATCTCCAACCCGGTTTTACAGTGAAAACTGCAATATCTTCAAACTGGCACTAGGAAACAGACTGAGAAATCAGAGTAAAATTTCTCCTGCCACCCGTTCCCTTTGTGCTAGATGAGCGAACGTATCTCCACAAGCTCAGTCTGAGAGATTATTGTGTGTCAAAGCCCTCCTTCACCTAGCTTGTTGGGAACAAAAATTTCTTTCAGTTGCAAAGAAAACTCCATACATATATATGGGGAGGTACAATCTGCAAATCGGTTTACAGTTATTACTGCAGGAAATTCAAACCTGCAATAGGAAACAGAGAGAGAAACCAGATTAAAAGTATTTCCTGCAAACCGTTCCCTTTGTGCTGGATAAACGAAAGTCTCTCAACAGGCTCAGTTCTGAGAGATAAGTTTGTGTGAGAGCCGTCCTTCACCTAGCTTGTTGGGAACACAAAGTTTCTTTTCAGTTGCCAACTGCACTACATACATATATATGGGGAAGTACTAGCTGCAAATCGGTTTTACAGTTAATAATGCAGGAACTTCAAACAGGCAAAAGGAAATAGACCGTGAATCCAGAGTAAAAGTTTCCCCTGCAACCCGTTCACTTTGTGCTAGATGAATGAACGTCTCTCCACATGCTCAGTTCTGAGAGATATATGTGTGTGAAAGCCATCCTTCATCCTGCTTGTTGTGAACACAAAGTTTCTTTTCAGTTACCAGCTACAATCCTTGAATATATATGGGGTGATACAAGCTCAAACTCGGTTTTACAGTGAAAACGTCGGAACTTAAAACTGGATTTAGTAAACAGACAGAGATACCTGAGTAAAATTTCCTCCTGCAAACCGTTCCATTTTCTAGATGAACGAATGTCTCTCCACATGCTCAGTTCTTACAGATAAGTGTGTGTGAAGCCGTCCTTCACCTAGCTTGTTAGGAACACAAAGTTTCTTTTCAGTTTCCAACTCTACTCCATAAATATATATGGGATGGTACTTCCCACAACTTGGATTTTCAGTGAAACGTGAAGGAAATTCAAACCGGCACTAGGTAACAGACTGAGAAACCAGAGAATAAGTTTCTACTGCAACCCATTCACTTTGTGCTAAATGAATGAACGTCTGTCCTCCTGCTCAGTTCTGAGTGATAAGTGTGTGTGAAAACATTCCTTCACATATTTTTTGGGAACACAAAGTTTCTTTTCATTTGCAAACTACAATCTATACATATATAAGGGGAGGTTCTAGATCCAACTCGATTTTACAGTGAAAACTGCAGGAACTTCAAACCGGCCCTAGGAAGCAGACAGAAAATCCAGGGTAAAAGATTCCCCTGCAAGCCATTCCCTTTGTGCTAGAACAAAGAACGTCTCTCCACAAGCTCAGTTCTCAGATATAAGTGTGTGTGAAAGCCGTCCTTCATCAAGTTTGTTGGGAAAACATAGGTTCTTTTCACTTGCAAACAACACTCCATACATATATGTGGGGAGGTTTAAGCTCCAACACTGTTTTACCGTTAATAATGCAGGAACTTAAAACCGGCACTAGGAAACAGACTGAGAAACCAGAGTAATTGTTTCTACTGCAACACGATCGATTTGCGCTAGATGAACGAACGTCTCTACACATGCTGAAATCTGAGAGATAAGTGTGTGTGAAAGCCGTGCTTCAACTAGCTTGTTGGGAACACAAAGTTTCTTTTCAGTATCAAACTACACTCCATACATATATATGGGGTGGTACTAGCTACAAATCGCTTTTCCAGTGAAAACTGCAGGAACTTCGAACTGGCACTAGGAGTCAGACTGAGAAACCAGAGTAAAAGTTACTCCTGCCAACCTTTCATTTTGTGCTGGATGAACGAATGTCTCTCCACATGCTCAGTTCCGAGAGATAAGTGTGTGTGAAGCCACCCTTCACCTAGCTTGTTTTGAACACAAAGATTCTTTTCAGTGGCAAACTACACTCCATATATATATATGGGTAGGTACTAGCTCCAAATCGGTTTTACAGTGAAAACTGCACGAACTTCAAATCGGTACTAGGAAACAGACTGAGAAACCAGAGTAAAGTTTCTCCTGCAACAACTTCCCTTTGTGCGAGATGAACGAACGATTCTCCACATGCTCAGTTCTGAGAGATATGAGTGTGTGAAAGCTATTCTTCACATAACTTGTTGGGAACACAAAGTTTCTTTTCAGTTGCAATTTACACTCCATACATATATATAGGGAAGTACTAGTTCGAACTCCATTTTACAGTGAAAACTGCAGGAATATTTAACAAGCACTAGGAAAAAGACTGAGAACCCCTTGTAAAATTTTCTCCAGCAACCCGTTCCATTTGTGCTCGATAAAAGAAATTCTCTCCACATGCTCTTTTCTGAGAGTTAAGTGTGTGTGAAAGCCGTCCTTCACCTATCTTGTTGGGAACACAAAGTAACTCTTCAGTTGCAAACTATACGCTATATAAAATATATTGGGAGTTTGTAGCTCCAAATCGGTTTTACAGTGAAAACTTCAATAACTTCAAACCGGCACTATGAAACAGACTGAGAAACCAAAGTAAATATCTCCTGCACCCCGTTCCCTTTGAGCTACATGAGCGAACGTATCTCCACAAGCTCAGTTCTGAGACATTAGTGTGTGTGAAAGGCGTCCTTTCAGCTAGCTTCTAGGGAACACAAAGATCCTTTTCAGTTGCAAACAACATTCCATACATATATATGGGGAGGTACTAGCTCAAACTTGATTTTACACAGAAAACTGCAGGAACTACAAACCGGCCCTAGGAAACAGACTGAGAAACCAGAGAAAAAGTATCTCCTGCAACCCGTTTCCATTGTGCTAGATGAACGAATATCTAGCCCGATGCTCAGATCTGAGAGGTAAGTGTGTGAAAGCAGTCCTTCACCTAGCTTGTTGGGAACACAAAGTTCCTTTTCAGATACAAACTACACTCCATACATATATAAGGGTAGGTACTAGCTCCATCTCGTTTTTACAGTGAAAACTTCAGGAACTTCAAACATTCACTAGGAAACAGACTGAGAATCCAGAGTAAAATTTTCTCCTGCAAATCTTTCCATTTTTGCTAGATGAATGAAAGTCACTCCACATGCTCAGTTCTGAGAGATATGTGTGTGTGAAAGCCGTCATTCACCTATCTTGTTGGGAACACAAAGTTTCTTTTAAGTTGCAAAAAACACTCCATACATATATATGGGCAGGTACCAGCTCCAAATCGGTTTTACAGTGAAAAATGCAGAAACTTCAAACCAGCACTAAGAAACAGACTGAGAAACTAGAGTAAAAGTTTCCCCTGCAATCCATTCCATTTGTGCTAGATGAACGAACGTCTTTCCTTATGCTCAGTTCGGAGAGAAAATTTTCTGTGAAAGCGTTCCTTCACCTAGCTTGTTGGGAACACAAAGTCCCTTTTCAGTTGCAAACTACACTCCATAAATATATATGGGGAGGTACTAGCTCCAATTCTGTTTTACAGTGAAAACTCCAGGAACTTCAAAAAGGCACTTGGAAACAGACTGAGAACCAGAGTAAAAGTTTCTCATGCAAACCTTTCCCTTTGTGCTAGATGAACGAACGTCTCTCTACATGCTCACTTCTGTGAGATAATTGTGTGTGAAAGCCGTCCTTCACCTACCTTGTTGGGAACACAGTTTCTTTTCAGTTGCAAACTACACTCCATTTGTATATATATATGGGGAGGTTATAGTATCAAAACGATTTTACAGTGAAAACTGCAGGAACATCAAACTGGCACTAGGAAAAGACTGAGAAACCAGAGTAAAAATTTCTCCTGCTAACCGTTCCCTTTGTGCAAATGAAAGAATGTCTCTCCACATGCTCAGTTCTTAGACATAAGTGTGTGTGAAAGCCGTCCTTCACCTATCTTGTTGGGAACACAAAGTAACTCTTCAGTTGCAAACTATACGCTATACAAATATATGGGGTGTAGGTAGCTCCAAATCGGTTTTACAGTGAAAACTTCAATAACTTCAAACCGGCACTAGGAAACAGACTGAGAAACCAAAGTAAAATATCTCCTGCACCCCGTTCCCTTTGAGCTACATGAGCAAACGTATCTCCACAAGCTCAGTTCTGAGAGATTAGTGTGTGTGAAAGGCGTCCCTTCAGCTAGCTTCTTGGCAACACAAAGATTCTTTTCAGTTGCAAACTACATTCCCTACATACATATGGGGAGGTACTAGCTCAAACTTGATTTTACACAGAAAACTGCAGGAACTACAAATCGGCCCTAGGAAACAGACTGAGAAACCAGAGTAAATGTATCTCCTGCAACCCGTTTCCATTGTGCTAGATGAACGAATGTCTAGCCAGATGCTCAGATCTGAGAGGTAAGTGTGTGAAAGTAGTCCTTCACCTAGCTTGTTGGGAACACAAAGTTCCTTTTCAGATACAAACTACACTCCATACATATATAAGGGTAGGTACTAGCTCCAACTCGTTTTTACAGTGAAAACTTCAGGAACTTCAAACATTCACTAGGAAACAGACTGAGAATCCAGAGTAAAATTTTCTCCTGCAAATCTTTCCATTTTTGCTAGATGAACGAAAGTCACTCCACATGCTCAGTTCTGAGAGATATGTGTGTGTGAAAGCCGTCATTCACCTATCTTGTTGGGAACACAAAGTTTCTTTTAAGTTGCAAAATACACTCCATACATATTTATGGGCAGGTACCAGCTCCAAATCGGTTTTACAGTGAAAAATGCAGGAACTTCAAACCAGCACTAGGAAACAGACTGAGAAACTAGAGTAAAAGTTTCCCCTGCAATCCATTCCCTTTGTGCTAGTTGAACGAACGTCTTTCCATATGCTCAGTTCTGAGATAAAATTTTCTGTGAAAGCGTTTCTCACCTAGCTTGTTGGGAACACAAAGTCCCTTTTCAGTTGCAAACTACACTCCATACATATATATGGTGAGGTACTAACTCCAATTCTTCTTTACAGTGAAAACTGCACGAACTTCAAACCCGCACTAGGAAACAGACTGAGAATCCAGAGTAAAATTTTCTCCTGCAAACCATTCCCTTTGTGCTAGATGAACGAACGTCTCTCCACATGCTCTGTTGTGAGAGATAAGTGTGTGTGAAAGCCGTACTTCACATAGATTGTTGGAAACACAAAATTTCTTTTCAGTTGCAAACTACAATCCATACATATATATGGGGCGGTACTAGCTCCAACTCGGTTTTACAGTGAAAACTGCAATAACTTCAAACCGGCACTAGGAAACAGACTGAGAAACCAGAGTAAAATTTCTCCGGAAACCCGTTCTTTTTGTGCTAGATGAACGAACGTCTCACCACATGGTACGTTCTAATTATAATTGTGTGTGTAAGCCGTAATACAAATAGCTTGTTGCGAACCCAAAAATTCTTTTCAGTTGCAAATTACACTCCATATATTTATATGGGGACGTACTAGCTCCAACTCGGTTTTACAGTGAAAACTGCAGGATCTTCAAACCAGCACTAGGAAACAGATTGAGAAACCAGAAAAATAGTTTCTACTTCAAACCGTTCCCTTTGTGCTAGATAAAAGAAAGTCGCCCAAATGCTCTGTTCTGAGAGTTAAGTGCGTGTGAAAGCCGTCCTTCAAATAGCCTGTTGGTAACACAATGTTACTTTTCAGTTGCTAAATACACTCCATACTTCTACAAGGGAGGTACAAGCTCCAACTCGGTTTTACAGTGAAAAATGCAGGAACTTCAAACCGGCACTAGGAAACAGACTGAGAAACCAGAGTAAAATTTCCTCCTGGAACCCGTTCCCTTTGTGCTAGGTGAACGAAAGTCTGTCCACATGCTCAGATCTGAGGGATAAGTGTGTGTGAAAGCCGTCCTTCACCTAGCATGTTGGGAACACAAAGATTCTTTTCAGTTGCCAAATACTATGCATACATATATATGGGGAGGTACTAGCTTCAACTCGGTTTTACAGTGAAAACTGCAGGAACTACAACCGGAACTAGTAAAAAACCTGAGAAACAAGAGGGAAAATACCTCCTGCAAACGGTCCCTTTGTGCTAGATGAAAGAACGTCTCTCCACAAGATATTTATGAGAGAAAATTGTCTGTGAATGCCGTCCTTCAATTGGCTTGTTGGAAGTACAAAATTCCTTTTCAGTTGCAATCTACAATCCATATATATATGGGGATGTACTAGCTCCAAATATGTTTTATAGTGATAACTGCAGGAACTTCAAACCGTCACTAGGAAACAGACTTATAAACCAGAGTAAAATTTGTTCCTGCAACTCGGTCCCTTTGTCCTAGATGAAAGAACGTCTCTCCACATGCTCCGTTCTAAGGGATAAGTGTGTGTGAAAGCCGTCCTTCACCTAGCTTGTTGGGAACACAAGGTTACTTTTCAGTTGCCAACTGAACCCCTTATATATATACGGGGAAGTACTAGCTCCAACTCGGATTTACAGAGAAAACTGCAGGGAATTCAAACAGGCAATATGAAACAGACTAAGTATTCAGAGTGAAAGTTTCCCCTGCTACCCATTCCTCTTGTGCTAGAGGAACGAAAGTCTCACCACATGCTCATTTCTGAGAGATAAATGTGTGAGAAAGCGGTAATTCACCAAGGTTGCTGGGAACACAAAGTTTCTTTTCAGTTGCCATTTACAATCCTTGCATATATATGGGGTGGTACAAGCTCCAACACGGTATTACAGTGAAAACGTAAGGAACTTCAAACTGGCTTTAGGAAACAGAAAGAGACACCCGAGTAAATGTTCCTCCTGCAAACCGTTCCTTTTTGCAAGATGAACGAATGTTTCTCCACATGCTCAGTTCTTACAGATAAGTGTGTGTGAAGCCGTCCTTCACCTAGCTTGTTGGGAACACAAAGTTTCTTTTCAGTTGCCACCTACACTCCATAAATATATATAGGGTGGTACTAGCCCCAACTCGGTTTTGCAGTGAATAGTGATGGAATTTCAAACCGGCACTAGGAAACAGACTGAGAAACCAGAGTAAAAATTTCTCCTACTTACCGTTCCCTTTGTGCAAATGAACGAATGTCTCTCCACATGCTCAGTTCTTAGATATAAGTGTGTGTGAAAGCAGTCCTTCACCTATCTTGTTGGGAACACGAAGTAACTCTTCAGTTGCAAACTATACGCTATACAAATATATGGGGAGTTTGTAGCTCCAAATCGGTTTTACAGTGAAAACTTCAATAACTTCAAACCGGCACTAGGAAACAGACTGAGAAATCAAAGTAAAATATCTCCTGCGCCCCGTTCCCTTTGTGCTACATGAGCGAACGTATCTCCACAAGCTCAGTTCTGAGAGATTATTGTGTGTGAAAGGCGTCCTTTCAGCTAGCTTCTAGGGAACACAAAGATTCTTATCAGTTGCAAACTACATTCCATACATATATATGGGGAGGTATTAGCTCCAACTTGATTTTACACAGAAAACTGCAGGAACTACAAACCGGCCCTAGGAAACAGACTGAGAAACCAGAGAAAAAGTATCTCCTGCAACCCTTTTACATTGTGCTAGATGAACGAATGTCTAGCCAGATGCTCAGATCTGAGAGGTAAGTGTGTGAAAGCAGCCTTCACCTAGCTTGTTGGGAACACAAAGTTTCTTTCCAGTTGCAAACTACACTCCATACTTACACATGGGGTTGTACTAGCTCCAACTCGGTTTTACAGTGAAAACTGCAGGAACTTCAAAAAGGCACTATTTAACAGACTGAGGAAAAAGAGTAAAATTTTATCCTGCAACCCGTTCTTTGTGCTAGATGAACGAAAGTCTCTCCACATGCTCAGAACTGAGAGATTAGTGTGTGTGAAAGGCGTACTTTCAGCTAGCTTCTAGGGAACACAAAGATTCTTTTCAGTTGCAAACTACATTCCATACATATATAAGGGGAGGTACTAGCTCCAACTTGATTTTACACAGAAAACTGCAGGAACTACAAATCGGCTCTAGGAAACAGACTGAGAAACCAGAGTAATAGTTTCTACTGCAAACCTTTCCATTTGTGCTACATGAACGAAAGTCTTTCCTCATGATCAGTTCTGAGAGAAAAGTTTGTGTGAAAGCATTCCTTCACCTAGCTTGTTGGGAACAAAAATTTTCTTTTCCGATGCAAACTACAATCCATACATATATAAGGGGAGGTTATATCTCCAACTCGATTTTACAGAGAAAACTTCAGTAACTTCAAAACCGCCCTAGTAAACAGACTGAGAATCCAGAGTAAAAGTTTCTCATGCAAGCCATTCTTTTTGTGCCTGATGTACGAATTTCTCTTCACATGCTTAGTTCTGAGGTATAGTGTGTGTGAAAGCCGTGCTTCACCTAGCTTGTTGGGAAAACAGAGGTTCTTTTTACTTGCATACTACACTCCATACTTATAATTGGGGAGGAACAAGCTCCAACTCGATTTTACAGTGAAAACTGCAGGAAATTCAGACTGGCACAACAAACCGACTGAGATACCAGAGTAAAAGTTTCCCCTTTAAAACGTTCCCTTTGTGCTAGATGAACGAACGTCTCTCCACATGCTCATTTCTGAAAGATAATTGCGTGTGAAAGCCGACCTTCACCTAGCTAGTTGGGAACACAAAGTTTCTTTTCAAATGCAAATTACACTCCATATATATATATGGGGTGTTAATAGCTCCAACTCCGTTTTACAGTGAAATGTGAAGGAACTTCATATCGGCACTAGGAAACAGACTGAGAAAGCAGAGTAAATGATTCTCCTGCAACCCGTTCCCTTTGTGCTAGATGAACGATCGTCTCTCCACATGCTCAGTTCTGAGTATAATTGTGTGTGAAAACCGGCCTTCAAATAGCTTCTTGGTAACATTATGTTACATTTCAGTTGCAAGATACACTCCATATTTATATATAGGGAGGTACTAGCTCCAACTCGGAATTACAGAGAAAACTGCAGGAACTTCAAACCGGCACTAAGAAACAGCCTGAGAATACAGAGGAAAAATTCCTCCTGCACACGGCCCCTTGGTACTAGATGAAAGAAATTCTCTCCACAAGATCATTTCTGAGAGAAAATGGTCTGTGAATGCCGTCCTTCATCTAGCTTGTTGGAAATACAAAGTTTCTTTTCAGTTGCCATCTACACTCCATACATATATATGGGGAGGTACTAGCTCCAAATCTGTTTTATAGTGATAACTGCAGGAACTTCATACCGTCACTAGGAAACAGACTTATAAACCAGAGTAAAATTGCTCCTGCAAACCGGTCCATTTGTGCTAGATGAATGAACCTCTCTCCACATTCTCCGTTCTAAGGAATAAGTGTGTGTGAAAGCCGTCCTTCAACTAGATTTTTGGGAACACAAAGTTACTTTTCAGTTGCCAAATGAACCCCTTATATATATACGGGGAATTCCTGGTTCCAACTCGTATTTACAGAGAAAACTGCAGGAAATTCAAACAGGCAATATGAAAAAGACTAAGAATTCAGAGTAAATGTTTCCCCTGCTACCCGTTCCACTTTTGCTAGATGAACAAAAGTCTTCCCAAATGCTCCGTTCTGAGAGAAAAATGTGTGTGAAAGCCGTACTTCACCAAGGTTTTTGGGAACACAAAGTTTCTTTTCAGTAGCCAACTACAATCTTTGCATATATATGGGGATGGTACAAGCTTCAACTCTGTTTTACAGTGAAAACGTCAGGAACTTCAAACTGGCTTTAAGAACCAAGCAGAGATACCTGAGTAAAAGTTCCTACTGCAAACCGTTCCCTTTTTGCTAGATGAACGAATGTCTCTCCACATGCTCAGATCTTACATATATGTGTGTGTGAAACCGACTTTCACCTAGTTGTTGTTAACAAAAAGTTTCTTTTCAGTTGCCAACTACACTCCATAAATATATATGGGGTAGTACTAGCCCCAAATCGGTTTTGCAGTGAAAAGTGAAGGAAATTCAAACCAGCAGTAGGAAACAGACAGAGAAACCAGAGTAAAAGTTTCTCCTGCAACCCGTTCCCTTTGTGTAAATGAACGAATGTATCTCCACACGCACAGTTCTTAGAGATAAGTGTGAAAGCCGTCCTTCATCTACCATGTTGGTAACACGAAGTATCTTTTCAGTTGCAATCTACACTCAATACATATATATGGGGAGGTTCTAGCTCCAACCCGGTTTTACATTGAAAACTGCAATATCTTCAAACTGGGACTAGGAAACAGACTGAGAAATCAGAGTAAAATTTCTCCTGCCACCCGTTCCCTTTGTGCTAGATGAGCGAACGTATCTCCCCAAGCTCAGTCTGAGAGATTATTGTGTGTCAAAGCCCTCCTTCACCTAGCTTGTTGGGAACAAAAATTTCTTTCAGTTGCAAACTACACTCCATAAATATATATGGGGAGGTACAAACTGCAAATCGGTTTACAGTTAATACTGCAGGAATTTCAAACCGGCAATAGGAAACAGAGAGAGAAACCAGAGTAAAAGTATTACCTGCAAAGCGTTCTTTTGTGCTGGATGAACGAAAGTCTCTCAACATGCTCAGTTCAGAGAGATAAGTGTGTGTGAAAGCAGTCCTTCACCTAGCTTGTTGGGAACACAAACTTCCTTTTCAGTTGCAAACTACACTCCATACATATAAATTGGGAGGTACTAGCTCCAACCCGGTTTTACAATTAAAACTGCAGGAAATTCAATCCGGCACTATGAAACATACTGAGAAACCAGATTAAGTGTTTCTCCTGCATCACGTTTGATTTGTGCTAGATGAATGAACGTCTCTCCACATGCACAGTTCTGAGACATAAGTGTGTGTGAAAGCCGTCCTTCACCTAGCTTGTGTGGAACACAAAGTTTCTTTTCAGTTGCCAAATACACTCCATAAATATATATGGGGTGGTTCTAGCCCCAACTTTGTTTTTCAGTGAAAAGTGAAGGAAATTCTAACCGGCACTAGGAAACAGAATGAGAAACTAGAGTAAAATTTCCCTGATCCCGTTTCCTTTGTGCTAGATTAGCGAACCTATCTCCACATGCTCAGTTCTGAGGGATTAGTGTGTGTGAGAGCCGTCCATTCAGCTAGCTTGTTGGGAACACAAAGATTCTTTTCATTTGCAATTTACACTCCATATATATATATATGGGGATTTACTAGCTCCAAATCTGTTTTACATTGTAAATTTCAGGAACTTCAATCCGGCACTAGGAAACAGACCTTGAAACCACAGAATAAGTTTCTACTGCATTCCGTTACCTTTGTGCTAGATAAAAGAAAGTCTCTCCACATGCTAAGTTCTTAGAGATAAGTGTGTGTGAAAGCCGTCCTTCACCTAGCTTGTTGGGAACACAAAGTTTCTTTTCAGTTGCCAACTACAATCCATACATATATATGGGGAGGTAATAGCTCCAACTCGGTTTTACATTGAAAAATTCAGGAACTTCAAACCGGCACAAGGAAACAGACTGAGAAACCAGAAAAAAATTTTCTCCAGCAAACCGTTCCCATTGTGCTATTTCAACGAAAGTCTCAAAACATGCTCAGTTCTGAGTATTATTGTGTGTGAAAGCCGTCCTTCACATACCTTGTTCGGAAAACAAAGATTCTTTTCAAATGGAAATTACACTCCATATATATATATGGGGAGGTACTAGCTCCAACTCGGTTTTACAGCGAAAACTGCAGGAACTTCAAACTGCACTAGGAAACACACTACTAAGCCAGAGAAAAAGTTTCAACTTCAATTGTTCCCTTTGGGCTAGATAAAAGAAAGTCTCTCCACATGCTCAGTTCTGAGAGATAAGTGTGTGTGAAAGCCGTCTTTCACCTAGCTTGTGGGGAACACAAAGTTTCTTTTCAGTTGCAAACTACACTCCATACATATATATGGGGAGGTAATAGCTCCAACTCACTATTACAGGGAATACTGCAGGAACTTCAAACTGGCCCAAGGAAACAGACTGTGAATACAGAGTAAAAGATACCCTTGCAACCCGTTCCCTTTGTGCTAGGTGAACGAACGTCTCTCGACATGCTCAGTTCTGAGTATAATTGTGTGTGAAAGCCGTTCTTCTCATAGCTTGTTGGGAACACAAAGTTTTTTTTCAGTTGCAAACTGCACTCCATACATATTAATAAGGAGGTACTAGCTCCAACTCGGTTTAAAAGTGAAAAGTGCAGAAACTTCAAATTGGCACTAGGAAACAGACTGAGAAACCAGAGTAAAAGTTCCTCCTGCAACACGTTCCTTTGTGCTGGATGAACGAAAGTCTCTCCCCATGCTCAGATCTGAGAGATATGTGTGTGTGAAAGCCGTCCTTCACATACCTTGTTGGGAACACAAAGATTCTTTTCAAATGCAAATTACAGTCTGTATATATATATGGGGTGGTAAAAGCTCCAAATCGTTTTTACAGTGAAAAGTGCAGGAAATTCAATTCGGCACTAGGAAACAGACTGAGAAACCAGAGTAAAATGTTCTCCTGCAATCCGTTCCCTTTGTGCTAGATGAACGATCGTCTCTCCACATGCTCAGTTCTGAGTATATTTGTGTGTGAAACCCGTACTTCAAATAGCTTGTTATTAACATTATGTTACATTTCAGTTGCAAGATACACTCCATATTTATATATAGGAAGGTAATAGCTCCAACTCGGATTTACAGAGAAAACTGCAGGAAATTCAAACAGGCAAAATGAAACAGACTAAGAATTCAGAGTAAATGTTCCCCTGCTACCCGTTCCTCTTTTGCTAGATGAACAAAAGTCTCCCCAAATGCTCCGTTCTGAGAGAAAAATGTGTGTGAATGCCGTACTTCACCAAGGTTGTTCGGAACACAAAGTTACTTTTCAGTTGCCAACTACAATCCTTGCATATATATGGGGTGGTACAAGCTCCAACTCAGTTTTACAGTGAAAAAGCCAGGAACTTCAAACTGGCTTTAGGAAAAAGGCAGAGATAGCCGAGTGAATATTCCAACTGCAAACCGTTCCCTTTTTGCTAGATGAACAAATGTCTCTCCACATGCTCAGATCTTACAGATATGTGTGTGTGAAGCCGTATTTCACCTAGCTTGTTGGTAACACAAAGTTTCTTTTCAGTTGCCTACTATACTCCATAAATATATTGGGGTAGTACAAGCCCCAAAACGGTTTTGCAGAGAAAAGGGAAGGAAATTCAAACCAGCAGTAGGAAACAGACAGAGAAACCAGAGTAAAAGTTTCTCATGCTACCCATTCCCTTTGTGTAAATGAACGAAGGTCTCTCCACATGCTCAGTTCTCAGAGATAAGTGTGTGTGAAATCAGTCCTTCACCTACCTTGTTGGTAACACGAAGTATCTTTTCATTTGCAATCTACAATCCATACATATATATGGGGAGGTTCTAGCTCCAACTCGGTTTTACAGTGAAAACTGCAATATCTTCAAACTGGGACTAGGAATCAGACTGAGAAATCAGAGTAAAATTTCTCCTGCCACCCGATCCCTTTGTGCTAGATGAGCTAACGTATCTCCACAAGCTCAGTTCTGAGAGATTAGTGTGTGTCAAAGCCCTCTTTCACCTAGCTAGTTGGGAACAAAAATTTCTTTCAGTTGCAAATTACACTCCATAAATATATATGGGGAGGTACTAGCTGCAAATCGGTTTACAGTTATTAGTGCAGAAACTTCAAACCGGCAATAGGAAACAGAGAGATAAACCAGAGTAAAAGTTTTTCCTGAAAACCGTTCCCTTTGTGCTGGATGAACGAAAGTCTCTCCACATGCTCAGTTCTGAGAGATAAGTGTGTGTGAGAGCCGTCCTTCATCTAGTTTGTTGGGAAAACAAAGGTTCTATTCAATTGCAAACTACACTCCATACATATATATGGAGAGGTTCTAGCTCCAACACGGTTTTACAGTTAATGATGCAGGAACTTAAAACAGGCACTAGGAAACAGACTGAGAAACCAGAGTAAAATTTCACCTGCAAAACTTTCATTTGTGCAAGATGAACCAAAGTCTCTCCACATTCTCTGTTCTGAGAGATAAGTGTCTGTGAAAGCCATCCTTCACCTAGCTTCTTGGGAAATCAAAGTTTCTCTTCAGTTGCAAAATACACTCCATTAATATATATGGGGAAGTACTAGGTCCAACTCGGTTTTATAGTGAAAACTGCAGGAACTTCAAACAGGCAAAAGGAAATACACTGTGAAACCAGAGTAAAAGTTTCCCCTGCAACCCGTTCCCTTTGTGCTATGTGAACAAACGTCTCTCCTCCTGCTCAGTTCTGAGAGATAATTGTGTTTGAAAATATTTATTCACATTTCTTGCTAGGAACACAAAGTTTCTTTTCATTTGCAAACTACAATCCATACATATATAAGGGGAGGTTCTAGATCCAACTCGATTTTACAGTGAAAACTGCAGGAACTTTAAACCGGCCCTAGGAAACAGACAGAGAATCCAATGTAAAAGATTCTCCTGCAAGCCATTCCCTATGTGATAGATGAAAGAACGTCTCTACACATGCGCAGTTCTGAGATATAAGTGTGTGTGAAAGCCGTCCTTCATCTAGTTTTTTGGGAAAACAAACGTTCTTTTCACTTGCAAACTACAATCCGTACATATATATGGGGAGGTTCAAGCTCCAACATGTTTTTACCGTTAATAATGCAGGAACTTAAAACCGGCACTAGGAAACATACTGAGAAACAAGAGTAAGTGTTTCTACTGCATCACGATCGATTTGTGCTAGATGAACGAACGTCTCTACACATGCTGAGATCTGAGAGATAAGTGTGTGTGAAAGCCGTCCTTCACCTAGCTTGTTGAGAAAACAAAGTTTCTTTTCAGTAGCAAACTACACTCCATATACATATATGGGGAATTACTAGCTGCAAAACGGTTTTACATTTAATAATGCAGGAAGTTAAAACCGGCACTAGGAAACAGACTGAGAAACCAGAGTAAAAGTTTCACCTGCAAACCAATGCATTTGTTCAAGATGAATGAAAGTCTCTCCACAATCTCTGTTCTGAGAGATATGTGTTTGTGAAAGCCGTACTTCACCTAGCTTGTTGGGAACACAAAGTTTCTTTTCAGTTGCAAAATACACTCCATTAACATATAAGGGGAAGTACTAGGTCCAACTCGGTTTTACAATGAAAACTGCAAGAACTTCAAACAGGCAAATGGAAACATAATGAGAAACAAGTGAAAAAGATTCTCCTGCAACCCGTTCCCTTTGTGCTAGATGAACGAACATCTCTCCACATGCTCAGTTCTGAGTATTATTGTGTGTGAAAGCCGTCCTTCACATACCTTGTTGGGAAAACAAAGACTCTTTTCAAATGGAAATTACACTCCATACATATATATGGGGAGGTACTAGATCCAACTCGGTTTTACAGCGAAAACTGCAGGAACTTCAAACTGCACTAGGAAACACACTACTAAGCCAGAGAAAAAGTTTCAACTTCAATTGTTCCCTTTGGGCTAGATAAAAGAATGTCTCTCCACATGCTCAGTTCTGAGAGATAAGTGTGTGTGAAAGCCGTCTTTCACCTACTTGTGGGGAACACAAAGTTTCTTTTCAGTTGCAAACTACACTCCATACATATATATGGGGAGGTAATAGCTCCAACTCACTTTTACAGGGAATACTGCAGGAACTTCAAACTGGCCCTAGGAAACAGACTGAGAAACCAGAGTAAAAGTTCCTCCTGCAACACGTTCCTTTGTGCTAGATGAACGAAAGTCTCTCCCCATGCTCAGATCTGAGAGATATGTGTGTGTGAAAGCCGTCCTTCACATACCTTGTAGGGAAAACAAAGATTCTTTTCAAATGCAAATTACAGTCTGTATATATATATGGGGTGGTAAAAGCTCCAAATCGTTTTTACAGTGAAAAGTGCAGGAAATTCAATTCGGCACTAGGAAACAGACTGAGAAACCAGAGTAAAATGTTCTCCTGCAATCCGTTCCCTTTGTGCTAGATGAACGATCGTCTCTCCACATGCTCAGTTCTGAGTATATTTGTGTGTGAAACCCGTACTTCAAATAGCTTGTTATTAACATTATGTTACATTTCAGTTGCAAGATACACTCCATATTTATATATAGGAAGGTAATAGCTCCAACTCGGATTTACAAGGAAAACTGCAGGAAATTCAAACAGGCAAAATGAAACAGACTAAGAATTCAGAGTAAATGTTCCCCTGCTACCCGTTCCTCTTTTGCTAGATGAACAAAAGTCTCCCCAAATGCTCCATTCTGAGAGAAAAATGTGTGTGAATGCCGTACTTCACCAAGGTTGTTCGGAACACAAAGTTTCTTTTCAGTTGCCAACTACAATCCTTGCATATATATTGGGTGGTACAAGCTCCAACTCAGTTTTACAGTGAAAAAGTCAGGAACTTCAAACTGGCTTTAGGAAAAAGGCAGAGATAGCCGAGTGAATGTTCCAACTGCAAACCGTTCCCTTTTTGCTAGATGAACAAATGTCTCTCCACATGCTCAGATCTTACAGATATGTGTGTGTGAAGCCGTATTTCACCTAGCTTCTTGGGAAATCAAAGTTACTTTGCAGTAGCAAAATAAACTCCATTAATATATATGGGGAAGTACTAGGTCCAACTCGGTTTTACAGTGAAAACTGTAGGAACTTCAAACAGGAAAAAGGAAATAGACCATGAAACTGGAGTAAAAGTTTCCCCTGCAACCCGTTCCCTTTGTGCTAGATTAACGAACATCTCTCCACATGCTCAGTTCTGAGAGATAATTGTGTGTGAAAGCCGCCCTTCAACTAGCTTGTTGGTAACAAAAAGTTTCTTTTCATTTGCAAACTAAACTACATACATATATATGGGGCGGTACTTGCTCCAACTGGATTTTACAGTGAAAACTGCAGGAACATCAAAGCGGCACTAGGAAACAGACTGAGAAAACAGAATAAAAGTTTTTCCTGCAACCGTTTCTTTTTGCTAGTTGAACAAAAGTCTCTACACATGCTCAGTTCTGAGAGATAATTGTGTGTGAAAGCCGTTCTTCAACTTGGTTGTTAGGAACACAAAGTGTCTATTCAGATGCAAACTGCACTCCATACTTTAAGTTGGGTGGTAATATCTCCAACTCGTTTTACAGTGTAAACATCAGGAACATCAAATCGGCACTATGAAACAGACTGAGAAACCATAGTAAGTGTTTCTCCTGCATCACGTTCGATTTGTGCTAGATAAACGAACGTCTCTCCACATGCTCAGTTCTTACAGATAAGTGTGTGTGAAGCCGTCCTTCACCTAGCTTGTTGGGAACCCAAAGTTTCTTTTCAGTTGCGAAATACAATCCATAAATATATATGGGGTGGTACTAGCCCCTACTTGGTTTTTCAGTGAAAAGTGAAGGAAATTCTAACCGGCACTAGGAAAAAGACTGAGAAACCAAAGAATAAGTTTCTACTGCAATCCGTTCCCTTTGTGCTACGTGAACAAACGTCTCTCCTCCTGCTCAGTTCTGAGAAATAATTGTGTGTGGAAATAATCCTTCACATTTCTTGCTGGGAACAGAAAGTTTGTTTTCATTTGCAAACTACAATCCATACATATATAAGGGGAGGTTCTAGATCCAACTCGACTTTACAGTGAAAACTGCAGGACCTTTAAACCGGCCATAGGAAACAGACAGAGAATCCAGAGTAAAAGATTCTCCTGCAAGCCAATCCCTATGTGCTAGATGAAAGAACGTCTCTCCACATGCGCAGTTCTGAGATATAAGTGTGTGTGAAAGCCGTCCTTCATCTAGTTTTTTGGGAAAACAAAGGCTCTTTTCACTTGCAAACTACAATCCATACATATATATGGGGAGGTTCAAGCTCCAACATGGTTTTACTGTTAATAATGAAGGAACTTAAAACCGGCACTAGTAAACATACTGAGAAACCAGAGTAAGTGTTTCTACTGCATGACGATCGAATTGTGCTAGATGAACGAACGTCTCTACACATGCTGAGATCTGAGAGATAAGTGTGTGTGAATGCCGTCCTTCACCTAGCTTGTTGGGAACACAAAGTTTCTTTTCAGTAGCAAACTACACTCCATACATATATATGGGGAATTACTAGCTGCAAATCGGTTTTACATTTAATAATGCAGGAAATTATAACCGTCACTAGGAAACAGACTGAGAAACCAGAGTAAAAGTTTCATCTGCAAACCAATGCATTTGTGCAAGATGAATGAAAGTCTCTCCACATTCTCTGTTCTGAGAGATATGTGTGTGTGAAATCCGTACTTCACTTAGGTTTTTGAGAACAAAAAGTGTCTTTTCAGTTGCAAAATACACTCCATTAACATATAAGGAGAAGTACTAGTTCCAACTCGCTTTTACAGTGAAAACTGCAAGAACTTCAAACAGGCATATGGAAACAGAATGAGAAACCAGTGTAAAAGTTTCCCCTGTATCCCGTTCACTTTGTGCTAGATGAACGAACATCTCTCCACATGCTCATTTCTGAGAGATAATTGTGTGTGAAAGCCGCCCTTCAACTAGCTTGTTGGGAACACAAAGTTTCTTTTCATTTGCAAACTAAACTACATACATATATATGGGGAGGTACTAGCTCCAACTCGATTTTACAGTGAAAACTGAAGGAACATAAAACCGGCACTAGGAAACAGACTGAGAAACAAGAATAAAAGTTTTTCCTGCAACACTTTTCTTTGTGCTAGATGAACAAGAGTCTCTCCACATGCTCAGTTCTGAGAGATAATTGTGTGTGAAATCCGTTCTTCAACTTGCTTATTAGGAACACAAAGTTTCTTTTCAGTTGCAAACTGCACTCCATACATGTATGTTGGGAGGTACTAGCTCCAACTCGTTTCTACAGTGTAAACATCAGGAACATCAAATCGGCACTATGAAACAGACTGAGAAACCATAGTAAGTGTTTCTCCTGCATCACGTTCGATTTGTGCTAGATGAACGAACGTCTCTCCCCAAGCTCATTTCTGGGAGATAAGTGTGTGAAAGCCAACCTTCACCTATCTTGTTGGGAACACAAAGAATCTTTTCAGTTGCAAACTACCCTCCATACATATAAATGGGGTGGTACAAGCTCCAACTCGGTTTTACAGTGAAAACTGCAGGAACTTCAAACTGGCACCTGGAAACAGACTGAGAAACCAGGGAAAAAGTTTCTCCTGCAACTCTTTCACTTATTGCTAGATCAATGAATGTCTCCCCCATGCTCAGTTCTGAGAGATTAGTGTGTGTGAAACCTGTCTTTCACCTAGTTTGTTTGGAACACAAAGTTTCTTTTCAGTTGCAAATTAAACTGCATACATATATATGGGGAGGTACTAACTCCAAATGGTTATTACAGTGAATACTGCAGGAACTTCAAACCGGCATTAGGAAACATTGAGAAAGCAGACTAAAAGTTTCCCCTTTAACCCGTTCCCTTTGTGCTACATGATCGAACTTCTCTCCACATGCTCATTTCTGAGAGATAAGTGTGTGTGAAAGCCGTCCTTCACCTAGCGTCTTGGGAAATCAAAGTTAGTTTGCAGTAGCAAAAAAAACTCCATTAATATATATGGGGAAGTACTAGGTCCAACTCGTTTTTACAGTGAAAACTGCAGGAACTTCAAACAGGAAAAAGGAAATAGACCATGAAACTAGAGTAAAAGTTTCCCCTGCAAGCCGTTCACATTCTGCTAGATGAACGAACGTCTCTCCACATGCTCAGTTCTGAGAGATAATTGTGTGTGAAAGCCGTTCTTCAACTTGCTTGTTAGGAACACAAAGTTTCTATTCAGATGCAAACTGCACTCCATACTTTAAGTTGGGTGGTAATATCTCCAACTCGTTTTACAGTGTAAACATCAGGAACATCAAATCGGCACTATGAAACAGACTGAGAAACCATAGTAAGTGTTTCTCCTGCATCACGTTCGATTTGTGCTAGATAAACGAACGTCTCTCCACATGCTCAGTTCTTACAGATAAGTGTGTGTGAAGCCGTCCTTCACCTAGCTTGTTGGGAACCCAAAGTTTCTTTTCAGTTGCGAAATACAATCCATAAATATATATGGGGTGGTACTAGCCCCTACTTGGTTTTTCAGTGAAAAGTGAAGGAAATTCTAACCGGCACTAGGAAAAAGACTGAGAAACCAAAGAATAAGTTTCTACTGCAATCCGTTCCCTTTGTGCTACGTGAACAAACGTCTCTCCTCCTGCTCAGTTCTGAGAAATAATTGTGTGTGGAAATAATCCTTCACATTTCTTGCTGGGAACAGAAAGTTTGTTTTCATTTGCAAACTACAATCCATACATATATAAGGGGAGGTTCTAGATCCAACTCGATTTTACAGTGAAAACTGCAGGACCTTTAAACCGGCCATAGGAAACAGACAGAGAATCCAGAGTAAAAGATTCTCCTGCAAGCCAATCCCTATGTGCTAGATGAAAGAACGTCTCTCCACATGCGCAGTTCTGAGATATAAGTGTGTGTGAAAGCCGTCCTTCATCTAGTTTTTTGGGAAAACAAAGGCTCTTTTCACTTGCAAACTACAATCCATACATATATATGGGGAGGTTCAAGCTCCAAAACGGTTTTACCGTTAATAATGCAGGAACTTAAAACCGGCACTAGGAAACATACTGAGAAACCAGAGTAAGTGTTTCTACCGCATGACGATCGATTTTTGCTAGATGAACGAACGTCTCTACACATGCTGAGATCTGAGAGATAAGTGTGTGTGAAAGCCGTCCTTCAACTAGCTTGTTGGGAACACAAAGTTTCTTTTCAGTAGCAAACTACACTCCATACATATATATGGGGAATTACTAGCTGCAAATCGGTTTTACATTTAATAATGCAGGAAATTATAACCGTCACTAGGAAACAGACTGAGAAACCATAGTAAGTGTTTCTCCTGCATCACGTTCGATTTGTGCTAGATGAACGAACGTCTCTCCACAAGCTCATTTCTGGGAGATAAGTGTGTGAAAGCCAACCTTCACCTATCTTGTTGGGAACACAAAGAATCTTTTCAGTTGCAAACTAAACTCCATACATATAAACGGGGTGGTACAAGCTCCAACTCGGTTTTACAGTGAAAACTGCAGGAACTTCAAACAGGCATCTGGAAACAGACTGAGATACCAGGGAAAAATTTGCTCCTGCAACCCTTTCACTTTTTGCTAGATCAAAGAATGTCTCCCCCATGCTCAGTTCTGAGAGATTAGTGTGTGTGAAACCTGTCTTTCACCTAGCTTGTTTGGAACACAAAGTTTCTTTTCAGTTGCAAATTAAACTGCATACATATATATGGGGAAGTACTAACTCCAAATGGTTATTACAGTGAATACTGCAGGAACTTCAAACCGTCATTAGGAAACATTGAGAAAGCAGAATAAAAGTTTCCCCTTTAACCCGTTCCCTTTGTGCTACATGATCGAACTTCTCTCCACATGCTCATTTCTGAGAGATAAGTGTGTGTGAAAGCCGTCCTTCACCTAGCTTCTTAGGAAATCAAAGTTCCTTTTCAGTAGCAAAATAAAATCCATTAATATATATGGGGAAGTACTAGGTCCAACTCGGTTTTACAGTGAAAACTGCAGGATTTTCAAACAGGAAAAAGGATATAGACCATGAAACTAGAGTAAAAGTTTCCCCTGCAACCCGTTCACTTTGTGCTAGATGAACGAACGTCTCTCCTCATGCTCAGTTCTGAGAGATATGTGTGTGTGAAAGCCATCCTTCAACTAGCTTGTTGTGAACACAAAGTTTCTTTTCATTTACCAGCTACAATCCTTGAATATATATGGGGTGATACAAGCTATAACTCCGTTTTACCGTGAAAACGTCGGAACTTCAAACTGGGTTTAGGAAATAGACAGAGATACCCGAGTAAAAGTTCCTCCTGCAAACCTTTCCCTTTTTACTAGATGAACGAATGTCTCTCCACATGCTCAGTTCTTACAGATAAGTGTGTGTGAAGCCGTTCTTCAACTAGCTTGTTGGGAACACAAAGTATCTTTTCAGTTGCCAACTACACTCCATAAATATATATGGGGTGGTTCTAGCCCCAACTTTGTTTTTCAGTGAAAAGTGAAGGAAATTCAAACCGGCACTAGGAAACAGACTGAGAAACTAGAGTAAAATTTCCCTAATCCATTTTCCTTTGTGCTAGATTAGCGAACGTATCTCCACATACTCAGATTTGAGAGATTAGTGTGTGTGAGAGCCGTCCATTCAGCTAGCTTGTTGGGAACACAAAGTTTCTTTTCATTTGCAAACTACAATCCATACATATATAAGGGGAGGTTCTAGCTTCAAATCGATTTTACAGTGAAAACTGCAGGAACTTCAAACCGGCCCTAGGAAACAGACAGAGAATCCAGAATAAAAGATTCTCCTGCAAGCCGTTCCCTTTGTGCTAGATGAAATAAAACTCTCCACATGCTCAGTTCTGAGATATAAGTGTGTGTGAAAGCCTTCCTTCATCTAGTTTTTTGGGAAAACAAAGGTTCTTTTCACTTGCAAACTACACTCCATATATATATATGGTGAGGTTCTAGCTCCAACAATGTTTTACCGTTAATAATGCAGGAACTTAAAACCGGCACTAGGAAACAGACTGAGAAACCAGAGTAAGGGTTTCTACTGCATCATGATCGATTTGTGCTAGATGAACGAACGTCTCTACACATGCTGAGATTTGAGCGATAAGTGTGTGTGAAAGCCGTCCTTCACCTAGCTTGTTGGGAACACAAAGTTACTTTTCAGTAGCAAACTACACTCCATACATATATATGGGGAATGACTAGCTGCAATTCTGATTTACATATAATAATGCAGGAACTTATAACCGTCACTAGGAAACAGACTTATAAACCAGAGTAAAAGTTCCTCCTGCAAACTGGTCCCTTTGTGATAGATGAACGAATGTCTCTCCACATGCTCCGTTCTAAGGGATATGTGTGTCTGAAAGCCATCCTTCACCTAGCTTTTTGGGAACACAAAGTTACTTTTCAGTTGCCAACTGAACCCCTTATATATACACGGGGTAGTACTAGTTCCAACTCGGATTTACAGAGAAAACTGCAGGAAATTCAAACAGGCAATATGAAAGAACCTAAGAATTCAGAGTAAAAGTTTCCCCTGCTACCCGTTCCTCTTGTGCTAGATGAACGAAAGTCTCACCACATGCTCCGTTCTGTGAGATAAATGTGTTGGAACGCCGTAATTCACCAAGGTTGTTGGGAACACAAAGTTTCTTTTCAGTTACCAAGTACAATCCTTGAATATATATGGGGTGGTACTAGCCCAAACTCACTTTTGCTGTGAAAAGTGAAGGAAATTCAAACCGGCACTAGGAAACAGACTGAATAACCAGAATAAAAGTCTCTCCTGCTACCCGTTTCTTTGTGTAAATGAACGAAAGTCTCTCCACATGCTCAGTCCTGAGGGAGAAGTGTGTGTGAAAGCCGTCCTTCACCTAGCTTGTTGGGAACACTAAGTTTCTTTTCAGTTGCAAACTACACTCCATACATATATATGGCTTGGTAGTAGCTCCAAATAGGTTTTACATTGAAAACTCCATTAACTTTAAACCAGCACTAGGAAACAGACTGAGAAACCAGAGTAAAATTTCCTCCTGTAAACCGTTCCCTTTGTGCTAGACGAACGAACGTCTCTCCAAATGCTCAGTTCTGATTATAATTGTGTGTGAAACCCGTACTTCTCCTAGCTGGTTGGGAACACAAAGATTCTTTTCAGTTGCAAATACTATGCATATATTTATATGGGGAGGTACTAGCTCTAACTCGGTTTTACAGTGAAAACTGCAGGAACTTCAAACAGGCACTAGGAAACAGACTGAGGTAACAGAGTAATATTTTCTCCTGCAACCCGTTCCCTTTGTGCTAGATGAACGAACGCCTCACCACATGCTCAGTTCTGAGTAAAATTGTGTGTGAAAACCGTCCTTCACATTGCTTGTTGGGAACAAAAAGATTCTTTTCACTTGCAAACTACACTCCATACATATATATGGGGAGGTTCTAGCTCCAACATGGTTTTACCGTTAATAATGCAGCAACTTAAAACCGGCACTTGGAAACAGACTGAGAAACCAGAGTAAGTGTTTCTACTGCATCACGATCGATTTGTGCTAGATGAACGAATGTCTCTACACATGCTGAGATCTGAGAGATAAGTGTGTGTGAAAGCCGTCCTTCACCTAGCTTGTTGGGAACACAAAGTTTCTTTTCAGTAGCAAACTACACTCCATACATATATATGGGGAATTACTAGCTGCAAATCGGTTTTACATTTAATAATGCAGGAACTTATAACCGGCACTTGGAAACAGACTGAGAAACCAGAGTAAAAGTTTCACCTGCAAACCAATCCATTTGTGCAAGATGAATGAAAGTCTCTCCACATTCTCTGTTCTGAGAGTTATGTGTGTGTGAAAGCCGTACTTCACTCAGCTTTTTGGGAACAAAAAGTGCCTTTTCAGTTGCAAAATACACTCCATTAACATATAAGGGGAAGTACTAGTTTCAAGTCGGTTTTACAATGAAAACTGCAAGACCTTCAAACAGGCAAATGGAAACAGAATGAGAAACAAGAGTAAAAGTTTCCCCTGGAAACCGTTCACTTTGAGGTAGATGAACGAACGTCTCTCCACATGCTCATTTCTGAGACATAATTGTGTGTGAAAGCCGCCCTTCACCTAGCTTGTTGGGAACACAAAGTTTCTTTTCATTTGCAAACTAAACTGCATACATATATACGCGGAGGTACTAGCTCCAACTCGATTTTACAGTGAAAACTGCAGGAACATCAAACCGGCACTAGGAAAATGACTGAGAGACCAGAATAAAAGTTTTTCCTGCAACACTTTCCTTTTTGCTAGATGAACAAAAGTCTCTCCACATGCCCTTTCTGAGAGATAAATGTGTGTGAAAGCCATAATTCAACAAGGTTTTTGGGAACACAAATTTATTTTCAGTTACCAAATACAATCCTTGCATATATATGTGGTGGTACAAGCTCCAACTCGGTTTTACAGTGAAAACGTCAGGAACTTCAAAGTGGCTTTAGGAAACAGACAGAGATACCATAGTTAAAGCTCCTCCTGCAACCCGTTCCATTTTTGCTAGATGAACGAATGTCTCTCCACATGCTCAGTTCTTACAGATAAGTGTGTGTGAAGTCGTCTTTCACATAGCTTGTTGGGAACACAAAGTTTGTTTTCTGTTGCCAACCACACTTCATAAATATATAAGGGGTGGTACTAGCCCCAAACCGTTTTTGCAGTGAAAAGTGAAGGAAATTCAAACCGGCACTAGGAAACAGACTGAGAAACCAGAGTAAAAGTTTCTCCTGTTACCCGTTCCTTTTGTGTAAATGAACGAATGTCTCTCCACATGCTCATTTCTTAGATATAAGTGTGTCTGAAAGCCGTCCTTCACCTACCTTGTTGGGAACACAAAGTATCTTTTCAGTTGCAATCTACACTCCATAAATATATAAGGGGAGGTTCTAGCTCCAACTCGTTTTTACAGTGAAATCTGCAGGAACTTCAAAACGGACCTAGGAAACAGACTGAGAAACCAGAGTAAAAATTTCTCTTGCAACCCGTTCCCTTTGTGATATATGAACGAACGTCTCTCCACATGCTCATTTCTGAGTTAATTGTGTATGAAAACTTTCCTTCACATAGCTTGTTGGTAACATAATATTACTTTTCAGTTGCAAACTACACTCCATAATTATATATAGGGAGGTACTATTTCCAACTCGGTTTTACAGTGAAAAATGCAGGAACTTCAAACAGGCAATAGGAAACAGCCTGAGAAACCAGACGAAAAATTCCTCCTGCAAACGGTCCCTTTGTGCCAAAATAAAGAACGTCTCACCACAAGATATTTTCTGAGAGAAAATTGTCTGTGAATGCCGTCCTTCATCTAGCTTGTTGGAAATACAAAGTTACTTTTCATTTGTCATCTACACTCCATACATATATATGGGGTGGTATTAGCTCCAAATCTGCTTTATACTGATAACTGCAGGAACTTCAAACTGTCACTAAGGAACAAACTTATAAACCAGAGTAAAAGTTCCTCCTGCAATCATGTCCCTTTGTGCTAGATGCACGATTGTTTCTCCATATGCTCCATTCTAAGGGATAAGTGTGTGTGAAAGCCATCCTACACCTAGCTTGTTGGGAAAAGAAAGTTACTTTTCAGTTGCCAATGAACCCCTTATATATATATGGGTAAGTACTAGCCCCAAGTCGGATTTATAGAGAAAACTGCAGGAAATTAAAACAGGCAATATGAAACAGATTAAGACTTCAGACTAAAAGTTTCCCTGCTAACCATTCCTTTTGTGCTGGATGAACGAAAGTCTCCCCACATGCTCCGATCTCAGAGATAAATGTGTGTAAAAGCCGTACTTCACCACGTTTGCTGGGAACACAAAGTTTCTTTTCAGTTGAAAACTACACTCCATACATATATATGGGGAGGTACAAGCTCCAACTCGGTTTAACAGTGAAAACTGCAGGAACTTCAATCCGGCACTAGGAAACAGACTGAGAAACCAGAGAAAAAGTTTCTCCTGCAAACTGTTCCCTTTGTGCTACTTGAAAGAACATCTCTCCAAATGCTCATTTCTTAGAGACAAGTGTATTTGAAAGCCGTCCTTCACCTAGCTTGTTGGGAACACAAAGTTTCTTTTCAGTCGGAAAATGTACTACATAAAAATATATGGGGTGGGTACAAGCTCCAAATCGGTTTTAAAATGAAAAATGCAGGAAATTCAAATCGACACTAGGAAACATTCTGAAAAACCACAGTAATTGTTTCTCCTGCAACCCGTTCCCTTTGTGCTAGTTGAAAGAAGGTCTCTCCACAATCTCAGTTCAGAGATAAATGTGTGTCTGAAAGCCGTCCTAAAACTAGCTTGTTGGGAACACATAGTTTCTTTCAGTTGAAAACTGTAATACATAAATATATATGGGGAGGTACTAGCTCCAACTGGGTTTTACTGTGAAATCTTCAAGAACGTGTAACCGGCAAGGAAATAAAACGAGAAACCACAGTAATTCTCTCATTGCAAACCGTGTCCTTTTTGGTAGTTGAACGAACGTCTCTCCACATGCTCACTTCTGAGAGATAAGTGTGTGTTAAATCCTTACTTCACCTAGATTGTTGGGAACACAAAGTTTCTTTTTAGTTGGAAAATGCACTACATACATATATATGGGGAGATACTAGCTCCAACTTGGTTTTACAATGAAAATTGCAGGAACTTCAACCTGTCGCTTGGAAACATACTGAGAAATCATAGAAAGTGTTTCTCCTGCAACACGCTCCATTTGTGCTGGTTGAACGAACGTCTGTCTTCATGCTAAGTTCTGAGAGATAAGTGTGTTTGAAAGCTGTCTTTCACCTAACTTGTTGAGAACATAAAGTTTCTTTCAGCTGTAAACTTCACTATATACATATATATGGGTAAGTATTAGCTCCAACGCAGTTTCATAGTGAGAATTGCAAGAATATCAAAACGGCACTAGGAACAGACTGAGAAACCACAGTAAATTTTTCCCAAAAAAAAGATCCCATTGTGCTAGTTGAAAGAACGTCTCTCCACATGCTTAGTTCTGAGAGATAATTGGGTGTTAAACATTCCTTCACATAGCTTGTTGGGAACAGAAAGTTTGTTTTCAGTTGGAAAATGCACTACATACATATATATGGGGAGGTATTAACTCCAAATCGGTATTTATCTGTGAAAACTGCAGGAACATCAAACCGGCACTAGGAAACAGACTGCAAAACCACAGTAATTGTTTCTCCTGCAAACTGCTCCCTTTGTGCTTGTTGAACGAAGTCTCTCCACATGCTCAATTCTGAGAAATAAGAGTGTGTTAAAGCCGTACTTCACCTAGCTTATAAGGAAAACAAGGATTCTTTTCAGTTTTAAAATGCACTACATAAATATATATGGGGAGATACTAGCTCCAAATCTGGGTTTACATTTAAAACTGCAGGAACTTCAAAACGGCACTAGGAAATAGAGAATCCACAGAAATTGTTTCTCCTTCAAACCGTGCCATTTGTGCTAGTTGAATGAACATCTCTCCACATGGTCAGTTCTGAGAGGTAACTGTGTGTGAAAGCCGTCCTTCAACAAGCTTGTTGGGAACACAAAGTTTCTTTACTGTTGGAAACGGCACTATATTAATATATAAGGGTAGGTACTAGCTCCAACTCGGTTTTACAGTAAAAACTGCAGGAACTTCAAACGGGCACTAGGAAAAATACAGAGAATGCACAAAAATTTTTCTCCTGCAACCGGTACTCTTTGTGGTAGTTGAACTAACGTAACACCACATGCTCATTTCTGATAGATAATTGTGTGTGAAAGCCGTCCTTCTCCTAGCTTGTTTGGAATACAAAGATTCTTTAAGTTGGAAACTGCACTACATACATATATATTGGTAGGTATTATCTCCAAATCGGTATTACAGTGAGAACTGCAGGAACATCAAAATGGCACTAGGAAACAGACTGAGAAACCACAGTAATTGTTTTTCCTGCAACACGTTCCGTTTCTGCTAGTTGAACGAACGTCTCTCCACATGCTCAGTTCTGAGAGATAAGTGGGTTTTAAAGCCGTCATTCACATAGCTTGTTGGGAACACAAAGTTTCTTTTCAGTGGGAAACTGCACTAAATACATATATATGTGGAGGTACAAGCTCCAAATCTGTTTTACTGTGAAAATTGCAGGAAATTCAAACCGGCACTAGGAAACAGACAGTGAAACCAGAATAAATGATTCTCCTGCAACCGGTTCATTTTGTGCAAGATGAAAGATCGTCTCTCCACATGCTCATTTCTGAGAAATAAGTGTGTTTGAAAGCCGTCCTTCACCTAGCTTGTTTGGAACACAATTTTTTCCTGTTGGAATATGCACTACACATATATATATTGGTATTTACTTGCTCCAACTCAGTTTTACAGTGAAAACTGCAGGAACTTCAAACCGGGGCTAGGAAACTGACTGAGAAACCAGAGTATATGTTTCTCCGGCAACTCGTTCCCTTACGGCAAGATGAACAAACGTCTCTCCACATGCTCAATTCTCAGGGATAAGTGTGTGTGAAAGCCAAACTTCACCTAGCTTGTTGGGACCACAAAGTTTCTTTTCAGTTCGAAAATGCACTACATTCATATATATGGTGATGTAGTTGCTCCAAATCGGTTTTACGATGAAAACTGCAGGAACATCAAAACGGCACTAGGAAACAAACTGAGAAATCACAGTATTTGTTTTTCCTGCTAAACCTTCACTTTGTGCTAGTTGAACGAAGCTGTCTCCAGATGCTCACTTCAGAGGTATAAGTGTGTGTTAAAGCCTTTCTTCATATATCTTGTTGGGAACACAAAGTTTATTTTCAGTCGGAAACTGCACTACATTCATATATATGGGGAGGTACTAGCTCCAAATCGGTTGTACAGTGAAAAATGCAGGAATTCTAAACCGGCACTAGGAAACAGACTGAGAATCCACAATAAGTGTTTCTCCTGCCAACAGATCAATTTGTGCTTGTTGAACGAATGTCTCTCCACATGCTCAGTTCTGACAGCTAAGAGTGTGTTAAAGATTTCCTTCACATAGATTGTTGGGAACACAAGTTTTCTTTTCAGTTGGATTCTGCACTACATACATATATATATGGAGGTACAAGCTCTAACTGGGTTTTACAGTGAAAACTGGAGGAACTTCAAACCGTTACAAGGAAACAGACATACAATCTGCAGTATGTGTTTCTCCTGCAACAATTTTACTTTGTGGTAGTTGAACACACGTCTCTCCACATGCTAATTTCTGAGAGATAAGTGTGTGTGAAGGCCATCCTTCAACTAGCTTGTTGGGAACACAAAGATTCTTAAGAGTTGGAAACTGCAATTCATTCATATATATGGGTATTTACTACCTCCAACTCGGTTTTAAAGTGAAAAATTCAGGAACTTCAAATCGGCACTTAGAAACAGTATGAGAAACCACAGTATTAGTTTTTCCTGCAAAACATTCCGTTTGTGCTAGTTGAACGAAGTTGTCTCCAGATGCTCAGTTCAGAGAATTAAGTGTGTGTGAAAGCTGTCCTTCACCTAGCTTGTTGGGAACACAAAGTTTCTGTAATGATGAAACTGCACTACAAACATATATACGAGTAGGCACCAGCTCAAACTGGGTTTTACAGTCAATACTGCAGGGACTTCAACCTGGTAGTTGGAAACAGACGGAGAAACCACAGTAAAATTTCCACCTGCAACAAGATCCCTTTCTGCTAGTTGAACGAAAGTCTCTCCATATCCTCAGTTCTGAGATATAAGTGTGTGTGAAAGCCGTTCTTCACATATGTTGTTGGGAACACAAAGTTTCTTTTCAGTCGGAAACTGCACTACATACTTATATAAGGGGACGTAAAAGATCCATCTCGATTTTACAGTGAGAACTGCAGGAACATCAAAACCGAACCAGGAAACATACTAAGAAACCACAGTAATGGTTTTTCCTGCAACAAGTTCACATGTTGCTAGTTGAATGAACATCTCTCCAGATGCACAGTTCTGAGAGATAAGTGTGTCTTAAAGCCGTCCTTCACCTATCTTCTGGGAACACCTAGATTCTTTACTGTTGGAAACTGAACTACATACATATATAACGGTAGGTACAAGCTCCAACACGGATTTACAGTGAAAACTGCAGGAACTTGAAACCGGCACTAGGAAACAGACTGAGAAAATACAGTAAGTGTTTCCCCAGCAATCGCTCCCTTGTGCTAGTTGAACGAACGTCTCTCCACATGCTCAGTTCTGAAAGATAAGTGTGTGTGAAAGCCGTCCTTCACTATCTTGTTGAAACACAAATTTTCTTTTCATTTGGAAACTGCACTACATACATATATATGGGGATTTCCTAGCTCAAACACGGTTTTAAGGTGAGAAATGCAGGAACTTCAAAATGGCACTAGGAAATAGGCAGAGAATCTACAGAAATTTTTCTCCTGCAAACATTTCCCTTTGTGCTAGTTGAACGAACTTCTCTCCACATGCTCTATTCTGAGAGATAAGTGTGTGTGAAAGCCGTCCTTCCCCTAGCTTGTTGGGAACACAAATTTTCTTTACTTTGGAAACGGCACTACATACATATATATGGTAAGGAACAAGCTCCAAATTGGCTTTACAGTAAAAACTGCAGGAACTTCAATCCGGCACTAGTTAAAATACTAAGAATGCACAATAAGTGTTTCTCCTGCAAAATTTTCTCTTTGTGCTACTTGAAAAAACATCTCTCCAAATGCTCAGTTCTGAGAGACAAGTGTATTTGAAAGCCGTCCTTCACCTAGCTTGTTGGGAACACAAAGTTTCTTTTCAGTCGGAAAATGTACTACATAAAAATATATGGGGTGGGTACAAGCTCCAAGTCGGTTTTAAAATGAAAAATGCAGGAACTTCAAATCGACACTAGGAAACAGTCTGAAAAACCACAGTAATTGTTTCTCCTGCAACCCGTTCCCTTTGTGCTAGTTGAAAGAAGGTCTCTCCACAATCTCAGTTCAGAGATAAATGTGTGTCTGAAAGCCGTCCTAAAACTAGCTTGTTGGGAACACATAGTTTCTTTCAGTTGAAAACTGTAATACATAAATATATATGGGGAGGTACTAGCTCCAACTGGGTTTTACTGTGAAATCTTTAAGAACGTGTAACCGGCAAGGAAATAAAATGAGAAACCACAGTAATTCTCTCATTGCAACCCGTGCCCTTTTTGGTAGTTGAACGAACGTCTCTCCACATGCTCACTTCTGAGAGATAAGTGTGTGTAAAATCTTTACTTCACCTAGATTGTTGGGAACACAAAGTTTCTTTTTAGTTGGAAACTGCACTACATACATATATATGGGGAGATACTAGCTCCAACTTGGTTTTACAATGAAAATTGCAGGAACATCAACCTGTCACTTGGAAACATACTGAGAAATCATAGAAAGTGTTTCTCCTGCAACACGCTCCATTTGTGCTAGTTGAACGAACGTCTGTCTTCATGCTAAATTCTGAGAGATAAGTGTGTTTGAAAGCTGTCTTTCAACTAACTTGTTGGGAACATAAAGTTTCTTTCAGCTGTAAACTTCACTACATACATATATATGGGTAAGTATTAGCTCCAACGCAGTTTCATAGTGAGAATTGCAAGAATATCAAAACGGCACTAGGAAAAGACTGACTGAGAAACCACAGTAAATTTTTTCCAACAACACGTTCCCATTGTGCTAGTTGAAAGAACGTCTCTCCACATGCTTAGTTCTGAGAGATAATTGGGTGTTAAACATTCCTTCACATAGCTTGTTGGGAACAGAAAGTTTGTTTTCAGTTGGAAACTGCACTACATACATATATATGGGGAGGTATTAGCTCCAAATAGGTTTTTATCTGTGAAAACTGCAGGAACATCAAACTGGCACTAGGAAACAGACTGCGAAACCACAGTAATTGTTTCTCCTGCAAACTGCTCCCTTTGTGCTTGTTGAACGAAGTCTCTCCACATGCTCAATTCTGAGAAATAAGAGTGTGTTAAAGCCGTACTTCACCTAGCTTATTAGGAACACAAGGATTCTTTTCAGATTTAAAATGCACTACATAAATATATATGGGGAGATATTAGCTCCAAATCTGGGTTTACATTTAAAACTGCAGGAACTTCAAAACGGCACTAGGAAATAGAGAATCCACAGAAATTGTTTCTCCTTCAAACCGTGCCATTTGTGCTAGTTGAATGAACATCTCTCCACATGGTCAGTTCTGAGAGGTAACTGTGTGTGAAAGCCGTCCTTCACCTAGATTTTTGGGAACACAAAGTTTCTTTACTGTTGGAAACGGCACTATATTAATATATAAGGGTAGGTACTAGCTCCAACTCGGTTTTACAGTAAAAACTGCAGGAACTTCAAACGGGCACTAGGAAAAATACAGAGAATGCACAAAAATTTTTCTCCTGCAACAGGTACTCTTTGTGGTAGTTGAACTAACGTAACACCACATGCTCATTTCTGATAGATAATTGTGTGTGAAAGCCGTCCTTCTCCTAGCTTGTTTGGAATACAAAGATTCTTTAAGTTGGAAACTGCACTACATACATATATATTGGTAGGTATTATCTCCAAATCGGTATTACAGTGAGAACTGCAGGAACATCAAAATGGCACTAGGAAACAGACTGAGAAACCACCGTAATTGTTTTTCCTGCAACACGTTTCGTTTCTGCTAGTTGAACGAACGTCTCTCTACATGCTCAGTTCTGAGAGATAAGTGGGTTTTAAAGCCGTCATTCACATAGCTTGTTGGGAACACAAAGTTTCTTTTCAGTGGGAAACTGCACTACATACATATATATGTGGAGGTACAAGCTCCAAATCTGTTTTACTGTGAAAATTGCAGGAAATTCAAACAGGCACTAGGAAACAGAGAGTGAAATCAGAGTAAATGTTTCTCCTGCAACCGGTTCACTTTGTGCAAGATGAAAGAATGTCTCTCCACATGCTCATTTCTGAGAGATAATTGTGTGTGAAAGCCGTCCTTCACCTAGCTTGTTCGGAACACAATTTTTTCCTGTTGGAATATGCACTACACATATATATATTGGTATTTACTTGCTCCAACTCAGTTTTACAGTGAAAACTGCAGGAACTTCAAACCGGGACTAGGAAACTGACTGAGAAACCAGAGTATATGTTTCTCCGGCAACCCGTTCCCTTACTGCAAGATGAACAAACGTCTCTCCACATGCTCAATTCTTAGGGATAAGTGTGTGTGAAAGCCAAACTTCACCTAGCTTGTTGGGACCACAAAGTTTCTTTTCAGTTGGAAAATGCACTACATTCATATATATGGTGATGTAGTTGCTCCAAATCGGTTTTACGATGAAAACTGCGGGAACATCAAAACGGCACTAGGAAACAAACTGAGAAATCACAGTATTTGTTTTTCCTGCTAAACCTTCCCTTTGTGCTAGTTGAAAGAAGCCGTCTCCAGATGCTCACTTCAGAGGTGTAAGTGTGTGAAAGCCGTTCTTCATATATCTTGTTGAGAACACAAAGTTTATTTTCAGTTGGAAACTGCACTACATTCATATATATGGGGAGGTACTAGCTCCACCTCGGTTTTATAGGGAAAACTGCAGGAATTTCATATCGGCACTAGGAAACAGACTCAGAAAACACAGTAAGTGTTTCCCCAGCAATCTGTTCCCTTATGCTAGTTGAACAAACTTCTCTCCACATGCTTAGTTCTGAGAGATAAGTGTGTGTGAATGCCGTCCTTCACCTAGCTTGCTGGGAACACAAAGTTTCTTTTCAGTGGGAAACTACACTGCATACATATATATGGGGATTTTCTAGCTCAAACACGGTTTTATGGTGATAATTGCAGGAAATTCAATACGGCTCTAGGATATTGTCTGAGAATTTACAGAATTTTTTTCTCCTGCAATCATTTCCCTTTGTGCTAGTTGAACGAATTTCTCTCCTAATGCTCAATTCTGAGAAATAAGAGAGTGTTAAAGCCGTACTTCACCTTGCTTATTAGGAACACAAGGACTCTTTTCAGTTTAAAAATGCACTACATATATCTATATGGGGAGATACTAGCTCCAAATCTGGGTATACATTTAAAACAGCAGGAACTTCAAAACGGCACTAGGAAATAGAGAATCCACAGAAATTGTTTCTCCATCATCCCGTGCCCTTTGTGCTAGTTGAATGAACATCTCTCCACATGGTCAGTTCTGAGAGGTAACTGTGTGTGAAAGCCGCCCTTCACCTAGCTTGTTGGGAACACAAAGTTTCTTTACTGTTGGAAATGGCACTATATTAATATATAATGGTAGGTACTAGCTCCAACTCGGTTTTACAGTAAAAAATGCAGGAACTTCAAACGGGCACTAGGAAAAATACAGAGAATGCACAAAAATTTTTCTCCTGCAACCGGTACTCTTTGTGGTAGTTGAAATAACGTAACACCACATGCTCATTTCTGATAGATAATTGTGTGTGAAAGCCGTCCTTCTTCTAGCTTGTTTGGAATACAAATGTTCTTTAAGTTGGAAACTGCACTACATACATATATATTGGTAGGTATTATCTCCAAATCTGTATTACGGTGAGAACTGCAGGAACATCAAAATGGCACTAGGAAACAGACTGAGAAACGACAGTAATTGTTTTTCCTGCAACACTTTCCGTTTCTGCTATTTGAACGAACGTCTCTCCACATGCTCAGTTCTGAGAGATAAGTGGGTTTTAAAGCCGTCATTCACATAGCTTGTTGGGAACACAAAGTTTCTTTTCAGTGGGAAACTGCACTACATACATATATATGTGGAGTTACAAGCTCCAAATCTGTTTTACTGTGAAAATTGCAGGAAATTCAAACCGGCACTAGGAAACAGATAGTGAAACCAGAGTAAATGTTTCTCCTGCAACCGGTTCATTTTGTGCAAGATGAAAGAACGTCTCTCCACATGCTCATTTCTGAGAGATAAGTGTGTGTGAAAGCCGTCCTTCACCTAGCTTGTTGGGAACACAATTTTTTCCTGTTGGAATCTGCACTACATATATATATATTGGTATTTACTAGCTCCAACTCAGTTTTACAGTGAAAACTGCAGGAACTTCAAACCGGCACTAGGAAACAGGCTGAGAATCCACAATAAGTGTTTCTCCTGCCAACAGATCAATTTGTGCTTGTTGAACGAACGTCTCACCACATGCTCAGTTCTGACAGTTAAGTGTGTGTTAAAGATTTCCTTCACATAGATTGTTGGGAACACAAGTTTTCTTTTCAGTTGGATACTGCACTACATACATATATATATAGAGGTACAAGCACTAACTTGGTTTTACAGTGAAAACTGGAGGAACTTCAAAATTGTACAAGGAAACAGACACACAATCTGGAGTATGTGTTTCTCCTGCAACAATTATCCTTTGTGATAGTTGAATGCACGTCTCTCCACATGCTAATTTCTGAGATATAAGTGTGTGTGAAAGCCGTCCTTCAACTAGCTTGTTGGGAACACAAATATTCTTAAGAGTTGGAAACAGCAATTCATTCATATATACGGGTATTTACTACCTCCAACTCGGTTTTAAAGTGAAAAATTCAGGAACTTCAAATCGGCACTTAGAAACAGAATGAGAAACCACAGTATTAGTTTTTCCTGCAAAACATTCCCTTTGTGCTAGTTGAAGGAAGGTGTCTCAAGATGCTCAGTTCAGAGAGCTAAGTGTGTGTGAAAGCCGTCCTTCACCTAGCTTGTTGGGAACACAAAGTTTCTGTAATGATGAAACTGCACTACAAACATATATACGAGTAGGCACCAGCTCAAGCTGGGTTTTACAGTCAATACTGCAGGGGCTTCAACCTGGCAGTTGGAAACAGATGGAGAAACCACAGTAAATTTTTCACCTGCAACATGTTCCCTTTCTGCTAGTTGAACGAAAGTCTCTCCATATCCTCAGTTCTGAGATATAAGTGTGTGTGAAAGCCGTTCTTCACATATGTTGTTGGGAACACAAATTTTCATTTCAGTCGGAAAATGCACTGCATACTTATATAAGGGGACGTAAAAGATCCATCTCGTTTTACAGTGAGAACTGCAGGAACATCAAAACGGAACCAGGAAACATACTGAGAAACCACAGTAATGGTTTTACCTGCAACAAGTTCACATGATGCTAGTTGAATGAACGTTTCTCCAGATACAAAGTTCTGAGAGTTAAGTGTGTCCTAAAGCTGTCCTTCACCTATCTTCTGGGAACACTAAGATTCTTTACTGTTGGAAATTGAACTACATACATATATAACGGTAGGTACAAGCTCCAACACGGATTTACAGTGAAAACTGCAGGAACTTGAAACCGGCACTAGGAAACAGACTGAGAAAATACAGTAAGTGTTTCCCCAGCAATCCGCTCCCTTGTGCTAGTTGAACGAACGTCTCTACACATGCTCAGTTCTGAGAGATAAGTGTGTGTGAAAGCCGAACTTCACCCAGCTTGTTGGGAACTCAAACTTTCTTTTCAGTCGGAAAATGCACTACATAAAAATATATAGGGAGGTACAAGCTCCAAATCGTTTTTAAAATGAAAAATGCAGGAACTTCAAATCGACACTAGGAAACATTCTGAAAAACCACAGTAATTGTTTCTCCTGCAACCCGTTCCCTTTGTGCTAGTTGAAAGAAGTTCTCTGCACATTCTCAATTCAGAGATATAAGTGTGTGTGAAAGCAGTCCTAAACCTATGTTGTTGTGAACACATAGTTTCTTTCAGTTGAAATCTGCTCTACATACATATATATATGGGGAGGTACTAGCTCCAACTCGGTTTTACTGTGAAATCATCAAGAACGTCAAACCGGCAAGGAAAGAGTCTGAGAAACCACAGTAATTCTTTCCCTGCAAAACGAGCCCATTTTCCTAGTTGAACGAACGTCTCTCCACATGCTAACTTCTGAGAGATAATTGTGTGTGAAAGCCGCCTTCACCTACATAGTTCGGAACAAAAAATTTCTTTTAAGTTGGAAACTGCAAAACATAAATACATATGGGGAGGTTCTTGCTCCGAATCGGTTTTACAGTGAGAAATGCAGGAACTTCAAAACGGCTCTTGGAAACAGATTGAGAATCCACAGGAATTGTTTCTCCTTCAACCCGTGCCCTTTGTGCTAGTTGAACGAACATCTCTCCACATGCTCAGTTCTAAGAGGTAACTGTGTGTGAAAGCCGTCCTTCACCTAGCTTGTTGGGAACACAAAGTTTCTTTACTGATGGAAACGGCACTACATTAATATATAAGAGTAGGTACTAGCTCCAACTCGGTTTCTCAGTAAAAACTGCAGGAACTTCAAACGGGCACTAGAAAAAAAGACAGAGAATCCACAAAAATTTTTCTCCTGCAACCGGTACTCTTTGTGGTAGTTGAACTAACGTAACACCACATGCTCATTTCTGACAGATAATTGTGTGTGAAAGCCGTCCTTCACCTAGCTTGTTTGGAATACAAAGATTCTTTAAGTTGGAAACTGCACTACATACATATATATTGGTAGGTATTATCTCCAAATCGGTATTACAGTGAGAACTGCAGGAACATCAAAATGACACTAGGAAACAGACTGAGAAACCACAGTAATTGTTTTTACTGCAACACATTCCGTTTCTGCTAGTTGAACGCACGTCTCTCCAGATGCTCAGTTCTGAGAGATAATTGTGTGTGAAAGCATCCTTTACCTAGCTTGTTGGGAACAGAAAGAATCTCTTCAGTTGAAACTGCCCTACATACATATAAATGGGTAGGTACTAGTTCCTAATGGTTTTATGGTGAGAACTTCAGGGACTTCAAAACCGCACTAGTAAAATATTGAGAAACCACAGTAATTCTTTCCCTGCAAACAGTGCCCTTTTTGCTAGTTGAACGAAAGTCTCTCCACCTGCTCACTTCTGAGAGATAAGTGTGTGTTAAATCCTTACTTCACCTAGATTGTTGAGAACACAAAGTTTCCTTTCTGTTGGAAACTGCACTACAAACATTTATATGTGGAGGTACTACCTCCAACAAGGTTTTACAGGGAAAATTGCAGGAAATTCAAACTGGCGCTTGGAAACATGATGAGAAATCATAGAAAGTGTTTCTCCTGCAACACGGTCCCTTTGTGCAAGATGAACTCACGTCTCTCCACATGCTCAGTTCTGAGAGATAAGTGTGTGTGAAAGGAGTCCTTCAACTAGCATGTTGGGAACACAAAGTTCCTTTTTAGTTGGAAACTGCACTACATTCATATACATGAGGAGGTTCTAGCTCCAACACGGTTTTACGGTGAGAACTGCAGGAACATCAAAACGGCACTTGGAATAAGTCTGAGAATCTACAGAAATTGTTTCCCCTGCAAACAGTTCCCTTTTTGCTAGTTGAACGAACATCTCTCCACATGCTCAGTTGTGAGAGATAAGTGTGTGTTAAAGCCGTCCTTCACCTAGCTTGTTGGGAACACAAAGTTTCTTTACTGTTGGTAACTTCAATACATATATATATGGGTAGTTACTAGCTCCAACTTGGTTTTACAGTGAAAACTGCAAGAAATTCAAACCAGCAGTAGGAAACTGACAGAGAAACAACAGTAATTATTCTTCCTGCCTCACATTCCCTTTGTGGTATTTGAACGAACGTCTCTCCGTATCCTCAGTTCTGAGACATAAGGGAGTGTGAAAACCGTCCCTCACATAGCTTGTTGGGAACACAAAGATTCTTTTCAGTCGGAAACTGCACTACATACATATATATGGGTAGGTACGTACTCAATCACGGTTTTACAGTGAGAAATGCAGGAACTTCAAACCAGCCCTAGGAAAAAGACTGAGAATCCACAATAAGTGTTTCTCCTGCCAACAGTTCACTTTGTGCTTGTTGAACGCACGTCTCTCCACATGCTAAATTCTGAGAGATAAGTGTGTGTGAAAGCCGTCCTTCAACTAGCTTTTTGGGAGCACAAAGATACTTTACAGTTGGAAAATGCAATACTTTCAATATATATGGGTTTGTACTACAACGAACTCGGTTTTAAAGTGAAAAATTCATTAACTTCACACCGGCACTAGGAAAAAGAATGAGAAACAAAAGTAATTTATTTTCCTGCCACCCTTTCACTTTGTGCTAGTTATACGAACGTCACTTCACATGATCTGTACTGAGAGATAAGTGTGTGTTAAAGCCGTCCTTCACCTAGCATGTTGGGAACACAGTTTCTTTCAGGTGGAAAGGGCAATACATACATATATATGGGGAGTTACTAGCTCCAACTCGGTTTTACAGTGAGAAATGCAGGAACATCAAACTGGCACTAGGAAACAGACTGACAATCCAGAATAATTGTTTCTCCTGCAAACAGTTTCCTTTGTGCTTGTTGAATGAACGTCTCTCCACATATGCAGTTCTGACAGATAATTGTGTGTTAAAGCCATCCTTCACATAGCATTTTGGGAACACAAGGTTCCTTTTCAGTTGGTAAATGCAATACAAATATATATATCGGGAGGTACTAGCTCCAAATCGGTTTTACAGTGAAAAATGAAGGAACTTCTAACCAGCACTAGGAAACACACACAGAATCCACAGTAAGTTTTTCCCATGAAACACGTTCCTTCTGTGATATTTGAAAGAACTTCAACCACATGCTAAATTCTGAGAGATAAGTCTGTGTGAAAGCCGCCCTTCACCTAGCTTGTTTGGACACACAGTTTCTATTCAGTTGGAGACTGCACTATATACAAATATATGTGGTGGTACAAGCACCAACTAGGTATTAGGGCGAGAACATCAGGAACTTCAATACGGCAGTAGGAAACAGACTGAGAAAAAACAATAAGTGTTTCTCCTGCAAAACTCTCTCTTTGTGCTACTTAAATGAACGTCAATCCACATGCTCAGTTCTGAGAGATAAGTGTGTGTGAAAGCCTTCTTTCACCTAGCTTGTTGGGAACACAAAGTTTCTTTTCATTTGCCAACTACACTCAATAATCATATATGGGAATATACTACCTCCAACTCGATTTTGCAGTGAAAAATGCAGGAACTTCAAATCGGCACTAGGAAACAGACTGAGAAACCAGAGTAAATGTTTATCCGGCAACCCGTTCATTTTTGTGCTAGGTGAACAAACGTCTCTCCACATGCTCAATTCTCAGGGATAAGTGTGTGTGAAGGCCAAATTTCACCTAGCTTGTTGAGACCACAAAGTTTCTTTTCAGTAGGAAAATGCACTACATTCATATATATGGTGCTGTAGTTGCTCCAAATCAGTTTTATGATGAAAACTGCAGGAACATCAAAACGGCACTAAGAAACAAACTGAGAAATCACAGTATATGCTCTTCCTGCAAAACCTTCCCTTTGTGCTAGTTGAACGAAGCTGTCTCCAGATGCTCAGTTCAGAGGTATAAGTGTGTGTGAAAGCAGTACTTCATATATCTTGTTGGGAACACAAAGTTTATTTTCAGTCGGAAACTGCACTACATTCATATATATGGGGAGGTACTAGCTCCACCTCGGTTTTATAGGGAAAAATGCAGGAATTTCATACCGGCACTAGGAAACAGACTCAGAAACCACAGTAAGTGTTTCCCCAGCAATCTGCTCCCTTATGCTAGTTGAACGAACGTCTCTCCCCATGCTTAGTTCTGAGAGATAAGTGTGTGTGAATGCCGTCCTTCAGCTAGATTGCTGGGAACACAATGTTTCTTTTCTGTGGGAAACTACACTGCATACATATATATGGGGATTTTCTAGCTCAAACACGGTTTTACGGTGATAATTGCAGGAAATTCAAAACGGCTCTAGGATATTGTCTGAGAACTTACAGAATTTCTTTTTCCTGCAAACATTTCCCTTTGTGCTAGTTGAACGAATTTCTCTCCACATGCTTAATTCTGAGAAATAAGAGAGTGTTAAAGCCGTACTTCACCTTGCTTATTAGGAACACAAGGATTCTTTTCAGTTTAAAAATGCACTACATAAATATATATGGGGAGATACTAGCTCCAAATCTGGGTTTACATTTAAAACGGCAGGAACTTCAAAACGGCACTAGGAAATAGAGTATCCACAGAAATTGTTTCTCCTTCAACCCGTGCCCTTTGTGCTAGTTGAATGAACATCTCTCCACATGGTCAGTTCTGAGAGGTAACTGTGTGTGAAAGCCGTCCTTCACCTAGCTTGTTGGGAACACAAAGTTTCTTTACTGTTGGAAACGGCACTATATAAATATATAAGGGTAGGTACAAGCTCCAACTCGGTTTTACAGTAAAAACTGCAGGAACTTCAAACGGGCACTAGGAAAAATACAGAGAATGAACACAAAAATTTTTCTCCTGCAACCGGTACTCTTTGTGGTAGTTGAAATAACGTAACAACACATGCTCATTTCTGATAGATAATTGTGTGTGAAAGTCGTCCTTCTTCTAGCTTGTTTGGAATACAAAGATTCTTTAAGTTGGAAACTGCACTACATACATATATATTGGTAGGTATTATCTCCAAATCGGTATTAGAGTGAGAACTGCAGGAACATCAAAATGGCACTAGGAAACAGACTGAGAAACCACAGTAATTGTTTTTCCTGCAACACGTTCCGTTTCTGCTAGTTGAACGAACGTCTCTCCATATGCTCAGTTCTGAGAGATAAGTGTGTTTTAAAGCCGTCATTCACATAGCTTGTTGGGAACACAAAGTTTCTTTTCAGTGGGAAACTGCACTACATACATATATATGTGGAGGTACAAGCTTCAAATCTGTTTTACTGTGAAAATTGCAGGAAATTCAAACCGGCACTAGGAAACAGAGAGTGAAATCAGAGTAAATGTTTCTCCTGCAACCGGTTCATTTTGTGCAAGATGAAAGAACGTCTCTCCACATGCTCATTTCTGAGAGATAAGTGTGTGTGAAAGCCGTCCTTCACCTAGCTTGTTGGGAACACAATTTTTTCCTGTTGGAATCTGCACTACATATATATATATTGCTATTTACTGGCTCCAACTCAGTTTTACAGTGAAAACTGCAGGAACTTCAAACCAGGACTAGGAAGCAGACTGAGAAACCAGAGTATAAGTTTCTCCGACAACCCGTTCCCTTACTGCAAGATGAACAAACGTCTCTCCACATGCTCAATTGTCAGGGATAAGTGTGTGTGAAAGCCAAACTTCACCAAGCTTGTTATAACCACAAAGTTTCTTTTCAGTTTGAAAATGCACTACATTCATATATATGGTGATGTAGTTGCTCCAAATCGATTTTACGATGAAAACTGCAGGAACATCAAAACGGCACTAGGAAACAAACTGAGAAATCACTGTATTTGTTTTTCCTGCAAAACCTTCCCTTTGTGCTAGTTGAACGAAGGTGTCTCCAGATGCTCAGTTCAGAGGTATAAGTGTGTGTGAAAGCCTTTCTTCATATATCTTTTTGGGAACACAAAGTATACTTTTAGTCAGAAACAGCACTACATTCATATATATAAGGAGGTACTAGCTCCAAATCGGTTGTACAGTGAAAAATGCAGGAATTTTAAACCATCACTACGAAACAGACTGAGAATCCACAATAAGTGTTTCTCCTGCCAACAGATCAATTTGTGCTTGTTGAACGAAAGTCTCTCCACATGCTCAGTTCTGACTGTTAAGTGTGTGTTAAAGATTTCCTTCACATAGGTTGTTGGGAACACAAGTTTTCTTTTCAGTTGGATACTGCACTACATACATATATATATGGAGGTACAAGCTCTAACTCGGTTTTACAGTGAAAACTGGAGGAAATTCAAACCGGTACAAGGAAACAGACATACAATCTGCAGTATGTGTTTCTCCTGCAACAATTTTACTTTGTGGTAGTTGAACGCACGTCTCTCCACATGCTAATTTCTGAGAGATAAGTGTGTGTGAAAGCCGTCCTTCAACTAGCTTGTTGGGAACACAAAGATTCTTAAGAGTTGGAAACTGCAATTCATTCATATATATGGGTATTTACTACCTCCAACTCGGTTTTAAAGTGAAAAATTCAGGAACTTCAAATCGGCACTTAGAAACAGAATGAGAAACCACAGTATTAGTTTTTCCTGCAAAACATTCCTTTTGTGCTAGTTGAACGAAGGTGTCTCCAGATGCTCAGTTCAGAGAGTTAAGTGTGTGTGAAAGCCGTCCTTCACCTAGCTTGTTGGGAACACAAAGTTTCTGTAATGATGAAACTGCACTACAAACTTATATATGAGTAGGCACCAGCTCAAGCTGGGTTTTACTGTCAATACTTCAACCTGGCAGTTGGAAACAGACAGAGAAACCACAGTAAATTTTCCACCTGCAACATGTTCCCTTTCTGCTAGTTGAACGAAAGTCTCTCCATATCCTCAGTTCTGAGATATAAGTGTGTGTGAAAGCCGTTCTTCACATATGTTGTTGGGAACACAAAGTTTCTTTTCAGTCGGAAACTGCACTACATACTTATATAAGGGGACGTAAAAGATCCATCTCGGTTTTACAGTGAGAACTGCAGGAACATCAAAACGGAACCAGGAAACATACTGAGAAACCACAGTAGTGGTTTTACCTGCAACATGTTCACATGATGCTAGTTGAATGAACGTCTCTCCAGATGCACATTTCTGTGAGATAAGTGTGTCTTAAAGCCGTCCTTCACCTATCTTCTTGGAACACTAAGATTCTTTACTTTTGAAACTGAACTACTTACATATATAACGGTAGGTACAAACTCCAACACGGATTTACAGTGAAAACTGCAGGAACTTGAAACGGGCACTAGGAAACAGACTGAGAAAATACAGTAAGTGTTTCCCCAGCAATCCGCTCCCTTGTGCTAGTTGAACGAACGTCTCTCCACATGCTCAGTTCTGAGAGTTAAGTGTGTGTTAAAACCGTACTTCACCTAGCTTGTTGGGAACACAAATTTCTTTTCACTTGGAAAGTGCAGTACATACATACATAAGGTTAGGTACTTGCTCCAAGTCGGTTTTACAGTGAAAACTTCAGGAATATCAAACAAGTACTTGGAAACAGACGGGGAAACCAGAGTAAATATTTCAACTGCAAACACTTCCCTTTGTGCTACTTGAAAGATCGTCTCTCCACATGCTCAGTTCTGAGAGATAATTGTGTGAGAAAGCCGTCCTTCACCTAGCTTGTTTGGAACACAAAGTTTCTTTTCAGTTGGAAAATGCACTACATACATATATAAGGGGAGGTACTAGCTCCAAATCGGTTGTACAGTGAAAACTGCAGGAATTTTAAACCGGCACTAGGAAACAGACTGAGAATCCACAATAAGTGTTTCTCCTGCCAACAGATCAAATTGTGCTTGTTGAATGAACGTCTCTCCACATGCTCAATTCTGACAGTTACGTGTGTCTTAAAGACGTCCATCACATATATTTTTGGGAACACAAGTTTTCTTTTCAGTTGGATACTGCACTACATAAATATATATATGGAGGTACAAGCTCTAACTCGGTTTTATAGTGAAAACTGGAGGAACTTGAAACTGGCACTTGGAAACAGGCTGAGAAAATACAGTAAGTGTTTCACCAGCAATCCGCTCCCTTGTGCTAGTTGAATGAACGTCTCTCCACATGCTCAGTTCTGAGAGATAAGTGTGTGTGAAAGCCATCCTTCACTAGCTTGTTGAAACACAAATTTTCTTTTCAGTTGGAAACTGCACTACATTCAAATATATGGGGATTTCCTAGCTCAAACTCGGTTTTAAGGTGAGAAATGCAGGAACTTCAAAACGGCACTAGGAAATAGACAGAGAATCTACAGAAACTGTTACTCCTGCAAACATTTCCGTTTTTGCTAGTTGAACGAACTTGTCTCCACATGCTCTATTCTGAGAGATAAGTTTGTGTGAAACCCGTCCTTCCCCTAGCTTGTAGGGAACACAAATTTTCTTTACTTTGGAAACGGCACTACATACATATATATGGTAAGGAAGAAGTTCCAAATTGGCTTTACAGTAAAAACTGCAGGAACTTTAATCCGGCACTAGTTAAAATACTAAGAATGCACAATAAGTGTTTCTCCAGCAAACAGATCCCTTTGTGCTACTTGAAAGAAAGTCTCTCCAAATGATCAGTTCTGAGAGACAAGTGTGTATGAAAGCCGAACTTCACCCAGCTTGTTGGGAACACAAACTTTCTTTTCAGTCAGAAAATGCACTACATAAAATATATGGGGAGGTACAAGCTCCAAATCGGTTTTAAAATGAAAAATGCAGGAACTTCAAATCGACACTAGGAAACATTCTGAAAAACCACAGTAATTGTTTCTCTTGCAACCCGTTCCCTTTGTGCTAGTTGAAAGAAGGTCTCTGCACATTCTCAATTCAGAGATATAAGTGTGTGTGAAAGCAGTCCTAAACATATGTTGTTGTGAACACATAGTTTCTTTCAGTTGAAATCTGCTCTACATACATATATATATGGGGAGGTACTAGCTCCAACTCTGTATTACAGTGAAATCATCAAGAACGTCAAACCGGCAAGGAAAGAGTCTGAGAAACCACAGTAATTCTTTCCCAGCAACACGAGCCCATTTTCCTAGTTGAACGAACGTCTCTCCACATGCTAACTTCTGAGAGATAATTGTGTGTGAAAGCCGCCTTCACCTACATAGTTCGGAACAAAAAATTACTTTTAAGTTGGAAACTGCAAAACATAAATACATATGGGGAGGTTCTAGCTCCGAATCGGTTTTACAGTGAGAAATACAGGAATTTCAAAACGGCCCTTGCAAACAGATTGAGAATCCACAGATATTGTTTCTCCTTCAACCCGTGCCCTTTGTGCTAGTTGAACGAACATCTCTCCACATGCTCAGTTCTGATAGGTAACTGTGTGTGAAAGCCGTCCTTCACCTAGCTTGTTGGGAACACAGTTTCTTTACTGTTGGAAACGGCACTACATTAATATATAAGAGTAGGTACTAGCTCCAACTCGGTTTCTCAGTAAAAACTGCAGGAACTTCAAACGGGCACTAGAAAAAAAGACAGAGACTCCACAAAAATTTTTCTCCTGCAACCGGTACTCTTTGTGGTAGTTGAAGTAACGTAACACCACATACTCATTTCTGACAGATAATTGTGTGTGAAAGCCGTCCTTCACCTAGCTTGTTTGGAATACAAAGATTCTTTAAGTTGGAAACTGCACTACATACATATATATTGGTAGGTATTATCTCCAAATCGGTATTACAGTGAGAACTGCAGGAACAACAAAATGGCACTAGGAAACAGACTGAGAAACCACAGTAATTGTTTTTACTGCAACACATTCCGTTTCTGCTAGTTGAACGCACGTCTCTCCACATGCTCAGTTCTGAGAGATAAGTGTGTGTCAAAGGCGTCCTTCAACTAACATGTTGGGAACACAAAGTTCCTTTTTAATTGGCAACTGCACTACATACATATATATGAGGAGGTTCTAGCTCCAACACGGTTTTACGGTGAGAACTGCAGGAACTTCAAAACGGCACTTGGAAAAAGACTGAGAATCCACACTAAGTCTTTCTCCTGCAACCGTTCCAATTGTGCTAGTTGAACGAACATCTCTCCAAGTGTTAGGTTCTGAGAGAAAAATGAGTGTTAAAGCCATACTTCACCTAGCTTATTTGGAACACAAAGATTCTTTTCAGTTGTAAACAGCACTACATAAAAATATATGGGGAGGTACTAGTTTCAACTCGGTTTTACATTAAAAACGACAGGAAATTCAAACCGGAAATAGGAAAAAGACAGAGAAACAAGAGTAAATGTTTCACCTGCAACTGGTTCATTTTGTGCAAGATGAAGGAACGTCTCTCCACATGCTCATTTCTGTGAGATAAGTGTGTGTTAATGCCGTCCTTCACCTAGATTGTTGGGAACACAAAGATTCATTGTGTTGCATACTGCACTAAATACATATATACTGGGAAGTACAAGCTCCAACTCGGTTTTACAGTGAAAACTGCAGGAATTTCAAAACGGCACTAGGAATCAGGCTGATAAACCACAGGAATTGTTTCTCCTGCAACCCGCTCCATTTGTGCCAGATGAACGAATGTCTCTCCACATGCTCATTTCTGAGAGATAAATGTGTGTGAAAGCCGACCTTCACCTGGCTTGTTGGGAACACATAGTTTTTTCCTATTGGATTCTTCACTACATATATATATATATGGGTATGTACTAGCTCCAACACAGCTTTACAATGAAAACTGAAGGAACTTCAAACCGGCACTAGGAAACAGACTGAGAAACCACAGTAATTGTTTTTCCAACAAACAGTTCCCTTTGTGCTAGTTGGACGAATGTATCTACACATGCTAATTTCTCAGAGATACGTGTTTTTGAAAGCCGTATTTCAAGTAGCATGTTGGGAACATAAAGATTCTAAACTGTTGGAAATTGCACTAGATACCTATATATGTGTGTGTACAATCTCCAACTCGGTTTTAAAGTGAAAAATGCAGAAACTTCAAACCGGCACTAGTAAACAGATTGAGAAACCACAGTAAGTGTTTCCCAAGCAATCTGCTCCCTTGTGCGAGTTGAACGAACGTCTCTCCACATGCTCAGTTCTGAGAGATAAGTGTGTGTGAAAGACGTCCTTCACCTAGCTTGTTGGGAACACAAATTTTCTTTATTGTTGGACACTGCACTACATACATATATATGGGGAGGTACTAGCTCCAAATAGGTTTTTAGCTGAGAACTGCAGGAACTTCAAACCTGCACTAGGAATCAGACTGAGAAACCACAGTAATTGTTTCTCCTGCAACCCGTTCCCTTTGTGCTAGTTGAACGAACCTCTCTCCACATACTCAGTTCTGAGATATATCTGTGTGTTTAAGCTGTACTTCACCTAGCTTGTTGGGAACACAAAGGTTCTTTTCAGTTGGAAATTGCACTACATATATATATATGGTGATGTTCTATCTCCAACTCGGTTTTACATTGAAAACTGCAGGAATTACCAACAGGTACTTGGAAACATACAGAGAATCCAGAATAAATATTTCAACTGCAACCCTTTCCATTTGTGCTACTTGAAAGAACGTCTCTACACATGCTCTGTTCTGAGAGATTAGTGTGTGTGAAAGTCGTCATTCACCTAGCTTTTGGGAAAACAAAGTTTCATTTCAGTTGGATTCTGCATTACATACATATAAATAGGGATGTAATATCTAAAACTCGGTTTTACCGTGAGTAATGCAGGAACTCCAAAGACACTAGGAAACAGTCTGAGAAACCACAGTAATTGTTTCTCCTGCAACCAGTTCCCTATGTGCCAGATGAAAGAAGGTCTCTCCACATTCTCATTTCAGAGATATAAATTTGTGTTTAAGCCGTCCTAAACCTTGATTGTTGGAATCATATAGTTTCTTTCATTTGAAAACTGCACTACATACATATGTATGGGGAGGTGCTAGTTACAACTCGGTTTTACAGTGAAATCTTCAAGAACTTCAAACCGGCACTAAGAAACAGACTGAGAAAACACTGTAAGATTTTCCGATGCAACCCTTTCTCTTTGTGCAAGTTGATCGTACGTGTTTCCACATGCTCAGTTATGAGAGATAACTGTGCGTTAAATCCGCACTTAACCCAGCTTGTTGGGAACACAAAGATACTTTTCTGTTGGTAACTGCACTACATACATATATATGGGAAATTACTAGGTACAATTCGGTTTTACAGTGTAAACTGCAGGAACTTCAAACCGGCACTTGCTAAACAGTCTGAGATACAACAATAACAGTTTCTCCTGCAAATATTTCCCTTTGTGCTACTTGAACGAACTTCTCTCCACATGCTCACTTCTGAGATATATGTGTGTGTGAAAGACGACCTTCACCTCGCTTGTTGGGAAAACAAAGTTTCTTTTCACTTGGAAACGGCACTACATTCATATATATGGGGAGGTACGAGCTCCAACACTGTTTTACAGTGAGAACTGCAGGAACGTCAAAAAGGCACTTGGAAACAGACTGAGAAACCACAGTAAGTGTTTCTCCAGCAATCCACTCCCTTGTGCTAGCTGAAAGAACTTCTCTCCACATGCTCAGTTCTGAGAGGTAACTGTGTGTGAAAGCCGTCCTTCACCTAGCTTGTTGGGAACACAAAGTTTCTTTACTGTTGGAAATGGCACTACATTAATATATAATGGTAAGTTCTAGCTCCAACTCGGTTTTGAAGTAAAAACTGCAGGAACTTCAAACAATCACTAGGAAAAAGTCAGAGAATCCACAAAAATTTTTCCCCTGCAACCGGTTCTCTTTATGGTAGTTGAACTAACATAACACCACATGCTCATTTCTGATAGAGAATTGTGTGTTAAAGCCGTCCTTCACCTAGCTTGTTTGGAATACAAAGATTCTTTAAGTTGGAAACTGCACTACATACATATATATTGGTAGGTATTATCTCCAAATCGGTATTCCAGTGAGAATTGCAGGAACATCAAAATGGCACTAGGAAACAGACTGAGAAATCACAGAAATTGTTTTTCCTGCAACAATTTCCGTTTCTGCTATTTGAACGAACGTCTCTCCACATGCTCAGTTCTGAGAGATAAGTGGGATTTAAAGCCGTCATTCACATAGCTTGTTGGGAACACAAAGTTTCTTTATTGTTGGACACTGCACTACATACATATATATGGGGAGGTACTAGCTCCAAATAGGTTTTACAGTGAAAACTGCAGGAACTTCAAACCGGCACTAGGAAACAGAATGAGAAACCAGATTAAAAGTTTCTCCTGCAACCCGTTCCATTTGTGCTAGATGAACGAACGTCTCTCCACATGCTTAGTTCTGAGAGATTAGTTTGTGTGAAAGCCGTCCTTCACCTAGCTTGTTTTTAGGTGAAAACTACAGGAACTTCAAAACTGCACTAGGAAACAGACTGAGCAACCACAGTAATTTATTCTCCTGCAACCCATTCCCTTTGTGCTAATTGAACGAACCTCTCTCCACATACTCAGTTCTGAGATATATCTGTGTTTTAAAGCTGTACTTCACATAGCTTGTTGTGAATACAAAGTTTCTTTTTAGTTTCAAACAACATTACATACATATATATGGGGAGGAACTAGCCCCATCTCGGTTTTAGTGTGAAAACTGCAGGCACTTCAAACGGGCACTACAAAACAGTCTGAGAAACCAGAGAAAGTGTTCTCTTGCAACACGTTCCCTTTGTGCTAGGTGAATGAACATCTCCCCACATGCTCATTTGTGAGAGAGAATTGTGTGTGAAAGATGCCCTTCACTTAATTTGTAGGGAACCCAAAGTTTCTATTCAGTTGAAAACTACAGTACATTCATGTATATAGGTAGGTACTTCACCAACACGGATTTGCAGTGAAAATGGCATGAACTTGAAACAGGCACTGGGAAATAGACTGAGAAACCAGAGTCAAAGTTACCCCAGCAAACCATTACATTTGTGCTAGATGAACGAAAGTATCTCCACAAGCTCAGTTCTGAGAGAGAAGTGTGTGTGTAAGCCAAATTTCACTTAGCTTGTGGGATCACAAAGTTTCTTTTCAGTTGCAAACTACACTTCATACATTTATATGGGGGATGTACCTGCTCCAAATTGGTTTCACAGTTAAAACTGCAGGAAATTCAAACTGGCACTTGGAAACAGATTAAGAACCCAGAGTATGTGTTTCTCCTGTAACCCATTCATTTTGCGCTAGATGAATGAACTTCTGTCCACATACTCAGTTCTCAGAGATAAGGGTAGGTGAAAGCCGAACTTCACCTAGCCTGTTGGGAACTCAAAGATTCTTTTCAGTAGCAAACTGCACTACATACATATATATGGGTTGGTACAAGCTCCAAATCGGTTTTACAGTGAAAACTGCAGGAACAACACACCAGCACTAGGAAACAAACTGAGAAACCAGAGTACGTTTTTCAACTGAAACCCATTCCGTTTGAGCTACATGAATGAAAGTCTCTCCTCATGCTCAGTTCTGAGATATAAGTGTTTGTGAAAGCCGTCCTTCAACTTACTTGTTTGGAACACAAAATTTCAATTCATTAGCAAACTTAAGTACATACATATATATAGGGGGGTAATTTCTCCAAATCGTTTTACAGTGAAAACTGCAGGAACTTGAAACGGGAATTGTGAAACAGACTGAGAAAACCGAGCCAAAATTTCTCCTGAAATCCATTACTTCTCTGCGAGATTAACAAACGTCTCAACACATGCTCAGTTCTGAGAGATAATTGTGTGTGAAACCGTCCTTCACCTAACTTTTTGGGAACACAAAGTTTAGTTTCAGTTGCAAACTACATTTCCTAAATATATATGGGAAATTACTAGCTCCAACTCCACTTTACAGTGAAAATTGAAGGAACTTCAAACAGGCACTTGGAAACAGACTAAGATACCAGAGTATGTGTTTCACCTCTAACCCGTTCCTTTTGTGCTAGATGTACGAACGTCTCTATACATGTTCATTTCTCAGAGATAAGTGTGTGTGAAAGCCGTCCTACAAAGAAATTGTTGGGAACACAAAGTTTCTTTTCATTTGTAAACTTCACTACATACATATATTTCCGGATGTACAAGCTCCAACTCAATATTACAGTGAAAACTGCAGGAACTTCAAACCGGCTCTTGGAAACAGACTGAGAAACCAGAGTAGTTGTTTCTATTGCAAACCGCTCCATTTGTGCTAGGTGAAAGATCATCTCTCCACATGCTAATTTCTGAGAGATACTTGTGTGTGAAAGCCGTCCTTCACTTAGTTTGTAGGGAACCCAAAGTTTCTTTTCAGTTGCAAACTACACTACATTCATATATATAGGGAGGTACTATATCCAAATCGGATTTTCAATGTAAACGGCAGGAACTTGTAACCGGCACTGGGAAATAGACTGAGAAACCAGCGTCTATGTTACCCCTGCAAACCATTACTTTTGTGCTAGTTGAAAGAATGTATCTCAACATGCTCAGTTCTGAGATAAGTGTGTGTGAAACCGTCCTTCACATAGCTTGTGGGGAAGACAAAGTTTCTTTTCAGGTGCAAACTACACTTCATACATTTTTATGGGAGATGTACTAGCTCCAAAACGGCTTTACAGTGAAAAATGTAGGAAGTTCAAACTGGCACTTGGAAACAGGCTAAGAATCCAGAGTATGTGTTTCTCCTGTAACACGTTCTATTTCTGCTAGATGAATGAACGTCTGTACACTTCCTCATTTCTCAGAGATAAGTGTACATGAAAGCCGAACTTCACCTATCTTGTTGGGAACACAAAGATTATTCTCAGCAGCAAACTGCACTACATACATATATATGGGTTGGTACAAGCTCCAACACTGTTTTACAGTGAAAACTGCAGGAACTACAAACTGGCATTAGGAAAAAAACTGAGAAACCAGAGTACGTTTTTCTCCTGAAACCCATGCCATTTGAGTTACATCAATGAACGTCTATCCACATGCCCAGTTCTCAGAGACAAGTGTGTGTGAAATTCGTCCTTCACCTAGATTGTTGGGAATACAAAGTTTCTTATCAGTTGCAATCTACACTGCATACATATATATGGGGAGGTTGTAGGTTTAACTCGGTTTTACACTGGAAAGTGCAGGAACTTTAAACCGGCACTAAGAACCAGACTGAGAAACCAGAGAAATTGTTTCTCCTGCAACCCATGCCCTTTGTGTTAGATGAAGGAATATCTCTCCACATGCTCAGATCTGAGAGATAAGTGTGTGTGAAATCCATCCTTTAACTAGCTTGTTGGGAACACAAAGTTTCTTTCAGTTCCAAACAACACTTCATCCATATATAACGGGAGGTACTAGCTCCAACTCGTCTTTACAGTGAAACCTGCAGGAACTTCATACCGGCACTTGGAAACAGACTAAGATAGCAGAGTATGTGTTTCTCCTGTAAACCTTTCCCTTTGTCTAGATGAACGAACGTCTCTTCACATGCTCAGTTCTCAGATTCAACTGTGTGTGAAAGCAGTCCTTCACGTAACATGTTTAGAACAGAAAGTTTCCTTTCAGTTGTAAACTCAATTCTTACATATATATGGGGATGTACGAGCTCCAACTCGTGTTTACAGTGAAAACTTCAGGAACTTCATACAGATATTACAATACAGACTGAGAACATAGAGAACATGTTTCTCCTGTAACCCATTCCCTTTGTACTAGATGAACGAACATCTATCCACACGCAAATTTCTGAAGATTAATTGAGTGTGAAAGCCATACTTCACCTAGCTTTTTGGGAACACAAAGTTTCTTTTCAGTTGCAAACTACATTACGTTCATATATAAAGAGTGGTAATTACTCCAACTCGGTTTTACAGTGAAACTGGCAGGAACTTGAAACCGGCACTGGGAAATAGATTGAGAAACCAGAGTCAAAGTTACCCCTGCAGACCATTCCTTTTATGCTAGATGAACTAACGTATCTCCACAATCTCAGTTCTGAGAGATAAGTTTGTGTGAAAGCCGTCCTTCATCTTAATTGTTGGGAACACAAAGTTTCTTTCCATTTGCAAAATACACTTCATATATTTATATGGGGAGGTAGTAGCTCCAAATCGGCTTTACAGTGAAAACAGCAGGAACTTCAAACCGGCACTTGGAAACAGTGTTAGATACCAGAGTAAGTGTTTCTCGTGTAACCCATTCCCTTTGTGCTAGTTGAACGAATGTCTCTCCACATGCTAATTTCTGAGAGATAAGTGTGTGTGAAAGCCTTCCTTCACCTAGCTTGTTGGCAACACAAAGTTTCTTTTCAGTTGCAAACTACACTACATACATATATATAGGGGGGTACAAGCTCCTACTCAGTTTTACAGTGAAAATTGCTGGAATTTCAAACCGGCACTAGTAAACAAACTGAGAAACCACAGTAAATGTTTCCAATGCAATCCATTTCTTTTGTATTAGATGAAAGAACGTCTGTCCACATGCTCAGTTCTGAGAGATAAGTGTGTGTGAAAGCCGTCCTTCACCTAGCTTGTTGGCAACACAAAGTTTCTTTTCAGTTGAAAACTACAATACATACATATACATGGAAAATTACTAGCCCCATCTCGGTTTTAAAGTGAAAACTGCAGAAACTTCAAACCGGTACTACAAAAGAGACTGAGAAACAAGAGTACGTGTTTCTCCTGCAACCCTTTCCCTTTGTGCTAGATGAAAGAACGTCTCTCCACACGCTAAGTTCTGAAGTATAACTGAGTGTGAAAGCCTTCCTTCACCTAGCTTGTTGGGAACACAAAGATTCTTTTCAGTTACAATCTACACTACATTCATATACTTAGGGATGTACTTTCTCCAACTCGCTTTTACACTTAAAACGGCAGAGACTAGAAACCAGCACTGGGAAATATACTGAGAAACCAGAGACAAAGTTACACCTTCAAATTATTCCATTTTTGCTAGATGAACGAACGTCTCTCCACAACCTCAATTCTGAGAGATATTTGTTTGTGAAAGCCGTCCTTCATCTTAACTGTTTGGAACACAATGTATCCATTCAGTTGCAAACTAATGTAAATACATATATATTGGGAGGTAATTACTCCAAATTGGTTTACAGTGAAAACTGCAGGAACTTGAAACCGGTACTGGAAAATAGACTTAGAAACCAGAGTCAAAGTTACCACAGCAATCCATTCCTTTTCTTCTAGATAAACAAAAGTCTCTCCACATGCTCAGTTCTGAGAGATGAGTGTGTGAGAAATCCTTCCTTCAACTAGCTTGTTGGGAACACAAAGATTCTTTTCAGTTGCAAACTACACTACATACATATATACAGGGCGGTACAAGTTCCAACTCACTATTACAGTAATACATGCTGGAATTTCAAACAGGCACTAGGAAACAGAATGACAAAACCACAGTAATTTTTTCAGTTGCAAAATACATTTCATAAACATATATGGGGATTTACTAGCTCCAACTCCGCTTTACAGTGAAACTTGCAGGAACTTCAAACAGGCACTTGGAAACAGACTAAGATACCAGAGTATGTGTTTCTCCTGTAACCCGTTCCTTTTGTGCTAGGTGTACAAACTTCTCTATACATGCTCAGTTCTCAGAGATATGTGTGTGTGAAAGCCGTCCTACAAACAAATTGTTGGGAACACAAAGTTTCTTTTCATTTGTAAACTACACTACATACATATATTTCCGGATGTAATAGCTCCAACCCGATTTTACAGTGAAAACTGCAGGAACTCAAAACCGGCTCTTGGAAACAGACTGAGAAACAAGAGTAGTTGTTTCTCTTGCAAACCGTTCCCTTTGTGCTAGGTGAAAGATCATCTCTCCACATACTAATTTCTGAGAGATAATTGTGTGTGAAAGCCGTCCTTCAATTAGATTGTAGGAAACCCAAGGTTTCTTTTCAGTTGCAAACTACACTACATACATATATATAGGGTGGTACTTTATCCAATTCGGATTTTCAGTGTAAACGGCAGGAACTTGAAACCGGCACTAGGAAATAGTCTGAGAAACCAGAGTCTATGTTACTCGAGCAAACCATTCCTTTTCTGCTAGATGAACAAAAGTATCTCAACAAGCTCATTTCTGAGAGTTAAGTGGGTGTGAAACCGTCCTTCACATAGTTTGTTTGGGAAAACAAAGTTTCTTTTCAGGTGTAAACTACACTTCATACATTTTTATGGGAGATGTACTAGCTCAAAATCGGCTTTACAGTGAAAACTGCAGAAACTTCAAACCGGCACTACAAAACAGTCTGAGAATCGAGAGAAAGTGTTTCTCTTGCAACCCATTCCCTTTGTGCTAGTTGAACGAACATCTCTCCACATGCTCATTTCTGAGAGATAATTGTGTGAGAAAGCGGCCCTACATTTAGATTATAGGGAACACAAAATTTAATTTCAGTTGCTATCTATAATACATACATAATTATGGTGAGGAACAAGCTGCAAATCGGCTTTACAGTGAAAACTGCAGGAACTTCCAACCGTCACTTTGAGACAGACTGAGAAACCAAAGTAAGTGTTTCACATATAACCCGTTCCCTATGTGCTAGATGAATGAAAGTCTCTCCACATGCTCAGTTCTGAGAGATAAGTGTGTGTGAAAGACGTCCTTCACTTAGTTTGTAGGGAACACAAAGTTTCTTTTCATTTGCAAAATACACTTCATACATATATATGGGGAGGTAGTAGCTCCAAATCGGATTTACACTGAAAGCAGCAGGAATTTCAAACCGCCACTTGGAAACCACCTAAGAACCCAGGGTTAGTGTTTCTCATGTAACCAATTCCATTTGTGCTAGATGAACGAATGTCTCTCCACATGCTCAGTTCTGAGAGACAAGTTTGTGAGAAATCCTTCTTTCAAATAGCTTGTTGGGAACAGAAAGTTTCTTTTAATTTGCAAAATACACTTCATACATATATATGGGGAGGTAGTAGCTCCAAATCAGCTTTACAGTGAAAACTGCAGGATCGTCATACCAGCACATAGAAACAGAGTTAGATACCAGAGTAAGTGTTTCTCCTGTAACCCATTCCCTTTTTGCTAGATGAACGAATGTCTCTTCTCATGCTCAGTTCTGAGGTATAAGTGTGTGTGAAAGACTCCCTTCACTTTGCTTTTTGGGAATACAAAGTTTCTTTTCTATTGCAAACAGTAGTACATACATATGTGTTTGAATTACTAGCTCCAACTCGGTTTTACCGTGAAAACTGCAGGAACTTCAAACCGGCACTAGGTAACAGACTGAGAAAGCAGAGTAAAAGTTTCTCCTGCAACCCGTTCCCTTTGTGATAGATGAACGATCGTCTCACCACATGCTCATTTCTGAGGGATAATTGATTGTGAAAGCCATTCTTCACTTAGCTTGTAGGGAACACAAAGATTCTTTTTACTTAAATACTATAATATGTTAATATATATGGTGAGATACATGATCTAACTTGGCTTTACAGTGAAAACTGCAGGAACTTCAAACAGAGACATGGATTCAGCCTGAGAAACCAGAGTTAGTGTTTCACATGTAACCAGTTCCTTTTGTGCTAGATGAACGAACGTCTACCCACATGTTCAGTTCTGAGAGATAAGTGTGTTTGAAAGCTGTACTTCAACTAGCTTGTTGGGAACACAAAGTTTCTTTTCAGTTGCAAACTACAATACATACATATATACAGGTATGTACTAGCTCCAACTCGCTTTTACTCTGATACCTGCTGGAATTTCAAACCAGCACTAAGAAACATACTGACAAACTAAAGAAATATTTTTTTCCTGCAAGACTTTTCCTTTGTACTAGATGAATGAATGTCTGTTTACATTTTCATTTCTGAGAGATAAGTGTGTGTGAAAGCCATTCTTCACCAAGCTTGTTGGGATCACAAAGTTTCTTTCACTTTCAGACAACACTTCATAAATATATATGGGGAGGTACTAGCTCCATCTCGGTTTTATAGTGAAAACTACAGGTAATTCAAAACGGCACTACGAAACATACTGAGAAACCACAGTAAATATTTCTCCTGCAACCCATTATTTTGTGCTAGATGAATGAAAGTCTCACCACATGCTCAGTTTGGACAAATAAGTTTGTGTGAATGCCGCCCTTCAGCTAACTTGTTGTGAACACAAAGTTTCTATTGTGTTGCAAAATACAGTACATACATATAGGTAGGCAGGTACTTTCTCCAACTCGGATTACAGTAAAAACTGCAGTAACTTTAAACCTGATCTGGGATCAGACTGAGAAACCAGAGACAAAGTTTCTCTTGCAATCTATTCCTATTGTGCTAGAAGAACAAACGTCTCCACACATGCTCAGTTCTGAGAGATAATTGTGTGTGAAAGCTGTCTTTCAACTACCTTGTTTTGATAGCAAAGTTTCTTTTCAGTTGCAAATTACACTTCATAAATATATATGGGAGGTAATAGCTCCAACTCTGCATTACAGTGAAAACTGCAGGAACTTCAAACCAGCACTTGGAAACAGAATTAGATACCAGAGTAAGTGTTTCCCCTTTAACACGTTCCCTATGTGCTAGGTGAATGAAGGTCTCTCCACATGTTCAGTTCTGAGACATAAATGTGGGTGAAAGCCGTTCTTCATCTAGCTTTTGGGAACACAATGATTCTTTTCAGTTGCAAACTACAATCTATTTGGGAATGTATTAGATCCAACTCTGGTTTACAGTGAAAACTGCAGGTACTTCAAACCGGCAATACGAAACAGACTGATAAACCAGAGTACGTGTTTCTCCTGCAAACCTTTCCCATTGTGCTAGATGAATGAAAGTGTCTCCACATGCTAAAAACTGAAGGTTAACTGAGTGTGAGAGCCGACATTCAACAAGCTTGTTGGGAACACAAAGTTTCTTTTGAGTTGCAAACTACACTACATAGATATATATAGGGAGGTACTTTCACCAACTAGGTTTTACAGAGAAATCTGCAGGAACTTGAAACCGGAACTGGGAAATAGACTGAGAAACCAGAGTCAAATTTACTCCTGCAAAACATTCATTTTGTGCTAGATGGACGAACGTCTCTCCACATGCTAAGTTCTGAGAGATAAATGTGTGTGAAAGCCATACTTCACCTTACTTGTTGGGAACACAAATTTTCGTTTCACTTGCAAACTACATTTCATATATATATATATGTGGGGAGGTAGTAGCTCCAAATCGGCTTTTCAGTGAAAACTGCAGGAACTTCAAACCGGAACTTGGAAACAGACTAAGAAATCAGAGTATGTGTTTCTCCTGTATCCAGTTAATTTTCTGCTAGATAAACGAACGTCTCTCCACATGCTCAGTTCTGAGAGATAAGTGTGTGTGAAAGCCTAACTTCACATATCTTGTTGCGGGAACAAAGTATCCTTCCAGGTGCAAACTACACTACATACATATATAACGGGAGGTACAAGCTCCAACTCGTTTTTACAGTGAAACCTGCAGGAACATAAAACCGGCCCTAGGAAACAGACTGAGAAATCAGTGTAAGTAAATCTCCTGCTACCCGTTCCCTTTGTGATAGATGAACGAAATTATCTCCACATGCTCAGTTCTTAGAAATAATTTTGGGTGGAAGCCATACTTCAACTATCTTGTTGGGAACACAAAGTTTCTTTTCAGTTGAACACAAAACTACATACATATATATGGGGTGGTACAAACTCGAACAAGGTTTTACAGTGAAAATTGCGGAAAATTAAACCGGCACTAGGAAAGTTACTGTGGAGCCAGTGTAAGTGTTTCTCCTGCAACACATTCCCTTTGTGCTAGATGAAGGAACATCTCCCCACATGCTCATTTCTGAGAGAAAATTGTGTGTGAAATCCGCCTTTAACTAGCTTGTTGGGAATACAATGTTTCTTTTCAGATGCAATCTACACATCATACATATATTTTGGTAGGTAGTAGCTTCAAATTGACTTTGTAGTGAAAACTGCAGGAACTTAAAGACGGCACTCGGAAACAGACTGAGATAACAGAGTAAGGGTTTCTCCTGTAAACCGTTCTCTTAGTATTACATGAAATTATGTCTCTCCACATTCTCAGTTCTCAGAGATAACTGTGTGTGAAAGCCGTCCTTCACTTAGCTTTTTGGAAACACCATTTTTTTTTCAGTGGGAAATTACAGTACACACTTATATACAGGTAGGTACAAGTTCCAACACGGATTTTCAGTGAAAAAGGCAGGAAATACAAACCGGCAAAAGGAAACATAATTAGATACCAGAGAAAGTGTTTCTACTGCAACCCATTCACTTTGTGCTAGATGAATTAACGTCACTCCACATGCTCAGTTCTGACACAAAACTGTGTGTGAAAGACAAACTTCACGTAGATTGTTGGGAACACAAAGTATCTTTTCAGTTGCAACTTGCAGTAAAAACATATAAATGGGGAGGTACTAGCCCCAACTACATTTTCCAGTGAAAATTGCAGGAACTTCCTACCGGCACTAGGAAACAGACTGTGAAACCAAAGTAAGTGTTTCTCTTGCAAACGGTTCCGTTTGTGCTAGGTGAACGAACATCTCTCCACATTCTCATTTCTCAGAGAAAATTGTTTGTGAATGCCGTACTTCACTTAGCTTGTAAGGAAAACAAAGTTTATTTTATGTTGCAAATTATAATAATTACATATATATGGTGAGGACATGCTTCAACAATTTTTACAATTAAAACTGCTGGAACTTCAAATCGGCACTCAGAAACAGACCGAGAAAACAGAGAAATTGTTTCTCCTGCATCCCATTCCCACTGTGCTAGATGAAGGAAAATCTCTCCACATGCTAAGTTCTGAGAGATAAGTGTGTGTGAAATCGGTCCTTTAAATAGCTTGTTGGGAACACAAAGTTTCTTTTCAGTTGCAAACTACACTTCATACATATATAAGGAGAGGTACTAGTTCCAACAAGTATTTACAGTGAAAACTGCAGGAGATTCAATCAAGCACTAGGAAACTGACTAAGAATGCAGACAAAATTTTTCACCTGCTATACGTTACCTTTGTACTAGATGAACGAATATCTATCCACATGCTCAGTTCTCAGAGGTAAGTGTGTGTGAAAGCCGTACTTCACATAAATTGTTCGGAACACAAAGTTTCATTTCAGTTGCAAACTAAATTACATACATATATTTGCGAAGGTGGTAACTCCAAATCGGTTTTACAGTGAAAACTGCAGGAAATTAAAACAGGCACTGGGAAACAGACTGAGAAACCAGAGTCTAAGTTTCTTCTGCAATCCATTCCCTTTGTGCTAGTTGAACGAAAGTCTCTGCACATGCTCAGTTCTGAGTGATATTTGTGTTTCAAAGCCGTTCTTTAGCTAGCTTTTTGGGGAAAGAAAGTCTCTTTTCATCTGCAAACAACTCTTCATACATTTGTATGGGGAGGTACTAGCTCCAGCTCTGTTTTACAGTGAAAACTGCATGAAATTCAAAGCGACACTTGGAAACAGTCTTAGATACCAGAGTAGGTATTTATGCTGTAATCCATTCTCATTGTACTAGATGAATGAACGTCTATCCACATGCTAAGTTTTCAAAAATAAGTGTGTGTGAAAGCCATTCTTCACCTAGCTTGTAGGGAACACAAAGATTCTTATCAGTTGCTATCTATACTGCATAAATATATATATGGGTAGGTACTAGCTTCAAATCGGTTTTACATTGGAAAATTTAGGAACTTTAAACCGGCACTAAGAAACAGACTGAGAAAACAGAGTAATTGTTTTCCTGCAACCCATTCCCTTTGTGTTAGATGAACTAACATCTCTCCACATGATCAGTTCTGAGAGATAACTGTGTGTGAAATCCGTCCTTTAACTAGCTTGTTTTGAAAACAAAGTTTCTTTTCAGTTGCAAACTACTCTTCATACATATATAATGGGAGGTAATAGCTCCAATGCAACTTTTCAGTGAAAACTGCAGGAACTTCAAACCGGCACTTGGAAACAGACTGAGATAGAAGAGTATGTGTTTCTCCTGTAAACCGTTCCATTTGTCCTAGATGAAGGAACATCTCTTCCCATGCTCAGTTCTCAGATTTAAGTGTGTGTGAAAGCCGTCTTTCAACTAGCTTGTTTAGAACACAAACGTTCTTTTCAGTTGCAAAATACACTACATACATATATTTGCGGAAATAGTGGCTCCAAATAGGTTTTACAGTGAAAACTGCAGGAAATTCAAGCCGGGACTAGGAAATGGAGAAATCTGAGAAATTGTTTCTCTTGCAACCAGTTCCTTTTGTGCTAGATGAAAGAATATCTCTCCACATGCTCATTTCTGAGAGATAATTGTGTGTGAAAGCCGACGTTTTCTTATCTAGTAGGGAAAAAAAAATTTCTTTTTTGTTGCAAACTCTATTACATACATATATTTATTGTAAGATACAAGGTTCAACTCGGCTTTACAGTGAAAACTGAAGGAACTTCAAACCTCCACTTGGAAACCGACTGAGAAACCAGAGTAATTGTTTCCCATTTAACAAATTCCGTTTGTGCAAGATGAACGAACGTCTCTCCACATGCTCAGTTCAGATATAAGAGAGTGTGAAAGCCGTCCTTCATCTAGCTTTTTGGGAACACAAAGGTTCTTTTCATTTGCAAACTACAGTACATACATATATAGACAGAGGTACTTTCTCAAACTCGGATTTACAGTGAGAATTGCTGGAACTTCATACCAGCACTATGAAACAGACTGAGAAAACAGGGTACATGTTTCTCCTGCAAACCTTTCCATTTGTGCTAGATGAACGAAAGTGTCCCCACATGCTATGTTCTGAAGGTTAACTGAGTGTGAAAGCCGAACTTCACCTAGCTTGTTGGGAACACAAAGTTTATTTTGAGTTGCTAACTACAGTACATACATGTATATAGGGAGGTACATTCTCCAACTCGTATTTACCGTGAGAACTGCAGGAACTTGAATCCGGCACTGGGAAATACTCTGAGAAACCAGAGTCAAAGTTATTCCTGCAAACCATTCCTTTTGTGCTAGATGAACGAACGTCTCTCCACATGCTCAGTTCTGAGATATAAGTGTGTGTGAAAACCGTACTTCACCTTACTTGTTGGGAAGACAAAGTTTCTTTTCATTTGCAAACTACACTTCATAAACATATATGGGGAGGTAGTAGCTCCAAAACTGCTTTTCAGTGAAAACTGCAGGATCTTCAATCCGGAACTTAGAAACAGACTGAGAATCCAGAGTATGTGTTTCTCCTGTAACTCATTCCTTTTGTGCTACATAAATGAACGTCTCTCCACATGCTCATTTCTTAGAGAGAAGTGTTTGTGAAAGCCGTCCTTCACCTAGCTTATGGGAACACAAAGATTCTTTTCAGTAGCAAACTAAACTACATACATATAAATGGGTTGGTACAAGCTCCAAATCTGTTTTACAGTGAAAACTGCAGGAACAAAATACCGGCAGTAAGAAACAAACTGAGAAACCAGAGAACGGGTTTCTCCTGCAACCCGTTCCCTTAGTTTTAGATGAATGAACGTCTCTCAACATGCTCAGTTCTGAGTGATATGTGTGTGTGAAAGCGTAACTTCACATAGCTTGTTGGGAGAACAAATTATCTTTGCAGTTGCAAATTACAGTACATATATATATATCGGGAATTGCTAACTCCAACTCGGTTTTACAGTGAAAAATACAGGAACTTAAAACCGGAACTAGGAAACAGACTGAGAAAGCAGAGTAAGTATTTCTCCTGCACCCGTTCCCTTTGTGATAGATGAACGAAATTCTCCCCACATGCTCAGTTCTGAGAAATAATTTGGGTGGAATCCATTCTTCAACTATCTTGTTGGGGACACGAAGTTTCTTTTCAGTTGCAAACAACACTACATACGTATATACATGTTGGTACAAAATCCAACACGGTTTTACAGTGAAAACTGCAGGAAATTAAACCGGCACTACGAAACATACTATGAAGCCAGAGTAACTGTTTCCCTGCAACAATTTCCCTTTTTGCTAGATGAAGGAACATCTCTCCACATGCTCATTTCTGAGAGAAAAGTGTGTGTGAAATCCGCCTTTAACTAGCTTGTTGGGAACACAATGTTTCTTTTCAGTTGAAATCTACACTTCATACACATATACGGTAGGTAGTAGCTCTAAATCGACTTTGCAGTGAAATCTGCAGGAACTTCAAATCGGCACTTGGAAACAGTCTGAAATAACAGAGTAAGTGTTTTTCTTGTAAACCGTTCTCTTATTACTAAATGAAAGAACGTCTCTCCACATGCTCAGTTCTCAGAGATAAGTGAGTGTGAAAGCCGTCCTTCACAGAGCTTGTTGGGAACACAAAGATTCTTTTCAGTGGGAAATTACAGTACAAACTTATATAAGGGGAGGTACTAGCTCCAAAACTGTTTTACAGTGAAAAAGGCTGGAAATTCAAACCAGCACAAGGAAATATATTTGGATACCAGAGTAAGTGTTTATCTTTTAATCCATTCCCTTTTGTCCCAGATGAACGTACATCTCGCCACATGCTCAGGTCTCAGAGGAAATTGTGTGCAAAAGCCGTCCTTCACATAGCTTGTTGGGAACACAAAGTTTCTTATCAGTTGCAATCAACAATGCATACATATATATGGGGATGTATCAGCTTCAAATCGGTTTTACACTGAAAACTGCAGGAACTTTAAACCAGCACTATGAAACAGACTGAGAAAACAGAGTAACACTTTTCCTGGAAACCATTTCCTTTGTGTTAGATAAAGGAACATCTCTCCGCATGCTCAGATCTGAGAGATAATTGTGTGTGAATTTCGTCCTTTAACTTGCTTGTAGGGAACTCAAAGTTTCTTTTCTGTTGCAAACTAAACTTCATACATATATAAGGTTTGGTACGAGCTCCAACTCATCTTTACAGTGAAAACAGCAGGAACTTCAAACCAGCACTAGGAAACAGACTGAGAAATCAGACTAAATTTTTCACCTGCTAAACGTTACCTTTGTACTAGATGAACGAATATCTCTCCAAATGCTCAGTTCTCAGAGAAAAGTGTGTGTGAAAGCCGTAATTCACATAAATTGTCCGGAACACAAATTTTCAGTTCAGTTGCAAACTACACTACATACATATATTTGTGAAGGTACTATTTTCATCTCGGTTTTTCAGTGAAAACTGCAGGAACTTCAAACCGGCACTAGGAAACAGACTGAGAAACATGAGAAAATGTTTCTCTTGCAACCAGATAACTTTGTGATATGTGAACAAACATCTCTCCACATGCTCATTTCTGAGAAATAATTGTGTGAGAAAGCCGTACTTCACTTAGCTTGTAGGAAAAACAAAATTTCGTTTCAGTTTGAAAACTATAATACATAAAAGTATATGTTAAGGTACAAGCTCCAACTCGGCTTTACATTGAAAACAGCAGGAATTTCAAACCGCCATTTGGAAACAGACTGAGAAAAAGGAGTAAGTGTTTCTCATGTAACCATTTCCATTTGTTCTAGATGAATGAACGTCTCTCCACATGCTCAGTCCTGAGAGATAATTTGTGTGAAATCCGTCCTTTAACAAGCTTGATGGGAACACAAGGTTTCTTTCCATTTGCAAACTACAATACATATATATATTTGGGGAATTACTAGCTCCAAATCGGTTTTACATTGAAAACTGCAGGAACATCAAACCGGCATTAGAAAGTAGACTGAGAAAGCACAGAAAGATTTTCACCTGTTACTGTTCCATTTGTACTTGATGAATGAAATTCTGTCCTCATGCTCAGTTCTGAGAGAAATTTGTGTGTGAAAGCCTTCCTTTACTTAGCTTGTTGGGAACACAATGTTTCTTTTTATTTGCAAACTACATTACATACATATGTGTGGGAATTACTAGCTCCAACTCTGCTTTACCATAAAAACTGCAGGAAATTCAAACCGGCACAAGGAAACAGACTGAGAAACAAAACATGTATTATCCTTCTAATAGTTCATTTTGAGCTAGATGAACGAACGTCTCTTCACATGCTCAGTTGTGTGAGGCAAGTGTGTGTGAAAGCAATCCTTCACATAACATGTTGGGAACACAAAGTTTCTTTTCAGTTGCAAACTACAAATCATACATAGATATGCTTAGGTAGTAGGTCCAACATGGTTTTACTGTGTAAACTGCAGGAACTACAAACTGGCAATAGAAAACATACTGAGAAAACAAATTAATTGTTTCAATTGGAACCCTTTCCAATTGTGCTAGGTGAATGAATATCTCTCCACATTTTCTTTTCTGAGAAATAATTGCATGTGAAAGCCGTCCTTCATTTAACTTGTAGATAAAAAAAAAGTTTCTTTTAGTTAGCAAATTATTTTACATACGTATATATGGTGAGGTACAAGCTTCAACACGGTTTTACAATTGAATCGTCAGGAACGTCAAATAGGCACTAAGAAACAGACTGAGAAAATAGAGTAAGTGTTTCTCTTGCAAACTTTTCCGTTTGTGCTAGATAAACGAATGTCTCTGCACATGTTCAGTTCTGAGAAATAAGTATGTGTGAAAGCTGTTCTTCAACTAGCTTGTTGACTACACAAAGATTCTTTTCATTTGCAAATTACACTACATACTAATATACGGGGAGGTACTAGCTTCGACATGGTTTTACAGTGAAAACTGCAGGAACTTCAAACCGGAATTACGAAACAGACTGAGAAAGCAGAGAAATTGTTTCTCCTGCATCCCATTCCCTTTTTCTAGATGAATGAACGTCTCTCCACATGCTCAGTTCTGAAAGATAAGTGTCTGTGAAAACCGATGTTCAACTAGCTTGTTGGGAATACTAGGTTTCTTTTCGTTTGCAAACTAAAATACATAAATCTATATAGGGAGGTACATTCTCCAACCCGGTTTTGCAGTGAACACTGCAGGAATTTCCAACCTACACTAGGAAACAGACTGATAAACCAGAGTAAAAATTTCTCCTGCAAACTGTTCCTTTTTTGCCAGATAAACGAACGTCCCTACACATGCTGTAGTCTGAGAGATAAATGTGTGTGAAAGCCGAACTTCACCCAGCTTGTTGGTAACACAAAGTTTCTTTCCAGTGGCAAACTACACTTTATACATTTATATGGGGAGGTACAAGCTCCAAATCTCCTTTACAGTGAAAACTGCAGCAACTTCAACCCGGCACTTGGAAACAGACTGAGAAACCAGAGACAGTGTTTCAACTATAACCCGTTCCATTTGTGCTAGATGAACGAATGTCTGTCCACATGCTCAGTTCTCAGAGATAAGTTTTTGTGAAAGCCGTTCTTCACCTAGCTTGTTGGGAACACAAAGATTCTTTTCAGTTGTAAGCTAGACTACATAAATTAATATGGGGATGTACTACATCAAACTCGTTTGTACAGTGAAATCTGCAACAACAACAATCCGGCAATAGGAAACAGACAGAGAAACCAGAGGAATTGTTTCTCCTGCAACACATTCCCTTAGAACTACATGGATGGACGATCTCTAATTGCTCACTTCTGAAAGTTAAGCATGTGTGAAAGCCGTCCTTCACCTAACTTGTTATGAACAAAAATTTTCTTTCCAGTTTCAAACTACACTACATATATATATATGGTGTATTACTACCTCCAACTCGGTTTTACAGTAAAAACTGCAGGAACTTCAAACTGGCACTAGAAAGCAGACTGAGAAAGCAGATTAACTTTTTCACCTGCTACCATTCCATTTGTACTTGATGAACGAACATCTCTCCACATGCTCAGTTCTGACAGATAAGTGTGTGTGAAAGCCTAACTTCAATAAGCTTGTTGGGAACACAAAGTTTCTTTTCATTTGCAAACTACATTACATACATATGTATGGGGAATAACTAGCTGAAGTTCGGTTTTACAGTGAAAACTGCAGGAACTTCAAACTGGCACTAGGAAACAGACTGAGAATGCAGAGTAAATATTTCTCCTGCTACCCGTTCCCTTTGTTATAGATGAACGAATGTCTCTCCACATGCTCAGTTCTGAGAAATAATTTTGTGTGAATGCCTCCCTTCACCTAGCTTGTTGGGAAAACAAAGATATTTTTCATTGCAATCTTCACTACATACGTATATAAAGGGAGGTTCTATCTCCAACTCGGTTTTACTGTGTAATCTGCAGGAACTTCAAACCGGCTTTAGGAAACAAACTGAGAAACCACAGTAATTGTTTCTCTTGCCACCCATGCAAATTGTATTAGATGAAGATAAATTTCTCCACAAGCTCTGTTCTGAGATACATGTGTGTGTGAAATCTGCACTTTAACGAGCTTGTTGGGAACACAAAGATTCTATTCAGTTGCAAAATGCAGTTCATACATATATATGCTTAGGTAGTAGGTCCAACTCGGTTTTACAGTGTAAACTGCAGGAAATTCAAACCGGAACTTGAAAACAAACTGAGAAAACAAATTAAGTGTTTATCTTGCAACAAGTTCTATTTGTGCTAAGTGAACGAATATCTTTCCATATTATCTTTTCTGAGAGATAATTGTATGTGAAAGCCGTCCTACATTAACTTGTAAAGAACAAAATATCTTTTAAGTAGCAAATTATAATACATAGATATATATGGTGAAGTACAAGCTTCAACTCGGGTTTACAATTGAATCTGCAGGAACATCAATTAGGCACTAGGAAACAGACTGAGAAACCACAGTAAAAGTTTCTCCTGCAAACCGTTCCTTTTCTGCTAGATGAACAAACTTCCCTACACATGCTGAAATCTGAGAGATAAATGTGTGTGAAAGCCGAACTTCACCTAGCTTGTTGGTAACACAAAGTTTCTTTCAAGTGGAAAACTACACTTCATGCATATATATGGGGAGGTACAAGCTCCAACTCGCCTTTACAGAGAAAACTGCAGCAACTTCAAACCAGCACTTGGAAACTGACTGAGAATCTAGGGTCAGTGTTTCTGCTGTAATCTTTTCCATTTGTGCTAGATGAACGAACATCTCCCACATGCTCAGTTCTGAGAAATAAATATGTGTGAAAGCCGTTCTTTAGATAGCTTGTTGAATACACAAAGTTACTTTTCATTTTCAAACTACACTACATATTTATATACGGGGAGGTACTAGCTTCAACGTGTTTTTACAGTGAAAACTGCAGGAACGTCAAACCGGAACTACAAAACAGACTGAGAAAGCAGATTAAGTGTTTCCCCTGCATCCCATTCCCTTTTGGCTAGATGAATGAACGTCTCTCCACATGCTCAGTTCTGATAGATAAGTGTGTGTGAAAACCGTTCATCCCTTTGCTTGTTGGAAACACAAGGTTTCTTTTCATTTGCAAACTAAAATACATACATCTATATAGGGAGGTACATTCTCCAACTCCGTTTTACAGTGAACACTGCAGGAAATTTTAACAGACACTGTGAAACAGACTGAGAAACCAGCGTCAAATTTTCTCCTGCAAACCATTCCTTTTCTGCTAGATGACCTTAAGTCCCTACACAAGCTGAAATCTGAGAGAAAAATGTGTGTGAAAGCCGAACTTCAACTAGCTTGTTGGTAACACGAAGTTTGTTTCCAGTGGCAAAAAACAATTCATACATATATATGGGGAGGTACAATCTCCAACTCGCCTTTACTGTGAAAACTGCAGCAACTTCAAACCGGTTCATGGAAACAGAATGAGAAACCAGAGTCAGTGTTTCTCCTGTAAACCGTTCCATATTTGCTAGATGAACGAAAGTCTCTCCACAACCTCAGTTCTCAGAGATATTTGTTTCTGAAAGCCGTCCTTCACCTAGCTTGTTGGGAACACAAATTTTCTTATAAGTTGCTATCTACACTGCATAAATATATGTGAATGTACTGGCTTGAACTCGGTTTTACATTGGAAAATTTAGGAAATTTAAACCGGCACTAAGGAACAGACTGGGAAACCAGAGTAATTGTTTTCCTGCAACCCATTCCCTTTGTGTTAGATGAAGTAACATCTCTCCACATGATCATTTCTGAGACAAAACTGTGTGTGAAATCCATCCTTTAACTAGCTTGTTTTGAACACAAACTTTCTTTTCAGTTGAAAACTACTCTTCATACATATATAATGGTAGGTACTAGCTCCAACGCATCTTTTCAGTGAAAACTGCAGGAACTTCATACCTCCACTTGGAAATAGACTGAGAAACCAGAGTAATTGTTTCCCATTTAACAAATTCCGTTTCTGCTAGATGAATGAACGTCTCTCCACATGCTCACTTCATAGATAAGAGAGTGTGAAAGCCGTCCCTCTTCTAGCTTTTTGGGAGCACAAAGATTCTTTTCAGTTGCAAACTACTCTTCATAAATATATAATGGGAAGTACTAGCACCAACGCATCTTTTCAGTGAAAACTGCAGGAACTTCAAACCGGCACTTGGAAACAGACTGAGATAGAAGAGTATGTGTTTCTCCTGTAAACCTTTCCATTTGTCCTAGATGAAGGAACATCTCTTCCCATGCTCAGTTCTCAGATTTAAGTGTGTGTGAAAGCCGTCTTTCAACTAGCTTGTTTTGAACACAAACGTTCTTTTCAGTTGCAAAATACACTACATACATACATTTTCAGAAATAGTGGCTCCAACTAGGCTTTACAATGGAAACTGCAGGAAATTCAAGCCGGCACTAAGAAAATGAGAAACCTGAGAAATTGTTTCTCTTGCAACCAGTTCCCTTTGTTCTAGATGTAAGAACATCTCTCCACATGCTCATTTCTGAGAGATAATTGTGTGTGAAAGCCGACGTTTTCTTATCTAGTAGGGAAAACAAAATTTCTTTTTAGTTGCAAAATCTATTACATACGTATATTTATTGTAAGATACAAGGTTCAACTCGGCTTTACAGTGAAAACTGCAGGAACTTCAAACCTCCACTTGGAAACAGACTGAGAAACCAGAATAATTGTTTCCCATTTAACAAATTCCGTTTGTGCTAGATGAACGAACGTCTCTCCACATGCTCAGTTCAGAGATAAGAGAGTGTGAAAGCCGTCCTTCATCTAGCTTTTTGGGAACACAAAGATTGTTTTCATTTGCAAACTACAGTACATACATATATATAGAGAGGTACTTTCTCAAACTCGGATTTACATTGAGAACTGCTGGAACTTCAACCAGCACTACGAAACAGACTGAGAAAACAAAGTTCATGTTTCTCCTGCAACCCTTTACCTTTGTGCTAGATGAACGAAAGTGTCTCCACACGCTGTGTTCTGAAGGTTAACTGAGTGTGAAAGCCGACCTTCACCTAGCTTCTTGGGAAGACAAAGTTTATTTTTAGTGGCTAACTACAGTACATACACGTATATAGGGAGGTACATTCTCCAACTCGGATTTACTGTGAGAACTGCAGGAACTTGAATCCGGCACTGGGAAATACTCTGAGAAACCAGAGTCAAAGTTCCAACTGCAAACCATTCCTTTTGTGCTAGATGAACGAACGTCTCTCCACATGCTCAGTTCTGAGATATAAGTGTGTGTGAAAACCGTACTTCACCTTACTTGTTGGGAACACAAATTTCTTTTCATTTGCAAACTACACTTCATAAACATATATGGGGAGGTAATAGCTCCAACACTACTTTTCAGTGAAAACTGCAGGATTTTAAATCCGGAACTTAGAAACAGATTGAGAAACAAGAGTATATGTTTCTCCTTCAACCCGTTCCCTTAAATTTAAATGAATGAACGTCACTCAACATGCTCAGTTCTGAGTGATATGTATGTGTGAAAGCGTAACTACACATAGCTTGTTGGGAGAACAAATTATCTTTGCAGTTGCAAATTACACTACATATATATATATGGGTAATTACTAGCTCCAAATTGGTTTTACAGTGAAAACTACAGGAACTTAAATCCGGAACTAGGAAACAGACTGAGAAAGCAGAGTAAGTATTTCTCCTGCACCCGTTCCCTTTGTGATAGATGAACGAAATTCTATCCACATGCTCAGATCTGAGAAATAATTTTGGGTGGAATCCATTCTTCAAATATCTCGTTGGGGACACGAAGTTTCTTTTCAGTTGCAAACAACACTACATACGTATATACATGTTGGTACAAAATCCAACACGGTTTTACAGTGAAAACTGCAGGAAATTAAACCGGCACTATGAAACATACTGTGAAGCCAGAGTAAGTGTTTCTCCTGCAACACTTTCCCTTTTTCCTAGATGAAGGAACATCTCTCCACATGCTCATTTCTGAGAGAAAAGTGTGTGTGAAATCCGCCTTTAACTAGCTTGTTGGGAACACAATGTTTCTTTTCAGTTGATATCTACACTTCATACACATATATCGGTAGGTAGTAGCTCTAAATTGACTTTGCAGTGAAATCTGCAGGAACTTCAAATCGGCACTTGGAAACAGACTGAAATAACAGAGTAAGTGTTTTTCCTGTAAAATGTTCTCTTATTACTAGATGAAAGAATGTCTCTCCACATGCTCAGTTCTCAGAGATAAGTGAGTGTTAAAGCCGTACTTCACATAGCTTGTTGGGAACACAAAGTTTCTTAACAGTTGCAATCTACACTGCGTACATATATATGGGGATGTATCAGCTTCAAATCGTTTTTACACTGAAAACTGCAGGAACTTTAAACCAGCACGATGGAACAGACAGAGAAAACAGAGTAACTCTTTTTCTGCAAACCATTTCCTTTGTGTTAGATGAAGTAACATCTCTCCACATGTTCAGTTCTGAGAGATAACTGTGTGTGAAATCCGTCCTTTAACTAGCTTTTTTTGAACACAAATTTTCTTTTCAGTTGCAAACTACTCTTCATACATATATAATGGGAGGTACTAGCTCCAACGCATCTTTTCAATGAAAACAGAAGGAACTTCAAACGGTCACTTGGAAACAGACTGAGATAGAAGAGTATGTGTTTCTCCTGTAAACCGTTCCATTTGTCCAAGATGAAGGAATATCCCATTCACGCTCAGTTCTCAGATTTAAGTGTGTGTGAAAGCCGTCTTTCAACTAGCTTGTTTAGAAAACAAACGTTCTTTTCAGTTGCAAAATACACTACATACATATATTTGCGGAAATAGTGGCTCCAACTAGGTTTTACAGTGAAAACTGCAGGAAATTCAAACCGGTGCTAGGAAACTGAGAAACCTGAGAAATTTTTTCTCTTGCAACCAGTTCCCTTTGTGCTAGATGAAAGAACATCTCTCCACATGCTCATTTTAAGAGATAATTGTGTGTGTAAGCCGACGTTTTCTTATCTAGTAGGGAAAACAAACTCTCTTTTTAGTTGCAAACTCTATTACATTCATATATTTATTGTAAGATACAAGGTTCAACTCGGCTTTACAGTGAAAACTGCAGGAACTTCATACCTCCAATTGGAAACAGACTGAGAAACCAGAGTAATTGTTTCCCATTTAACATATTCCGTTTGTGCTAGATGAACGAACGTCTCTCCACATGCTCACTTCAGAGATAAGAGAGTGTGAAAGCCGTCCCTCTTCTAGATTTTTGGGAACACAAAGATCCTTTTCAGTTGCAAACTACTCTTCATACATATAAAATGGGAAGTACTAGCTCCAACGCATCTTTTCAGTGAAAACTGCAGGAACTTCAAACCGGCACTTGGAAACAGACTGAGATAGAAGAGTATGTTTTTCTCCCGTAAACCGTTCCATTTGTCCTAGATGAAGGAACATCTCTTCCCATGCTCAGTTTTCAGATTTAAGTGTGTGTGAAAGCCGTCTTTCAACTAGCTTGTTTTGAACACAAATGTTCTTTTCAGTTGCAAAATACACTACATATATATATTTTCGGAAATAGTGGCTCCAACTAGGTTTTACAGTGAAAACTGCAGGAAATTCAAGCCGGCACTAGGGAAATGAGAAACCTGAGAAATTGTTTCTCTTGCAACCAGTTCCCTTTGTGCTAGATGAAAGAACATCTCTCCACATGCTCATTTCTGAGAGATAATTGTGTGTGAAATCCGAAGTTTTCTTATCTAGTAGGGAAAACAAAATTTCTTTTTAGTTGCAAAATCTATTACATATGTATATTTATTGTACGATACAAGGTTCAACTCGTCTTTACAGAGAAAACTGCAGGTACTTCAAACCTCCACTTGGAAACAGACTGAGAAACCAGAGTAATTGTTTCCCATTTAACAAATTCCGTTTGTGCTAGATGAACGAACGTCTCTCCACATGCTCACTTCAGAGATAAGAGAGTGTGAAAGCCGTCCCTCTTCTAGATTTTTGGGAACACAAAGATTCTTTTCAGTTGCAAACTACTCTTCATACATATATAATGGGAGGTACTAGCTCCAACGCAACTTTTCAGTGAAAACTGCAGGAACTTCAAACCGGCACTTGGAAACAGACTGAGATAGAAGAGTATGTTTTTCTCCCGTAAACCCTTCCATTTGTCCTAGATGAAGGAACATCTCTTCCCATGCTCAGTTCTCAGATTTAAGTGTGTGTGAAAGCCGTCTTTCAACTAGCTTGTTTAGAACACAAACGTTCTTTTCAGTTGCAAAATACACTACATACATATATTTGTGGAAATAGTGGCTCCAACTAGGTTTTACAGTGAAAACTGCAGGAAATTCAAGCCGGCACTAGGAAAATGAGAAACCTGAGAAATTGTTTCTCTTGCAAACAGTTCCCTTTGTGCTAGATGAAAGAACATCACTCCACATGCTCATTTCTGAGAGATAATTGTGTGTGAAAGCCGACGTTTTCTTATCTAGTAGGGAAAACAAAATTTCTTTTTAGTTGCAAAATCTATTACATACGTATATTTATTGTAAGATACAAGGTTCAACTCGGCATTACAGTGAAAACTGCAGGAACTTGAAACCTCCACTTGGAAACAGACTGAGAAACTAGAGTAATTGTTGCCCATTTAACAAATTCCGTTTGTGCTAGATGAACGAACGTCTCTCCACATGCTCAGTTCAGAGATAAGAGAGTGTGAAAGCCGTCCTTCATCTAGCTTTTTGGGAACACAAAGATTGTTTTCATTTGCAAACTACAGTACATACATTTATATAGTGAGGTACTTTCTCAAACTCGGATTTACAGTGAGAACTGCTGGAATTTCAACCAGCACTACAAAACAGACTGAGAAAACAAGGTTCATGTTTCTCCTGCAACCTTTTCTCTTTGTGTTAGATGAATGAAAGTGTCTCCACACGCTGTGTTCTGAAGGTTAACTGAGTGTGAAAGCCGACCTTCACCTAGCTTCTTGGGAACACAAAGTTTATTTTGAGTGGCTAACTACAGTACATACACTTATATAGTGAGGTACATTCTCCAACTCGGATTTACAGTGAGAACTGCAGGAACTTGAATCCGACACTGGGAAATACTCTGAGAAACCAGAGTCAAAGTTCCACCTGCAAACCATTCCTTTTGTGCTAGATGAACGAACGTCTCTCCACATGCTCAGTTCTGAGATATAAGTGTGTGTGAAAACCGTACTTCACCTTACTTGTTGGGAAAAAAATTTCTTTTCATTTGCAAACTACACTTCATAAACATATATGGGTAGGTAGTAGCTCCAACAGTGCTTTTCAGAGAAAATTGCAGGATCTTAAATCCGGAACTTAGAAACAGAATGAGAAACCAGAGTATGTGTTTCTCCTGCAACCCGTTCCCTTAATTTTAGATGAATGAACGTCACTCAACATGCTCAGTTCTGAGTGATATGTGTGTGTGAAAGCGAAACTTCACATAGCTTGTTGGGAGAACAAATTATCTTTGCAGTTGCAAGTTACACTACATATATATATATATGGGGAATTACTAGCTCCAAATCGGTTTTACAGTGAAAATTACAGGAAATTAAAACCGGAACTAGGAAACAGACTGAGAAAGCAGAGTAAGTATTTTTTCTGCAACCGTTCCCTTTGTGATAGATGAACGAAATTCTCTCCACATGCTCAGTTCTCAGAAATAATTTTGGGTGGAAACCATTCATCAACTATCTCATTGGGGACACGAAGTTTCTTTTCAGTTGCAAACAACACTACATACGTATATACATGTTGGTACAAAATCCAACACGTTTTTACAGTGAAAACTGCAGGAAATTAAACCGGCACTACGAAACATACTGTGAAGCCAGAGTAAGTGTTTCTCCTGAAACACTTTCCCTTTTTGGTAGATGAAGGAACATCTCTCCACATGCTCATTTCTGAGAGAAAAGTGTGTGTGAAATCCGCCTTTAACTAGCTTGTTGGGAACACAATGTTTCTTTTCAGTTGAAATCTACACTTCATACACATATATCGTTAGGTAGTAGCTCTAAATCGCCTTTGCAGTGAAATCTGCAGGAACTTCAAATCGGCACTTGGAAACAGACTGAAATAACAGAGTAAGTGTTTTTCCTGTAAAACGTTCTCTTATTACTAGATGAAAGAACGTCTCTCCACATGCTCAGTTCTCAGAGATAAGTGAGTGTTAAAGCCGTCCTTCACATAGCTTGTTGGGAACACAAAGATACTTTTCAGTGGGAAATTACAGTACAAACTTATATATGGGGAGGTACTAGCTCCAACAATGTTTTACAGTGAATAAGGCAGGAAATTCAAACCGGCACAAGGAAATGTATATAGATACCAGGGTAAGTGTTTATTTTAATACATTCCCTTTTGTCCCAGATGAACGAAAGTCTCGCCATATGCTCAGGTCTCAGAGGAAATTGTGTGCAAAAGCCGTCCTTCACATAGCTTGTTGGGAACACAAAGTTTCTTATCAGTTGCAATCTACATTGCATACATATATATGGGGATTTATCAGCTTCAAATCGGTTTTACACTGAAAACTGCAGGAACTTTAAACCAGCACTATGAAACAGACTGAGAAAACAGAGTAACTGTTTTCCTGCAAACCATTTCCTTTGTGTAAGATGAAGGAACATCTCTCCACATGTTCAGTTCTGAGAGATAATTGTGTGTGAATTTCGTCCTTTAACTTACTTGTAGGGAACTCAAAGTTTCTTTTCTGTTGCAAACTACACTTGATACATATATAAGGTGTAGTACGAGCTCCAACTCATCTTTACAGTGAAAACAGCAGGAACTTCAAACCAGCACTAGGAATCAGACTGAGAAAGCAGACTAAATTTTTCACCTGCTATACGTTACTTTGTACTAGATGAACGAATATCTCTCCAAATGCTCAGTTCTCAGAGAAAAGTGTGTGTGAAAGCCGTACTTTTCATAAATTGTCGGTAACACAAAGTTTCACTTCAGTTGCAAACTACACTACATACTTATATTTGTGAAGGTAGTATCTCCATCTCGGTTTTACAATGAAAACTGCAGGAACTTCAAACCTGCACTTGGAAACAGTCTGAGATACATGAGAAAGTGTTTCTCTTGCAACCAGTTATCTTTGTGATATGTGAACAAACATCTCTCCACATGCTCATTTCTGAGAGATAATTGTGTGAGACAGCCGTACTTCACTTAGCTTGAAGGAAAAACCAAAATTCTTTTCAGTTTGATAACTATAATACATACATGTATATGTTAAGGTACAAGCTCCAACTCAGCTTTACATTGAAAACAGCAGGAATTTCAAACCGCCATTTGGAAACAGACTGAAAATAAAGAGTAAGTGTTTCTCATGTAACCATTTCCGATTTTGCTAGATGAATGAACGTCTCTCCACATGCTCAGTCCTGAGAGATAAGTTGTGTGAAATCCGTCCTTTAACAAGCTTGTTGGGAACACAAAGTTTCTTTCCATTTGCAAACTACAATACATATATATATTTGGGGAATTACTAGCTCCAAATCGGTTTTACATTGAAAACTGCAGGAACATCAAACCGGCATTAGAAAGCAGACTGAGAAAGCAGACAGTTTTTCACCTGCTACCGTTCCATTTGTACTTGATGAATGAACTTCTGTCCTCATGCTCAGTTCTGAGAGAAATGTGTGTGTGAAAGCCTTCCTTTACTTAGCTTGTTTGGAACACAAAGTTTCTTTTTATTTGCAAACAACATTACATACATATGTGTGGGAATTACTAGCTCCAACTCTGTTTTACCATAAAAACTGCAGGAAATTCAAACCGGCACAAGGAAACAGACTGAGAAACAGAATAAGTATTATCCTTCTACCCGTTCATTTTGTGCTAGGTGAACGAACGTCTCTTCACATGCTCAGTTGTGTGAGGCAAGTGTGTGTGAAAGCAATCCTTCACATAAAATGTTGGGAACACAAAGTTTCTTTTCAGTTGCACACTACAAATCATACATAGATATGCTTAAGTAGTAGGCCCAACTCGGTTTTACAGTGTAAATGGCAGGAAATTCAAACCGGAACTTGAAAACAATCTGAGAAAACAAATTAAATGTTTCTCTTGCAACCCGTTCCAATTGTGCTAGGTGAACGAATATCTCTCCGCATTCTCTTTTCTGAGAAATAATGGTATGTGAAATCCGTCCTTCAATTAACTTGTAGATAAAAAAAGTTTCTTTTAGGTAGCAAATTATTATACATATGTATATATGGTGAGGTACATGCTTCAACATGGTTTTACAATTGAATCGGCAGGAACTTCATATAGGCACTAAGAAACAGACTGAGAAAATAGAGTAAGTGTTTCTCTTGCAAACTGTTCCGTTTGTGCTAGATGAACAAATGTCTCTGCACATGCTCAGTTCTGAGAAATAAGTATGTGTGAAAGCCGTACTTCAACTAGCTTGTTGACTACACAAAGATTCTTTTCATTTGCAAATTACACTACATACTTATATACGGGAGGTACTAGCTTCGACATGGTTTTACAGTGAAAACTGCAGGATCTTCAAACCGGAACTACGAAACAGACTGAGAAAACAAATTAAGTGTTTCTCTTGAAAAAAGTTCCATTTGTGCGTGGTGAACGAATATCTCTCCACATTCTCTTTTCTGAGAGATAATTGTATGTGAAAGCCGTCCTTCACTTAACTTGTAAAGAACAAAATTTCCTTTAAGTAGCAAATTATAATAAATTCAGATATATAGTGAAGTACAAGCTTCAACTCGGGTTTACAATTGAATCTGCAGGAACATCAGATAGGCACTAGGAAACAGACTGAGAAACCACAGTAAAAGTTTCTCCTGCAAACCGTTCCTTTTCTGCTAGATGAACGAACTTCCTTACACATGCTGAAATCTGAGAGATAAATGTGTGTGAAAGCCGAACTTCACCTAGCTTGTTGGTAACACAAAGTTTCTTTCCAGTGGCAAACTACACTTCATGCATATATATGGGGAGGTACAAGCTCCAACTCGCCTTTACAGAGAAAACTGCAGCAACTTCAAACCAGCACTTGGAAACTGACTGAGAATCTAGGGTCAGTGTTTCTAATGTAACCTGTTCCATTTGTGCTAGATGAACGAACTTCTCTCCACATGCTCACTTCTGAGAAATAAGTATGTGTTAAAACTGTTCTTCAGCCAGCTTGTTGAATACACAAATTTACTTTTCATTTTCAAATTACACTACATATTTATATACGGGGAGGTACTAGTTTCAACGTGTTTTTACAGTGAAAACTGCAGGAACGACAAACCGGAACTACAAAACACACTGAGAAACAGATTAAGTGTTTCCACTGCATCCCATTCCCTTTTGGCTAGATGAATGAACGTCTCTCCACATGCTCAGTTCTGAGAGATAAGTCTGTGTGAAAACCGTTCATCACTTAGCTTGTTGGAAACACAAGTTTTCTTTTCATTTGCAAACTAAAATACATACATCTATATAGGGAGGTACATTCTCCAAAACAATTTTGCAGTGAACACTGCAGGAAATTTAACAGGCACTGTGAAACAGACTGAGTAACCAGCGTCAAAGTTTCTCCTGCAAACCGTTCCTTTTCTGCTAGATGACCGAAAGTCCCTACACATGCTGAAATCTGAGAGAAAAATGTGTGTGAAAGCCGAACTTCACCTAGCTTGTTGGTAACACGAAGTTTCTTTCCAGTGGCAAACTACAATTCATACATATATATGGGGAGATACAATCTCCAACTCACATTTACAGTGAAAACAGCAGCAACTTCAAACCGGTACTTGGAAACAGAATGAGAAACCAGAGTCATTGTTTCTCCTATAAACCGTTCCATTTTTGCTAGATGAACGAAAGTCTTTCCACAGCCTCAGTTTTCAGAGATATTTGTTTCTGAAAGCCATCCTTCACCTAGCTTGTTGGGAACACAAAGTTTCTTATAAGTTGCTATTTACACTTCATACATATATATGTGTATGTACTGGCTTGAACTCGGTTTTACATTGGAAAATTTAGGAACTTTAAACCGGCTCAAAGGAACAGACTGAGAAAATAGAGTATTTGTTTTCCTGCAACCCATTCCCTTTGTGTTAGATGAAGTAACATCTCTCCACATGATCAGTTCTGAGAGATAACTGTGTGTGAAATCCGTCCTTTAACTAGCTTGTTTTGAACACAAAGTTTCTTTTTAGTTGCAAACTACTCTTCATACATATATAATGGGAGGTACTAGCTCCAACGCAACTTTTCAGTGAAAATTGCAGGAACTTCAAACCGGCACTTGGAAACAGACTGAGGTAGAAGAGTATGTGTTTCTCCTGTAAAACATCCCATTTGTCCTAGATGAAGGAACATCTCTTCCCATGCTCAGTTCTCAGATTTAAGTGTGTGTGAAAGCCGTCTTTCAACTGGCTTGTTTAGAACACAAACGTTCTTTTCAGTTGCAAAATACTCTACATACATTTATTTGCAGAAATAGTGGCTCCAACTAGGTTTTACAGTGAAAACTGCAGGAAATTCAAGCCGGGACTAGGAAATGGAGAAATCTGAGAAATTGATACTCTTGCAACCAGTTCCCTTTGTTCTAGATGAAAGAACATCTCTCCACATGCTCATTTCTGAGAGATAATTGTGTGTGAAAGCCGACGTTTTCTTATCTAGTAGGGAAAACAAAATTCCTTTTTAGTTGCAAACACTATTACATACATATATTTATTGAAAGATACAAGGTTCAACTCGGCTTTACAGTGAAAACAGCAGGAACTTCAAACCTCCACTTGGAAACAGACTGAGAAACCAGAGTAATTGTTTCCCATTTAACAAATTCCGTTTGTGCTAGATGAACGAACGTCTCTCCACATGCTCAGTTCAGAGATAAGAGAGTGTGAAAGCCGTCCTTCATCTAGCTTTTTGGGAACACAAAGATTCTTTTCATTTGCAAACTACAGTACATACATATATATAGAGAGGTACTTTCTCAAACTCGGATTTACAGTGAGATCTGCTGGAACTTCATACCAGCACTACGAAACAGACTGAGAAAACAAGGTTCATGTTTCTCCTGCAAAACTTTTACTTTGTGCTAGATGAACGAAAGTGTCTCCACACGCTATGTTCTGAAGGTTAACTGAGTGTGAAAGCCGACCTTCACCTAGCTTGTTGGGAACACAAAGTTTATTTTGAGTTGCTAACTACAGTACATACATGTATATAGGGAGGTACATTCTCCAACTCGGATTTACAGTGAGAACTGCAGGAACTTGAATCCGGCACTGGGAAATACTCTGAGAAACCAGAATCAAAGTTACTCCTGCAAACCATTCCTTTTGTGCTAGATGAACGAAATTCTCTCCACATGCTCAGTTCGGAGATGTAAGTGTGTGTGAAAACCGTACTTCACCTTACTTGTTGGGAACACAAAGTTTCTTTTCATTTGCAAACTACACTTCATAAACATATATGGGGAGGTATTAGCTCCAACACTGCTTTTCAGTGAAAACTGCAGGATCTTCAATCCGGAACTTAGAAACAGACTGAGAATCCAGAGTATGTGTTTCTCCTGTAACTCATTCCTTTTATGCTACATAAACGAACGTCTCTCCACATGCTCATTTCTCAGAGAGAACTGTTTGTGAAAGCCGTCCTTCACCTAGCTTATGGGAACACAAAGATTCTTTTCAGTAGCAAACTAAACTACATACATATAAATGGGTTGGTACAAGCTCCAAATCTGTTTTACAGTGAAAACTGCAGGAACTAAATACCGGCAGTAAGAAACAAACTGAGAAACCAGAGAACGGGTTTCTCCTGCAACCCGTTCCCTTAGTTTTAGATGAATGAACGTCTCTCAACATGCTCAGTTCTGAGTGATATGTGTGTGTGAAAGAGTAACTTCACATAGCTTGTTGGGAGAACAAATTATATTTGCAGTTGCAAATTACACTACATATAGTTATATATATCGGGAATTACAAGTTCCAACTCGGTTTTACAGTGAAAATTACAGGAACTTAAAACCGGAATTAGGAAACAGACTGAGAAAGCAGAGTAAGTATTTCTCCTGCACCCGTTCCCTTTGTGATAGATGAACGAAATTCTTTCCACATGCTCAGTTCTGAGAAATAATTTTGGGTGGAAGCCATTCTTCAACTATCTTGTTGGGGACACGAAGTTTCTTTTCAGTTGCAAACAACACTACATACGTATATACATGTTGGTATAAAATCCAACACGGTTTTACTGTGAAAACTGCAGAAAATTAAACCGGCACTATGAAACAAACTGTGAAGCCAGAGTAAGTGTTTCTCCTGCAACAATTTCCCTTTTTGCTAGATGAAGGAACATCTCTCCACATGCTCATTTCTGAGGAAAAAGTGTGTGTGAAATCCGCCTTTAACTAGCTTGTTGGGAACCCAATGTTTCTTTTCAGTTGAAATCTACACTTCATACACATATACCGGTAGGTAGTAGCTCTAAATCGACTCTGCAGTGAAATCTGCAGGAACTTAAAATCGGCACTTGGAAACAGACTGAAATAACAGAGTAAGTGTTTTTCTTGTAAACCGTTCTCTTATTACTAGATGAAAGAACGTCTCTCCACATGCTCAGTTCTCAGAGATAAGTGAGTGTGAAAGCCGTCCTTCACATAGCTTGTTGGGAACACAAAGATTCTTTTCAGTGGGAAATTACAGTACACACTTATATATGGGGAGGTACTAGCTCCAACACTGTTTTAAAGTGAAAAAGGCTGGAAAATCAAACCGGCACAAGGAAACATATTTAGATACCAGAGTAAGTGTTTATCATTAAATACATTCCATTTTGTCCCAGATGAACGAACGTCTCGCCACATGCTCAGGTCTCAGAGAAAATTGTGTGCAAAAGCCGTCCTTCACATAGCTTGTTGAGAACACAAAAATTCTTATCAGTTGCAATCTACACTGCGTACATATATATGGGGATGTATCAGCTTCAAATCTGTTTTAAACTGAAAACTGCAGGAACTTTAAACCAGCACTACGAAACAGACTGAGAAAACAGAGTAACTGTTTTTCTGCAAACCATTTCCTTTGTGTAAGATGAAGGAACATCTCTCCACATGCTCAGTTCTGAGAGATAATTGTGTGTGAATTTCGTCCTTTAACTTGCTTGTAGGGAACTCAAAGTTTCTTTTCTGTTGCAAACTGCACTTTATACATATATAAGGTGTGGTATGAGCTCCAACTCATCTTTACAGTGAAATTAGCAGGAACTTCAAACCAGCACTAGGAAACAGACTGAGAAAGCAGACTAAATTTTTCACCTGCTATACGTTACCTTTGTACTACATGAACGAATATCTCTCCAAATGCTCAGTTCTCAGAGAAAAGTGTGTGTGAAAGCCGTACTTCACATAAATGGTCCGGAACACAAAGTTTCACTTCAGTTACACACTACACTACATACATATATTTGTGAAGGTAGTATCTCCATCTCGGTTTTACAGTGAAAACTGCAGGAACTTCAAACCGGCACTAGGAAACAGGCTGAGAAACATGAGAAAGTGTTTCTCTTGCAACCAGTTAACTTTGTGATACGTGAACAAACATCTCTCCACATGCTCATTTCTGAGAGATAATTGTGTGAGAAAGCCGTACTTCACTTAGCTTGTTGGTAACACGAAGTTTCTTTCCAGTGGCAAACTAAAATTCATACATCTATATAGGGAGGTTCATTCCCCAACTCGGTTTTGCAGTGAACACTGCAGGAAATTTAAACAGGCACTGTGAAACAGACTGAGTAACCAGCGTCAAAGTTTCTCCTGCAAACCGTTCCTTTTCTGCTAGATGACGGAAATTCCCTACACATGCTGAAACCTGAGAGAAAAATGTGTGTGAAAGCCGAACTTCACCTAGCTTGTTGGTAACACGAAGTTTCATTCCAGTGGCAAACTACAATTCATACATATATATGGGGAGGTACAATCTCCAACTCGCCTTTACAGTGAAAACTGCAGCAACTTCAAACCGGTACTTGGAAACAGAATGAGAAACCAGAGTCTGTGTTTCTCCTGTAACCCGTTCCATTTTTGCTAGATGAACGAAAGTCTCTCCACAACCTCAGTTCTCAGAGATATTTGTTTCTGAAAGCCGTCCTTCACCTACCTTGTTGGGAACACAAAGTTTCTTATAATTTGCTATCTACACTACATACATATATATGTGTATGTACTGGCTTGAACTCGGTTTTACATTGGAAAATTTAGGAACTATATACCAGCACTAAGGAACAGCCTGAGAAACCAGAGTAATTGTTTTCCTGCAACCCATTCCCTTTGTGTTAGATGAAGTAACATCTCTCCACATGATCAGTTCTGAGAGATAACTGTGTGTTAAATCCGTCCTTTAACTAGCTTGTTTTGAACACAAAGTTTCTTTTTAGTTGCAAACTACTCTTCATACATATATAATGGGAGGTACTAGCCCCAACGCAACTTTTCAGTGAAAATTTCAGGAACTTCAAACCGGCACTTGGAAACACACTGAGGTAGAAGAGTATGTGTTTCTCCTGTAAACCGTTCCATTTGCCCTAGATGAAGGATCATCTCTTCCCATGCGCAGTTCTCAGATTTAAGTGTGTGTGAAAGCCGTCTTTCAACTAGCTTGTTTTGAACACAAACGTTCTTTTCAGTTGCAATATATACTACATACATATATTTGCGGAAATAGTGGCTCTAACTAGGTTTTACAGTGAAAACTGCTGGAAATTCAAGCTGTCACTAGGAAACTGAGAAACCTGAAAAATTGTTTCACTTGCAACCAGTTCCCTTTGTGATAGATGAAAGAACATCTCTCCACATGCTCATTTCTGAGAGATAATTGTGTGTGAAAGCCGACGTTTTCTTATCTAGTAGGGAAAACAAAATGTCTTTTTAGTTGCAAATTCTATTACATACATATATTTATTGTAAGATACAAGGTTCAACTCGGCTTTACAGTGAAAACTGCAGGAACTTCAAACCTCCAATTGGAAACAGACTGAGAAAGCAGAGTAATTGTTTCCCATGTAACAAATTCCGTTTGTGCTAGATGAACGAACGTCTCTCCACATGCTCAGTTCATAGATAAGAGAGTGTGAAAGCCGTCCTTCATCTAGCTTTTTGGGAACACAAAGATTCTTTTCATTTGCAAACTAGAGTACATACATATATATAGAGAGGTACTTTCTCAAACTGGGATTTACAGTGAGAACTGCTGGAACTTCATACCAGCACCACGAAACAGACAGAGAAAACAAGGTTCATGTTTCTCCTGCAACCCTTTCCCTTTGTGCTAGATGAACGAAAGTGTCTCCACACGCTATGTTCTGAAGGTTAACTGAGTGTGAAAGAAGACCTTCACCTAGCTAGTTGGGAACACAAAGTTTATTTTGAGTTGCTAACTACAGTACATACACGTATATAGGGAGGAATTTCTCCAACTCGGATTTACAGTGTGAACAGCAGGAACTTAAATCCGGCACTGGGAAATACTCTGAGAAACCAGAGTGTGGTACGAGCTCCAACTCATCTTTACAGTGAAAACAGCAGGAACTTCAAACCAGCACTAGGAAACAAACTGAGAAAGCAGACTAAATTTTTCAACTGCTATACGTTACCTTTGTACTAGATGAACGAATATCTCTCCAAATGCTCAGTTCTCAGAGAAAATTGTGTGTGAAAGCCGTACTTCACATAAATTGTCCGGAACACAAAGTTTCACTTCATTTGCAAACTACACTTACTACATATATTTGTGAAGGTAGTATCTCCATCTCGGTTTTACAGTGAAAACTGCAGGAATTTCAAACCGCCATTTGGAAAAAGACTGAGAAAAAAGAGTAAGTGTTTCTCATGTAACCATTTCCGTTTTTGCTAGATGAATGAACGTCTCTCCACATGCTCAGTCCTGAGATATAAGTTGTGTGAAATCCGTCCTTTAACAAGCTTGTTGGGAACACAAAGTTTCTTTCCATTTGCAAAATACAATACATATATATATTTGGGGAATTACTAGCTCCAAATCGGTTTTACATTGAAAACTGCAGGAACATGAATCCGGCATTAGAAAGCAGACTGAGAAAGCAGACAATGTTTTTCACCTGCTACCGTTCCATTTGTACTTGATGAATGAACTTCTGTCCTCATGCTCAGTTCTGAGAGTAATGTGTGTGTGAAAGCTTTCCTTAAATTAGCTTGTTGGGAACACAAAGTTTCTTTTTATTTGCAAACTACATTACATACATATGTGTGGGAATTACTAGCGCCAAATCTGTTTTACCATAAAAACTTGCTGGAAATTCAAACCGGCACAAGGAAACCGACTGAGAAACAGAATAAGTATTAACCTTCTACACGTTCATTTTGTGCTAGATGAACGAACGTCTCTTCACATGCTCAGTTCTATGAGGTAAGTGTGTGTGAAAGCCGTCCTTCACATAACATGTTGGGAACACAAAGTTTCTTTTAAGTTGCAAACTACAAATCTTACATAGATATGATTAGGTAGTAGGTCCAACACGGTTTTACAGTGTAAACTGCAGGAAATACAAACCGGCAATAGAAAACATACTGAGAAAACAAATTAATTGTTTCAATTGCAACCCGTTCCAATTGTGCTAGGTGAACGAATATCTCTCCACATTCTCTTTTCTGAGAAATAATGGTATTTGAAAGCCGTCCTTCACTTAACTAGTAGATAAAAAAGTTTCTTTTAGGTAGCAAATTATTATACATACGTATATATGGTGAGGTACAAGCCTCAACACGGTTTTGCAATTGAATCGGCAGGAACTTCAAATAGGCACTAAGAAACAGACTGAGAAAATAGAGTAAGTGTTTCTCTTGCAAACTGTTCCATTTGTGCTAGATGAACGAATGTATCTGCACATGCTCATTTCTGAGAAATAAGTATGTGTGAAAGCCGTTCTTCAACTAGCTTGTTGACTACACAAAGATTCTTTTCATTTGCAAATTACACTACATAATTATATACGGGGAGGTACTAGCTTCGACATGGTTTTACAGTGAAAACTGCAAGAACTTCAAACCGGAACTACAAAACAGACTGAGAAAGCAGAGAAAGTGTTTCTCCTGCATCCCATTCCCTTTTTGCTAGATGAATGAACGTCTCTCCACATGCTCAGTTCTGAGAGACAAGTGTGTGTGAAAACCGATCTTCACCTAGCTTGTTGGGAATACTAGGTTTCTTTTCATTTGCAAACTAAAATACATAAATCTATATAGGGAGGTACATTCTCCAACTCGGTTTTGCAGTGAACACTGCAGGAAATTCAAACCGACACTAGGAAACAGACTGAGATTCCAGAGTAAAAGTTCCTCCTGCAAACTGTTCCTTTTTTGCCAGATAAACGAACGTCCCTACACATGCTGTAGTCTGAGAGATAAATGTGTGTGAAAGCCGAACTTCACCCAGCTTGTTGGTAACACAAAGTTTCTTTCCAGTGGCAAACTACACTTTATACATATATATGGGGAGGTACAAGCTCCAACTCGCCTTTACAGTGAAAACTGCAGCAACTTCAAACCGGTACTTGGAAATAGAATGAGAAACCAGAGTCAATGTTTCTCCTGTAACCCGTTCCATTTTTGCTAGATGGACGAAAGTCACTCCACAAATTCAGTTCTCAGAGATATTTGTTTCTGAAAGCAGTCTTTCACCTAGCTTGTTGGGAACACATAGTTTCTTATAATTTGCTAACTACACTGCATACATATATATGTGTTTGTACTGGCTTGAACTCGGTTTTACATTGGAAAATTTAGGAAATTTAAACCGGCACTAAGGAACAGACTGAGAAAACAGAGTAATTGTTTTCCTGCAACCCATTCCCTTTGTGTTAGATGAAGTAACATATCTCCACATGATCAGTTCTGAGAGATAACTGTGTGTGAAATCCGTCCTTTAACTAGCTTTTTTTGAAAACAAAGTTTCTTTTCAGTTGCAAACTAATCTTCATACATATATAATGGGAGGTACTAGCTCCAATGCAACTTTTCAGTGAAAACTGTAGGAAATTCAAACCGGCACTTGGAAACAGGCTGAGATAGAAGAGTATGTGTTTCTCCTGTAAACCGTTCCATTTGTCCTAGATGAAGGAACATCTCTTCACATGCTCAGGTCTCAGATTTAAGTGTGTGTGAAAGCCGTCTTTCAACTAGCTTGTTTAGAACACAAACGTTCTTTACAGTTGCAAAATACACTACATACATATATTTGCGGATATAGTGGCTCCAACTAGGTTTTACAGTGAAAAGTGAAGGAAATTCAAGCCGGAACTAGGAAAATGAGAAACCTGAGAAACTTTTTCTCTTCCAACCAGTTCCCTTTGGGCTAGATGAACGAAAGTGTCTCCACACGCTATGTTCTGAAGGTTAACTGAGTGTGAAAGCCGAACTTCACCTAGCTTGTTGGGAACACAAAGTTTATTTTGAGTTGCTAACTACAGTACATACACTTATAAAGGGAGGTACTTTCTCCAACTCGGATTTACCGTGAGAACTGCAGGTACTTGAATCCGGCACTGGGAAATAATCTGAGAAACCAGAGTCAAAGTTACTCCTGCAAACCATTCTTTTTGTGCTAGATGAACGAACGTCTCGCCACATGCTCATTCCTGAGATATAAGTGTGTGTGAAAACCGTACTTCAACTTACTTGTTGGGAACACAAAGTTTCTTTTCATTTGCAAACTATACTTCATAAAAATATATGGGGAGGTAGTAGCTCCAACACTGCTTTTCAGTGAAAACTGCAGGAACTTCAATCCAGAACTTAGAAACAGACTGAGAAACCAGAGTATGTGTTTCACCTGTAACTCATTCCTTTTGTGCTACATAAACGAACGTCTCTCCACATGCTCATTTCTCAGAGAGAACTGTTTGTGAAAGCCGTCCTTCACCTAGCTTATGGGAACACAAAGATTCTTTTCAGTAGCAAACTAAACTACATACATATAAATGGGTTGGTACAAGTTCCAAATCTGTTTTACAGTGAAAACTGCAGGAAATAAATACCGGCAGTAAGAAACAAACTGAGAAACCAGAGAACGTGTTTCTCCTGCAACCCGTTCCCTTAGTTTTAGATGAATGAACGTCTCTCAACATGCTCAGTTTTGAGTGATATGTGTGTGTGAAAGCGTAAATTCACATAGCTTGTTGGGAGAACAAATTTTCTTTGCAGTTGCAAATTACACTACATATATATATATATCGGGAATTACTAGCTCCAACTCGGTTTTAAAGTGAAATCTATAGGAACTTAAAACCGGAACTAGGAAACAGACTGAGAAAGCAGTGTAAGTATTTTTCCTGCAACTGTTCCCTTTGTGATAGATGAACGAAATTCTCTCCACATGCTCAGTTCTGAGAAATAATTTTGGGTGGAAGCCATTCTTCAACTATCTTGTTGGGGACACGAAGTTTTTTTTCAGTTGCAAACAACACTACATACGTATATACATGTTGGTACAAAATCCAACACGGTTTTACAGTGAAAACTGCAGGAAATTAAACCGGCACTACGAAACATACTGTGAAGCCAGAGTAAGTGTTTCTCCTGCAACACTTTCCCTTTTTGCTAGATGAAGGAACATCTCTCCACATGCTCATTTCTGAGGGAAAATGTGTGTGAAATCCGCCTTTAACTAGCTTGTTGGAACACAATGTTTCTTTTCAGTTGAAATCTACACTTCATACACATATATCAGTAGGTAGTAGCTCTAAATCGCCTTTGCAGTGAAATCTGCAGGAACTTCAAATCGGCACTTGGAAACAGACTGAAATAACAGAGTAAGTGTTTTTCTTGTAAACCATTCTCTTATTACTAGATGAAAGAAAGTCTCTCCACATGCTCAGTTCTCAGAGATAAGTGAGTGTGAAAGCCGTCCTTCACATAGCTTGTTGGGAACACAAAGATTCTTTTCAGTGGGAAATTACAGTACAAATTATATATGGGGAGGTACTAGCTCCAACACTGTTTTACAGTGAAAAAGGCTGGAAATTCAAACTGGCACAAGGAAATATATTTAGATACCAGAGTAAGTGTTTATCTTTTAATCCATTCCCTTTTGTCCCAGATGAACGAACGTCTCGCCACATGCTCAGATCACAGAGAAAATTGTGTGCAAAAGCCGTCCTTCACATAGCTTGTTGGGAACACAAAGTTTCTTAACAGTTGCAATCTACACTGCGTACATATATATGGGGATGTATCAGCTTCAAATTGGTTTTACACTGAAAACTGCAGGAACTTTAAACCAGCACTATGAAACAGACTGAGAAAACAGAGTAACTGTTTTCCTGCAAACCATTTCCTTTGTGTTAGATGAAGGACTATCTCTACACATGCTCAGTTCTGAGAGATAATTGTGTGTGAATTTCGTCCTTTAACTTGCTTGTAGGGAACTCAAAATTTCTTTTCTCTTGCAAACTACACTTCATACATATATAAGGTGTGGTACGAGCTCCAAATCATCTTTCCAGTGAAACAGCAGGAACTTCAAACCAGTACTAGGAAACAGACTGAGAAATCAGACTAAATTTTTCACCTGCTATATGTTAACATTGTACTAGATGAACGAATATCTCTCCAAATGCTCAGTTCTCAGAGAAAAGTGTGTGTGAAAGCCGTACTTCACATAAATGGTCCGGAACACAAAGTTTCACTTCAGTTGCAAACTACACTACATACATATATTTGTGAAGGTACTATCTCCATCTCGGTTTTACAGTGAAAACTGCAGGAACTTCAAACCGGCACTAGGAAACAGGCTGAGAAACATGAGAAAGTGTTTCTCTTGCAACCAGTTAACTTTGTGATACGTGAACAAACATCTCTCCACATGCTCATTTCTGAGAGATAATTGTGTGAGAAAGCCGTACTTCACTTTGCTTGTAGGAAAAACAAAATTTCTTTTCAGTTTGAAAACTATTATACATACATGTATATGTTAAGGTACAAACTCCAACTCGGCTTTACATTGAAACAGCAGGAATTTCAAACCGCCATTTGGAAACAGACTGAGAAAAAAGATTAAGTGTTTCTCATGAAACCATTTCCCTTTGTGCTAGATGAATGAACGTCTCTCCACATGCTCAGTCCTGAGAGATAAGTTGTGTGAAATCCGTCCTTTAACAAGCTTGTTGGGAACACAAAGTTTCTTTCCATTTGCAAACTACAATACATATATATATTTGGGGAATTACTAGCTCCAAATCGGTTTTACATTGAAAACTGCAGGAAATTCAAACCGGCAAAAGGAAACAGACTGAGAAACAAAATAAGTATTATCCTTCTACACGTTCATATTGTGCTAGATGAACGAACGTCTCTTCACAAACTCAGTTCTGTGAGATAAGTGTGTGTGAAAGCCGTCCTTCACATAACATGTTGGGGACACAAAGTTTCTTTTCAGTAGCAAACAACAAATCATACATAGATATGCTTAGGTAGTAGGTCCAACTCGGTTTTACAGTGTAAACTGCAGGAAATTCAAACCGGAACTTGAAAACAATCTGAGAAAACAAATTAAGTGTTTCTCTTGCAACAAGTTCCATTTGTGATAGGTGAACGAATATCTCTCCACATTCCCTTTTCTGAGAGATAATTGTATGTGAAAGCCATCCTTCACTTAACTTGTAAAGAGCAAAATTTCTTTTAAGTAGCAAATTATAATACATTCATATATATGGTGAAGTACATGCTTCAACTCGGGTTTACAATTGAATCTGCAGGAACATCAGATAGGCACTAGGAAACAGACTGAGAAACCACAGTAAAAGTTTCTCCTGCAAACCGTTCCTTTTCTGCTAGATGAACGAACTTCCCTACACATGCTGAAATCTGAGAGATAAATGTGTGTGAAAGTCGAACTTCACCTAGCTTGTTGGTAACACAAAGTTTCTTTCAAGTGGAAAACTACACTTCATGCATATATATGGGGAGGTACAATCTCCAACACGCCTTTACGGAGAAAACTGCAGCAACTTCAAACCAGCACTTGGAAACTGACTGAGAATCTAGGGTCAGTGTTTCTAATGTAACCTGTTCCATTTGTGCTAGATGAACGAACGTCTCTCCACATGCTCATTTCTGAGAAATAAATATGTGTGAAAGCCGTTCTTCAGCTAGCTTGTTGAATACACAAAGTTACTTTTCATTTTCAAACTACACTACATATTTATATACGGGGAGGTACTAGCTTCAACGTGTTTTTACAGTGAAAACTGCAGGAACGACAAACCGGAACTAGAAAACAGACTGAGAAAGCAGATTAAGTGTTTCCCCTGCATCCCATTCCCTTTTGGCTAGATGAATGAACGTCTCTCCACATGCTCAGTTCTGAGAGATAACTGTGTGTGAAAACCGTTCATCACTTAGCTTGTTGGAAACACAAGATTTCTTTTCATTTGCAAACTAAAATACATACATCTATATAGGGAGGTACATTCTCCAACTCGGTTTTGCAGTGAAGACTGCAGGAAATTTAAACAGGCACTGTGAAACAGACTGAGTAACCAGCGTCAAAGTTTCTCCTACAAACTGTTCCTTTTCTGCTAGATGACCGAAAGTCCCTACACATGCTGAAATCTGAGAGAAAAATGTGTGTGAAAGCCGAACTTCACCTAGCTTGTTGGTAACACGAAGTTTCTTTCCAGTGGCAAACAACAATTCATACATATATATGGGGAGGTACAATCTCCAACTCGCCTTTACAGTGAAAACTGCAGCAACTTCAAACCGGTACTTGGAAACAGAATGAGAAACCAGAGTCAGTGTTTCTCCTGTAACCCGTTCCATTTTTGCTAGATGAACCAAAGTCTCTCCACAACCTCAGTTCTCAGAGATATTTGTTTCTGAAAGCCGTCCTTCACCTAGCTTGTTGGGAAAACAAAGTTTCTTATAAGTTGCTATCTACACTGCATACCTATATATGTGTATGTACTGGCTTGAACTCGGTTTTACATTGGAAAATTTAGTAACTTTAAACCAGCACTAAGGAACAGACTGAGAAAACAGAGTAATTGTTTTCCTGAAACCCATTCCCTTTGTGTTAGATGAACTAACATCTCTCCACATGATCAGTTCTGAGAGATAACTGTGTGTAAAATCCGTCCTTTAACTAGCTTGTTTGAACACAAAGTTTCTTTTCAGTTGCAAACTACTCTTCATACATATATAATGGGAGGTACTAGCTCCAACAAAACTTTTCAGTGAAAACTGCAGGAACTTCAAACAGGCACTTGGAAACAGAATGAGAAACCCGAGTCAGTGTTTCTCCTGTAACCCGTTCCATTTTTGCTAGATGAACCAAAGTCTCTCCACAACCTCAGTTCTCAGAGATATTTGTTTCTGAAAGCCGTCCTTCACCTAGCTTGTTGGGAAAACAAAGTTTCTTATAAGTTGCTATCTACACTGCATACCTATATATGTGTATGTACTGGCTTGAACTCGGTTTTACATTGGAAAATTTAGTAACTTTAAACCAGCACTAAGGAACAGACTGAGAAAACAGAGTAATTGTTTTCCTGAAACCCATTCCCTTTGTGTTAGATGAACTAACATCTCTCCACATGATCAGTTCTGAGAGATAACTGTGTGTAAAATCCGTCCTTTAACTAGCTTGTTTGAACACAAAGTTTCTTTTCAGTTGCAAACTACTCTTCATACATATATAATGGGAGGTACTAGCTCCAACAAAACTTTTCAGTGAAAACTGCAGGAACTTCAAACAGGCACTTGGAAACAGACTGAGATAGAAGAGTATGTGTTTCTCCTGTAAACCGTTCCATTTGTCCTAGATGAAGGAACATCTCTTCCCATGCTCAGTTCTCAGATTTAAGTGTGTGAGAAAGCCGTCTTTCAACTATCTTGTTTAGAACACAAACGTCTTTTTCAGTTGCAATATACACTACATACATATATTTGCAGAAATAGTGGCTCCAACTAGGTTTTACAGTGAAAACTGCAGGAAATTCAAGCCGACACTAGGAAACTGAGAAACCTGAGAACTTGTTTCTCTTGCAACCAGTTCCCTTTGTGCTTGATGAAAGAACATCTCTCCACATGCTCATTTCTGAGAGATAATTGTGTGTGAAAGCCGACGTTTTCTTATCTAGTAGGGAAAACAAAATTTCTTTTTAGTTTCAAACTCTATTACATACATATATTTATTGTAAGATACAAGGTTCAACTCGGCTTTACAGTGAAAACTGCAGGAACTTCAAACCTCCACTTGGAAACAGACTGAGAAACCAGACTAATTGTTTCCCATTTAACAAATTCGGTTTGTGCTAGATGAACGAACGTCTCTCCACATGCTCAGTTCATAGATAAGAGAGTGTGAAAGCCGTCCTTCATCTAGCTTTTTGGGAACACAAAGATTCTTTTCATTTGCAAACTACAGTACATACATATATATAGAGAGGTACTTTCTCAAACTCGGATTTACAGTGAGATCTGCTGGAACTTCATACCAGCACTACGAAACAGACTGAGAAAACAAGGATCACGTTTCTCCTGCAAACCTTTCCTTTTGTGCTAGATGAACGAAAGTGTCTCCACACGCTATGTTCTGAAGGTTAACTGAGTGTGAAAGCCGACCTTCACCTAGCTTGTTGGGAACACAAAGTTTATTTTGAGTTGCTAACTAAAGTACATACACGTATATAGGTAGTTACTTTCTCCAACTCGGATTTACCGTGAGAACTGCAGGAACTTGAATCCGGCACTGGGAAATACTCTGAGAAACCAGAGTCAAAGTTACTCCTGCAAACCATTCCTTTTGTGCTAGATGAACGAACGTTGCTCCACATGCTCATTCCTGAGGTATAAGTGTGTGTGAAAACCGTACTTCACCTTACTTGTTGGGAACACAAAGTTTCTTTTCATTTGCAAACTTTACTTCATAAACATATATGGGGAGTTAGTAGCTCCAACACAGCTTTTCAGTGAAAACTGCAGGATCTTCAATCCGGAACTTAGAAACAGACTGAGAAACCAGAGTATGTGTTTCTCCTGCAACCCGTTCCATTAAATTTAGATGAATAAACGTCTCTCTACATGCTCAGTTCTGAGTGATATGTGTGTGTGAAAGCGTAACGTCACATTGCTTGTTGGGAGAACAAATTATCTTTGCAGTTGCAAATTACACTACATATATATATATATCGGGATTTACTAGCTCCAACTCGGTTTTACAGTGAAAACTACAGGAACTTAAACCCGGAACTAGGAAACAGACTGAGAAATCAGAATAAGTATTTCTCCTGCACACGTTCCCTTTGTGATAGATGAACGAAATTCTCTCCACATGCTCAGTTCTGAGATATAATTTTGGTTTGAAGCTATTCTTCAACTATCTTGTTGGGGACACGAAGTTTCTTCTCCGTTGCTAACAACACTACATACGTATATACATTTTGGTACAAAATCCAACAATGTTTTACAGTGAAAAATGCAGGAAATTAAACCGGCACTACGAAACATACTGTGAAGCCAGAGTAAGTGTTTCTCCTGCAACACTTTCCCTTTATGCTAGATGAAGGAACATCTCCCCACATGCTCATTTCTGAGAGAAAAGTGTGTGTGAAATCCGCCTTTAACTAGCTTGTTGGGAACACAATGTTTCTTTTCAGTTGAAATCTACACTTCATACACATATATCGGTAGGTAGTAGCTCTAAATCGACTCTGCAGTGAAATCTGCAGGAACTTCAAATCGGCACTTGGAAACAGACTGAAATAACAGATTAAGTGTTTTTCTTGTAAACCGTTCTCTTATTACTAGTTGAAAGAACGTCTCTCCACATGCTCAGTTCTTAGAGATAATTGAGTGTGAAAGCCGCCCTTCACATAGCTTGTTGGGAACACAAAAATTCTTTTCATTGGGAAATTACAGTACACTATTATATATGGGGAGGTACTAGCTCCAACACTGTTTTACAGTGAAAAAGGCTGGAAATTCAAACCGGCACAAGGAAACATATTTAGATACCAGAGTAAGTGTTTATCTTTTAATCCATTCCCTTTTGTCCCAGATGAACGAACGTCTCGCCACATGCTCAGGTCTCAGAGGAAATTGTGTGCAAAAGCCGTCCTTCACATAGCTTGTTGGGAACACAAAGTTTCTTATCAGTTGCCATCTACAATGCGTACATATATATGGGGATGTATCAGCTTCAAATCGGTTTTACACTGAAAACTGCAGGAACTTTAAACCAGCACTATGAAACAGACTGAGAAAACAGAGTAACTGTTTTCCTGCAAACCATTTCCTTTGTGTTAGATGAAGGAACATCTCTCCACATGCTCAGTTCTGAGCGATAATTGTGTGTGAATTTCGTCCTTTAACTTTCTTGTAAGGAACTCAAAGTTTCTTTTCTGTTGCAAACTAAACTTCATACATATATAAGGTGTGGTACGAGCTCCAACTCATCTTTACAGTGAAATCAGCAGGAACTTGAAACCAGCACTAGGAAATAGACTGAGAAAGCAGACTAAATTTTAACCTGCTATACGTTACCTTTGTACTAGATGAACGAATATCTCTCCAAATACTCAGTTCTCAGAGAAAAGTGTGTGTGAAAGCCGTACTTCACATAAATTGTCCGGAATACAAAGTTTCACTTCAGTTGCAAACTGCACTACATACATATATTTGTGAAGGTAGAATCTCCATCTCGATTTTACAGTGAAAACTGCAGGAACTTCAAACCGGCACTAGGAAACAGACTGAGAAATATGAGAAAGTGTTTCTCCTGCAACCAGTTAACTTTGTGATATGTGAACAAACATCTCTCCACATGCTCATCTTTGAGAGATAATTGTGTGTGAAAGCCGTACTTCACTTAGCTTGTAGGAAAAACAAAATTTCTTTTCAGTTTGAAAACTATAATACATACATATATATGTTAAGGTACAAGCTCCAACTCGGCTTTACATTGAAAACAGCAGGAATTTCAAACCACCATTTGGAAACAGACTGAGAAAAAAAAGTAAGTGTTTCTCATGTAACCATTTCCCTTTGTGCTAGATGAATGAACCTCTCTCCACATGCTCAGTCCTGAGAGATAATTTGTGTGAAATCCGTCCTTTAACAAGCTTGTTGGGAACACAAAGATTCTTTCCATTTGCAAACTACAGTACATATAATTATTTTGGGAATTACTAGCTCCAAATCGGTTTTACATTGAAAACTGCAGGAACATCAAACCGGCATTAGAAAGCAGACTGAGAAAGCAGACAAAGTTTTTCACCTGCTACCGTTCCATTTGTACTTGATGAATGAAATTCTGTCCTCATGCTCAGTTCTGAGAGAAATGTGTGTGTGAAAGCCTTCCTTTACTTAGCTTGTTGGGAACACAAAGTTTCCATTTATTTGCAAACTACATTACATATATATGTTTGGGAATTACTAGCTCCAACTCTGTTTTACCATAAAAACTGCAGGAAATTCAAACCGGCACAAGGAAACAGACTGAGAAACAGAATAAGTATTATCCTTCTACCCGTTCATTTTGTGCTAGATGAACGAACGTCTCTTCACATGCTCAGTTCTGTGAGGTATGTGTGTTAATTGCCGTCCTTCATATAACATGTTGGGAACACAAAGATTCTTTTCAGTTGAAAACTACAAATCATACATAGATATGCTTAGGTAGTAGGTCCAACACGGTTTTACAGTGTAAACTGCAGGAACTAAAAACCGGCAATAGAAAACATACTGAGAAAACAAATTAATTGTTTCACTTGCAACCCGTTCCAATTGTGCTATGTGAACGAATATCTCTCCACATTCTCTTTTCTGAGAAATAATTGTATGTGAAAGCCGTCCTTCACTTAACTTGTAGATAAATAAAAGTTTCTTTTAGGTAGCAAATTATTATAAATACGTATATATGGTGAGGTACAAGCGTCAACACGGTTTTACAATTGAATCGGCAGGAACTTCAAATAGGCACTAAGAAACAGACTGAGAAAATAGAGTAAGTGTTTGTCTTGCAAAATTTTCCATTTGGGCTAGATGAACGAAAGTCTCTCCACATGCTCAGTTCTGAGAAATAAGAATGTGTGAAAGCCGTTCTTCAACTAGCTTGTTTACTACACAAAGTTTCTTTTCATTTGCAAATTACACTACATAATTATATACGGGGAGGTACTAGGTTCGACATGGTTTTACAGTGAAAACTGCAAGAACTTCAAACTGGAACTACGAAACAGACTGAGAAAGCAGAGAAAGTGTTTCTCCTGCATCCCATTCCCTTTTTGCTAGATGAATGAACGTCTCTCCACATGCTCAGTTCTGAGAGATAAGTGTGTGTGAAAACCGATCTTCACCGAGCTTGTTGGGAATACTAGGTTTCTTTTCGTTTGCAAACTAAAATACATAAATCTATATATGGAGGTACATTCTCCAACTCGGTTTTGCAGTGAACACTGCAGGAATTTCAAACCGACACTAGGAAACAGACTGAGAAACCAGAGTAAAAGTTCCTCCTGCAAAACTTTCATTTTTTGTCCGATAAAAGAACGTCCATACACATGCTGTAGTCTGAGAGATAAATGAGTTTGAAAGCCGAACTTCACCCAGCTTGTTTGTAACACAAAGTTTCTTTCCAGTGGCAAACTACACTTTATACATATATATGGGGAGGTACAAGCTCCAACTCTCCTTTACAGTGAAAACGGCAGCAACTTCAACTCGGCACTTGGAACAGACTGAGAAACCAGAGACAGAGTTTCAACTATAACCCGTTCCATTTGTGCTAGATGAACGAATGTCTGTCCAAATGCTCAGGTCTCAGAGATAAGTTTTAGTGAAAGCCGTCCTTCACCTAGCTTGTTGGGAACACAAAATTTCTTTTCAGTTGCAAGCTAGACTACATAAATAAATATGAGGATGTACTACATCAGACTCGGTTTTATAGTGAAAACTGCAACAACAACAACCCGGCACTAGGAAACATACAGAGAAACCAGAGCAAGTGTTTCTCCTGCAACAAATTCCCTTAGAGCTACATGAATGGACGATCTCCAATTGCTCACTTCTGAAAGTTAAGCATGTGTGAAACCCGTCCTTCACCTAACTTGTTGGGAACACAAATTTTCTTTCGAGTTGAAAACTACAATACATACATATATATGGTGTATTACTAGCTCCAACTCGGTTTTACAGTGAAAACTGCAGGAACTTCAAACCGGCACTAGAAAGCAGACTGAGAAAGCAGACTAAATTTTTCACCTGCTACCATTCCATTTGTACTTGATGAACGAACATCTCTCCACATGCTCAGTTCTGACAGATAAGTGTGTGTGAAAGCATAACTTCAATAAGCTTGTTGGGAACACAAAGTTTCTTTTCATTTGCAAACTACATTACATACATATGTATGGGGAATAACTAGCTGAAGCACGGTTTTACAGTGAAAACTGCAGATACTTCAAACTGGCACTAGGAAACAGACTGAGAATGCAGAGTAAATATTTCTCCTGCTACCCGGTCAATTTGTGATACATGAAAGAATGTCTCTGCACATGCTCAGTTCTGAGAAATAATTATGTGTGAAAGCCGTTCTTCAACTAGCTTGTTGACTACACAAAGATTCTTTTCATTTGCAAATTACACTACATACTTATATACGGGGAGGTACTAGCTTCGACATGGTTTTACAGTGAAAACTGCAGGAACTTCAAACCGGAACTACGAAACAGACTGAGAAATTGAGAAAGTGTTTCTCCTGCTACCCATTCCCTTTTTGCTAGATGAACGAACGTCTCTCCACATGCTCATTTCTGAGAGATAAGTGTGGGTGAAAACAGCTCTTCACCAAACTTGTTGGGAATACTAGGATTCTTTTGGTTTGCAAACTGCAATACATAAATCTATATAGGGAGGTACATTCTCCAACTCGATTTTGCAGTGAACACTGCAGGAATTTCAAACCGACACTAGGAAGCAGACTGAAAATCCAGAGTAAAAGTTCCTCCTGCAAACCTTTCCTTTTCTGCTTGATGACCGAAAGTACCTACACATGCTGAAATGTGAGAGAAAAATGTGTGTGAAAGCTGAACTTCACCTAACTTGTTGTTAACACAAAGTTTCTTTCCAGTGGCAAACTACAATTCATACATATTTATGGGGAGGTACAATCTCCAACTCGCCTTTACAGTGAAAACTGCAGCAACTTCAAACCGGTACTTGGAAACAGAATGAGAAACCAGAGTCAATGTTTCTCCTGTAACCCGTTCCATTTTTGCTAGATGAACGAAAGTCTCTCCACAAACTCAGTTCTCAGAAATAATTGTTTCTTAAAACCGTCCTTCACCTAGCTTGTTGGGAACACAAAGTTTCTTATAATTTGCTATCTACAATGCATACATATATATGTGTTTGTACTGGTTTGAACTCGGTTTTACATTGGAAAATTTAGGAAATTTAAACCGGCACTAAGGAACAGACTGAGAAACCATAGTAATTGTTTTCCTGCAAACCATTCCCTTTGTGTTAGATGAAGTAATATCTCTCCACATGATCAGTTCTGAGAGATAACTGTGTGTGAAATTCGTCCTTTAACTAGCTTGTTTTGAACACAAAGTTTCTTTTCAGTTGCAAACTACTCTTCATACATATATAATGGGAGGTACTAGCTCCAATGCATCTTTTCAGTGAAAACTGCAGGAACTTCAAACCGGCACTTGGAAACAGACTGAGATAGAAGAGTATGTGTTTCTCCTGTAAATCGTTCCATTTGTTCTAGATGAAGGAATATCTCTTCCCATGTTCAGTTCTCAGAATTAAGTGTGTGTGAAAGCCGCCTTTCAACTAGCTTGTTTAGAACACAAAAGTTCTTTTCAGTTGCAAAATACACTACATAAATATATTTGCGGAAATAGTGGCTAAAACTAGGTTTTACAGTGAAAACTGCAGGAAATTCAAGCCGGCACTCGGAATATGAGAAACCTGAGAAACTGTTTCTCTTGCAACCAGTTCCCTTTGTGCTAGATGAACGAAAGTGTCTCCACACGCTATGTTCTGAAGGTTAACTGAGTGTGAAAGCCGACCTTCACCAGCTTGTTGGGAACACAAAGTTTATTTTGAGTTGTTCACTACAGTACATACACGAATATAGGGAGGTATTTTCTCCAACACGGATTTACAGTGAGTACTGCAGGAACTTGAATCCAGCACTGGGAAATTCTTTGAGAAACCAGAGTCAAAGTTTCACCTGCAAACCTTTCCTTTTGTGCTACATAAACGAACGTCTCTCCACATGCTCAGTTCTGAGATAAAAGTGTGTGTAAAAACCGTACTTCACCTTACTTGTTGGGAACACAAAGTTTCTTTTCATTTGCAAACTACACTTCATAAACATATATGGGGAGGTAGTAGCTCCAACACTGCTTTTCAGTGAAAACTGCAGGATATTCAATCCGGAACCTAGAAACACACTGAGAAACCAGAGTATTTGTTTCTCCTGTAACTCATTCCTTTTGCGCTACATAAAAGAACGTCTCTCCACATGCTCATTTCTCAGAGAGAAGTGTTTCTGAAAGCCGCCCTTCACCTAGCTTATGGGAACAAAAAGATTCTTTTCAATAGCAAACTAAACTACATACATATAAATGGGTTGATACTAGCTCCAAATCTGTTTTACCGTGAAAAATGCAGGAACGACAACCCGGAACTACAAAACAGACTGAGAAAGCGGATTAAGTGTTTCCCCTGCATCCCATTCCCTTTTGGCTAGATGAATGAACGTCTCTCCACATGCTCAGTTCTGAGAGATAAGTGTGTGTGAAAACCGTTCATCACTTAGCTTGTTGGAAACACAAGGTTTTTTTCATTTGCAAACTAAAATACATACATCTATATAGGGAGGTACATTCTCCAACTCGGTTTTGCAGTGAACACTGCAGGAAATTTAAACAGGCACTGTGAAAAAGACTGAGAAACCAGCGTCAAAGATTATCCTGCATACCGTTCCTTTTCTGCTAGAAGACCGAAAGTCCCTACACATGCTGAAATCTGAGAGAAAAATGTGTGTGAAAGCCGAACTTCACCTAGCTTGTTGGTAACACGAAGTTTCTTTCCAGTGGCAAACTACAATTCATACATATATATGGGGAGGTACAATCTCCAACTCGCCTTTACAGTGAAAACTGCAGCAACTTCAAACCGGTACTTGGAAACAGAATTAGAAACCAGAGTCAGTGTTTCTCCTGTAACCCGTTCCATTTTTGCTAGATGAACGAAAGTCTCTCCACAACCTCAGTTCTCAGAGATATTTGTTTCTGGAAGCCGTCTTTCACCTAGCTTGTTGGGAACACAAGGTTTCTTATAATTTGCTATTTACACTGCATACATATATATGTGTATATACTGGATTGAACTCGGTTTTACATTGGAAAATTTAGGAATTTTAAACCGGCACTATGGAACAGACTGGGAAACCAGAGTAATTGTTTTCCTGCAACCCATTCCCTTTGTGTTAGATGAAGTAACATCTCTCCACATGATCAGTTCTGAGAGATAACTGTGTGTGAAATCCGTCCTTTAACTAGCTTGTTTTGAACACAAAGTTTCTTTTCAGTTGCAAACTACTCTTCATACAATAAATTGGGAGGTACTAGCTCCAACGCATCTTTTTAGTGAAAACTGCAGGAACTTCAAACCGGCACTTGGAAACAGACTGAGATAGAAGAGTATGTGTTTCTCCTGTAAACCGTTCCATTTGTTATAGATGAAGGAACATCTCTTCCCATGCTCAGTTCTCAGATTTAAGTGTGTGTGAAAGCCGTCTTTCAACTAGCTTGTTTAGAACACAAACGTTCTTTTCAGTTGCAAAATACACTTCATACATATATTTGCGGAAATAGTGGCTCCAACTAGGTTTTACAGTGAAAACTGCAGGAAATTCAAGCCGGTACTATGAAACTGAGAAACCTGAGAACTTGTTTCTCTTGCAACCAGTTCTCTTTGTGCTAGATGAAAGAACATCTCTCCACATGCTCATTTCTGATAGATAATTGTGTGTGAAAGCCGACGTTTTCTTATCTAGTAGGGAAAACAAAATTTCTTTTTAGTTTCAAACTCTATTACATAAATATATTTATTGTAAGATACAAGGTTCAACTCGGCTTACAGTGAAAACTGCAGGAACTTCAAACCTCCACTTGGAAACAGACTGAGAAACCAGAGTAATTGTTTCCCATTTAAAAAATTCCGTTTGTGCTAGATGAACGAACGTCTCTTCACATGCTCAGTTCAGAGATAAGAGAGTGTGAAAGCCGTCCTTCATCTAGCTTTTCGGGAACACAAAGATTCTTTTCATTTGCAAACTAAAGTACATACATATATATAGAGAAGTACTTTCTCAAACTCGGATTTACAGTGAGAACTGCTGGAACTTCATACCAGCACTATGAAACAGACTGAGAAAACAAGGTTCATGTTTCTCCTGCAACCCTTTCCATTTGTGCTAGATGAACGAAAGTGTCTCCACATACTATGTTCTGAAGTTTAACTGAGTGTGAAAGCCGACCTTCACCTAGCTTGTTGGGAACACAAAGTTTATTTTGATTTGCTAACTACAGTACATAGACATATATAGGGAGGTTCTTTCTCCCACTCGGATTTACAGTGAGAACTGCAGGAACTTCAATCCGGCACTGGGAAATACTCTGAGAAGCCAGAGCCAAAGTTATTCCTGCCAACCTTTCCTTTTGTGCTAGATGAAAGAACGTCTCTTCACATGCTCTGTTCTGAGATATAAGTGTGTGTGAAAACCGTACTTCACCTTACTTGTTGGGAACACAAAGATTCTTTTCATTTGCAAACTACACTTCTTAAAATTATATGGGGAGGTAGTAGCTCCAACACTGCTTTTCAGTGAAAACTGCAGGATATTCAATCCGGAACTTAGAAACAGACTGAGAAACCAGAGTATTTGTTTCTCCTGTAACTCATTCATTTTGTGCTACATAAACGAACGTCTCTCCACATGCTCATTTCTCAGAGAGAAGTGTTTGTGAAAGCAGTCCTTCACCTAGCATATGGGAACACAAAGATTCTTTTCAATAGCAAACTAAACTACATACATATAAATGGGTTTGTACAAGCTCCAAATCTGTTTTACAGTGAAAACTGCAGGAAATAAATACCGGCAGTAAGAAACATACTGAGAAACCAGAGAATGTGTTTCTTCTGCAAACCGTTCCCTTAGTTTTAGATGAATGAACGTCTCTCAACATGCTCAGTTCTGAGTGATATGTGTGTGTGAAAGCGTAACATCACATAGCTTGTTGGGAGAACAAATTATCTTTGCAGTTGCAAATTACACTACATATATATATATATATCGGGAATTACTAGCTCCAACTCTGTTTTACAGTGAAAACTACAGGAAATTAAAACCGGAACTAGGAAACAGACTGAGAAAGCAGTGTAAGTATTTCTCCTGCACCCGTTCCCTTTCTGATAGATGAACGAAATTCTCTCCACATGCTCAGTTCTGAGTAATAATTTTGGGTGGAAGCCGTACTTCAACTATCTTGTTGGGGACACGAAGTTTCTTTTCAGTTGCAAACAACACTACATATGTATATACATGTTTGTACAAAATCTAACACGGTTTTACAGTGAAAACTGCAGGAAATTAAACCGGCACTACGAAACATACTGTGAAGCCAGAGTAAGTGTTTAACCTGCAACACTTTCCCTTTTTGCTAGATGAAGGAACATCTCTCAACATGCTCATTTCTGAGAGAAAATTGTGTGTGAAATCCGCCTTTAACTAGCTTGTTGAGAACACAATGTTTCTTTTCAGTTGAAATCTACACTTCATACACATATATCAGTAGGTAGTAACTCTAAGTCGACTTTGCAGTGAAATCTGCAGGAACTTCAATTTGGCACTTGGAAACAGACTGAAATAACAGAGTAAGTGTTTTTCTTGTAAACCGTTCTCTTATTACTAGATGAAAGAACGTCTCTCCACATGCTCAGTTCTCAGAGGTAAGTGAGTGTGAAAGCCGTACTTCACATAGCTTGTTGGGAACACAAAGATTCTTTTCAGTGGGAAATTACAGTACACACTTATATATGGGGAGGTACTAGCTCCAACATTGTTTTACAGTGAAAAAGGCTGGAAATTCAAACCGGCACAAGGAAACATATTTAGATACCAGAGTAAGTGTTTATCTTTTAATCCATTCCCTTTTGTCCCAGATGAACGAACGTCTCGCCACATGCTCAGGTCTCAGAGGAAATTGTGTGCAAAAGCCGTCCTTCACATAGCTTGTTGCGAACACAAAGTTTCTTATAAGTTGCCATCTATAATGCGTACATATATATGGGTATGTATCAGCTTCAAATCAGTTTTACACTAAAAACTGCAGGAACTTTAAACCAGCACTCTGAAACAGACTGAGAAAACAGAGTAACTGTTTTCCTGCAAACCATTTCCTTTTTGTTAGATGAAGGAACATCTCTCCACATGCTCAGTTCTGAGAGATAATTGTGTGTGAATTTCGTCCTTTAACTTGCTTGTAGGGAACTCAAAGTTTCTTTTCTCTTGCAAACTACACTTCATACATATATAACGTGTGGTACGAGCTCCAACTCATCTTTACAGTGAAAACAGCAGGAACTTCAAACCATCACTTGGAAACAAACTGAGAAAGCAGACTAAATTTTTCACCTGCTATACGTTACCTTTGTACTAGATGAACGAATATCTCTCCAAATGCTCAGTTCTCAGAGAAAAGTGTGTGTGAAAGCCGTACTTCACATAAATTGTCCGGAAAACAAAGTTTCACTTCAGTTGCCATCTACAATACATAAATATATTTGTGAATGTAGTATTTCCATCTCTGTTTTACAGTGTAAACTGCAGGAACTTCAAACCAGCACTAGGAAACAGACTGAGAAACATGAGAAAGTGTTTCCCTTGCAACCAGTTAACTTTGTGATACGTGAACAAACATCTCTCCACATGCTCATTTCTGAGAGGAATTTGTGTGAGAAAGCCGTACTTCACTTATCTTTAAGGAGAAACAAAATTTCTTTTCAGTTTGAAAACTATAATACATACATGTATATGTTAAGGTACAAGCTCCAACTCGGCTTTACATTGAAAAGAGCAGGAATTTCAAACCGCAATTTTGAAACAGAATGAGAAAAAAGAGTAAGTTTTTCTCATGTAACCATTTAGCTTTGTGCTAGATGAATGAACGTCTCTCCACATGCTCAGTCCTGAGAGATAACTTGTATGAAATCCGTCCTTTAACAAGCTTGTTGGGAACACAAAGTTTCTTTCCATTTGCAAACTACAATACATATATATATTTGGGGAATTACTAGCTCCAAATCGGTTTTACATTGAAAACTGCAGGAACATCAAACTGGCATTAGAAAGAAGACTGAGAAAGCAGACAAAGTTTTTCACCTGCTACCGTTCCATTTGTACTTGATGAATGAACTTCTGTCCTCATGCTCAGTTCTGAGAGAAATGTGTGTGTGAAAGCCTTCCTTTACTTAGCTTGTTGGGAACACAAAATTTCTTTTTATTTGAAAACTACATTACATACATATGTGTGGGAATTACTAGCTCCAACTCTGTTTACCATAAAAACTGCAGGAAATTCAAACCGGCACAAGGAAACAGACTGAGAAACAGAATTAGTATTATCCTTCAACCCGTTCATTTTGTGCTAGATGAACGAACGTCTCTTCACATGCTCAGTTCTGTGAGGTAAGTGTATGTGAAAGCCGTCCTTGACATAACATGTTGGGATCACAAAGTTTCTTTTCAGTTGCACACTACAAATCATACATAGATATGCTTAGGTAGTAGGTCCAACTCGGTTTTACAGTGTAAAATGCAGGAAATTCAAACCGACAATAGAAAACATACTGAGAAAACAAATTAATTGTTTCAATTGCAACCCGTTCCAATTGTGCTAGGTGAATGAATATCTCTCCACATTCTCTTTTCTGAGAAATAATGGTATGTGAAAGCCGTCCTTCACTTACCTTGTAAAGAACAAAATTTCTTTTAAGTAGCAAATTATAATACATAGATATATATGGTGAAGTACAAGCTTCAACACGGGTTTAAAATTGAATCTGCAGGAACATAAGATAGGCACTAGGAACAGACTGAGAAACCACAGTAAAAGTTTCTCCTGCAAACCGTTCCTTTTCTGCTAGATGAACGAACTTCCCTACACATGCTTAAATCTGAGAGATAAATGTGTGTGAAAGCCGAACTTCACCTAGCTTGTTGGTAACACAAAGTTTCTTCCAGTGGCAAACTACACGTCATGCATATATATGGGGAGGTACAATCTCCAACTCGCCTTTACGGAGAAAACTGCAGCAAGTTCAAACCAGCACTTGGAAACTGACTGAGAATCTAGGGTCAGTGTTTCTGCTGTAATCTTTTCCATTTGTGCTAGATGAACGAACGTCTCTCCACATGCTCATTTCTGAGAAATAAATATGTGTGAAAGCCGTTCTTCAGCTAGCTTGTTGAATACACAAAGTTACTTTTCATTTTCAAACTACACTACATATTTATATACGGGGAGGTACTAGCTTCAATGTGTTTTTACAGTGAAAACTGCAGGAATGACAAACCGTAACTACAAAACAGACTGAGAAAGCAGATTAAGTGTTTCCCCTGCATCCCATTCCCTTTTGGCTAGATGAATGAACGTCTCTCCACATGCTCAGTTCTGATAGATAAGTGTGTGTGAAAACCGTTCATCACTTAGCTTGTTGGAAACACAAGGTTTTTTTTATTTGCAAACTAAAATACATACATCTATATAGGGAGGTACTTTCTCCAACACCGTTTTGCAGTGAACACTGCTGGAAATTCAAACAGGCACTGTGAAACAGACTGAGAAACCTGCGTCAAAGATTCTCCTGCAAACCGTTCCTTTTCTGCTAGAAGACCGAAAGTCCTTACACATGCTGAAATCTGCGAGAAAAATGTGTGTGAAAGCCGAATTTCATCTAGCTTGTTGGTAACACGAAGTTTCTTTCCAGTGGCAAACTACAATTCATACATATATATGGGGAGGTACAATCTCTAACTCGCCTTTACATTGAAAAATGCAGCAACTTCAAACCGGTACTTGGAAACAGAATGAGAAACCAGAGTCAGTGTTTCTCCTGTAATCCGTTCCATTTTTGCTAGATGAACGAATGTCTCTCCACAACCTCAGTTCTCAGAGATATTTGTTTCTGAAAGCCGTGCTTCACCTAGCTTGTTGGGAACACAAAGTTTCTTATAAGTTGCTATCTACACTGCATACATATATATGTGTATGTACTGGCTTGAACTCTGTTTTATGTTGGAAAATTTAGGAACATTAAACCGGCACTAAGGAACAGACTGGGAAACCAGAGTAATTGTTTTCCTGCAACCCATTCCCTTTGTGTTAAATGAAGTAACATCTCTCCACATGATCAGTTCTGAGAGATAACTTTGTGTGAAATTCGTCCTTTAACTAGCTTGTTTTGAACACAAAGTTTCTTTTCAGTTGCAAACAACTCTTCATACATATATAATGGGAAGTACTAGCTCCAATGCAACTTTTCAGTGAAAACTGCAGGAACTTCAAACCGGCACTTTGAAACAGACTGAGATAGAAGAGTATGTGTTTCTCCTGTAAACCGTTCCATTTGTCCTAGATGAAGGAACATCTCTTCCCATGCTCAGTTCTCAGATTTAAGTGTGTGTGAAAGCCGTCTTTCAACTAGCTTGTTTAGAACACAAACGTTCTTTTCAGTTGCAAAATACTCTACATACATATATTTGCGGAAATAGTGGCTCCAACTAGGTTTTACAGTGAAAACTACAGGAAATTCAAGCAGGAACTAGGAGACTGAGAAACCTGAGAACTTGTTTCTCTTGCAACCAGTTCCCTCTGTGCTAGATGAAAGAACATCTCTCCACATGCTCATTTCTGAGAGATAATTGTGTGTGAAAGCCGACGTTTTCTTATCTAGTAGCGAAAACAAAATGTCTTTTTAGTTGCAAACTCTATTACATACATATATTTATTGTAAGATACAAGGTTCAACTCGGCATTACAGTGAAAACTGCAGGAACTTCAAACCTCCACTTGGAAACAGACTGAGAAACCAGACTAATTGTTTCCCATTTAACAAATTCCGTTTGTGCTAGATGAACGAACGTCTCTTCACATGCTCAGTTCAGAGATAAGAGAGTGTGAAAGCCGTCCTTCATCTAGCTTTTTGGGAACACAAAGATTCTTTTCATTTGCAAACTAAAGTACATACATATATATAGAGAGGTACTTTCTCAATCTCGGATTTACAGTGAGAACTGCTGGAACTTCATACCAGCACTACGAAACAGACTGAGAAAACAAGGTTCATGTTTCTCCTGCAACCCTTTCCATTTGTGCTAGATGAACGAAAGTGTCTCCACATGCTATGTTCTGAAGGTTAACTGAGTGTGAAAGCCGACCTTCACCTAGCTTGTTGGGAACACAAAGTTTATTTTGATTTGCTAACTACAGTACATACACGTATATAGGGAGGTACTTTCTCCCACTCGGATTTACAGTGAGAACTGCAGGAACTTGAATCCGGCACTGGGAAATACTCTGAGAAGCCAGAGCCAAAGTTATTCCTGCCAACCATTTCTTTTATGCTAGATGAACGAAAGTCTCTCCACATGCTCAGTTCTGAGATATAAGTGTGTGTGAAAACTGTACTTCACCTTACTTGTTGGGAACACAAAGATTCTTTTCATTTGCAAACTACACTTCATAAACATATATGGGGATGTAGTAGCTCCAACACTGCTTTTCAGTGAAAACTGCAGGATATTCAATCCGGAACTTAGAAACAGACTGAGAAACCAGAGTATTTGTTTCTCCTGTAACTCATTCCTTTTGTGCTACATAAACGAACGTCTCTCCACATGCTCATTTCTCAGAGAGAAGTGTTTGTGAAAGCAGTCCTTCACCTAGCATATGGGAACACAAAGATTCTTTTCAATAGCAAACTAAACTACATACATATAAATGGGTTTGTACAAGCTCCAAATCTGTTTTACAGTGAAAACTGCAGGAAATAAATACCGGCAGTAAGAAACATACTGAGAAACCAGAGAACGTGTTTCTTCTGCAACCCGTTCCCTTAGTTTTAGATGAATGAACGTCTCTCAACATGCTCAGTTCTGAGTGATATGTGTGTGTGAAAGCGTAACTTCACATAGCTTGTTGGGAGAACAAATTATCTTTGCAGTTGCAAATTACACTACATATATATATATATATCGGTAATTACTAGCTCCAACTCTGTTTTACAGTGAAAACTACAGGAACTTAAAACCGGAACTAGGAAGCAGACTGAGAAAGCAGAGTAAGTATTTCTCCTGCACCCGTTCCCTTTGTGAAAGATGAACGAAATTCTCTCCACATGCTCAGTTCTGAGTAATAATTTTGGGTGGAAGCCATTCTTCAACTATCTTGTTGGGGACACGAAGTTTCTTTTCAGTTGCAAACAATACTACATACGTATATACATGTTTGTACAAAATCTAACACGGTTTTACAGTGAAAACTGCAGGAATTTAAACCGGCACTACGAAACATATTATGAAGCCAGAGTAAGTGTTTCACCTGCAACACTTTCCCTTTTTGCTAGATGAAGGAACATCTCTCCACATGCTCATTTCTGAGAGAAAAGTGTGTGTGAAATCCGCCTTTAACTAGCTTGTTGGGAACACAATGTTTCTTTTCAGTTGAAATCTACACTTCATACACATATATCGGTAGGTAGTAACTCTAAGTCGACTTTGCAGTGAAATCTGCAGGAACTTCAATTCAGCACTTGGAAACAGACTGAAATAACAGAGTAAGTGTTTTTCTTGTAAACCGTTCTCTTATTACTAGATGAAAGAAAGTCTCTCCACATGCTCAGTTCTCAGAGGTAAGTGAGTGTGAAAGCCGTACTTCACATAGCTTGTTGGGAACACAAAGATTCTTTTCAGTGGGAAATTACAGTACACACTTATATATGGGGAGGTACTAGCTCCAACATTGTTTTACAGTGAAAAAGGCTGGAAATTCAAACCGGCACAAGGAAACATATTTAGATACCAGAGTAAGTGTTTATCTTTTAATCCATTCCCTTTTGTCCCAGATGAACGAACGTCTCGCCACATGCTCAGGTCTCAGAGGAAATTGTGTGCAAAAGCCGTCCTTCACATAGCTTGTTGGGAACACAAAGTTTCTTATCATTTGGAAACTACATTGCGTAGATATATATGGGGATGTATCAGCTTCAAATCGGTTTTACACTGAAAACTGCAGGAACTTTAAACCAGCACTATGAAACAGACTGAGAAAACAGAGTAACTGTTTTCCTGCAAACCATTTCCTTTTTGTTAGATGAAGGAACATCTCTCCACATGCTCAGTTCTGAGAGATAATTGTGTGTGAATTTCGTCCTTTAACTTGCTTGTAGGGAACTCAAAGTTTCTTTTCTCTTGCAAACTACACTTCATATATATATAAGGTGTGGTACGAGCTCTAACTCATCTTTACAGTGAAAACAGCAGGAACTTTAAACCAGCACTAGGAAACAGACTGAGAAATCAGACTAAATTTTTCACCTGCTATAAGTTACCTTTGTACTAGATGAACGAACATCTCTCCACATCCTCAGGTCTGATAGTTAAGGGTGTGTGAAAGCCTAACTTCAATAAGCTTGTTGGGAACACAAAGTTTCTTTTCATTTGCAAACTACATTACATACATATGTATGGGGAATAAGTAGCTGAAGCTCGGTTTTACAGTGAAAACTGCAGGAACTTCAAACCGGCACTAGGAAACAGACTGAGAAACATGAGAAAGTGTTTCTCTTGCAACCAGTTAACTTTGTGATACGTGAACAAACATCTCTCCACATTCTCATTTCTGAGAGATATTTGTGTGAAAAAGCCGTACTTCACTTAAATTGTAGGAAAAACAAAATTTCTTTTCAGTTTGAAAACTATAATACATACATATATATGTTAAGGTACAAGCTCCAACTCGGCTTTACCTTGAAAACAGCATGAATTTCAAACCTCCATTTGGAAACAGACTGAGAAAAAAGAGTAATTATTTCTCATGTAACCGTTTCCCTTTGTGCTAGATGAATGAACGTCTCTCCACATGCTCAGTCTTGAGACATAAGTTGTGTGAAATCCGTCCTTTAACAAGCTTGTTGGGAACACAAAATTTCTTTCCATTTGCAAACTACAATACATATATATATTTGGGGAATTACTAGCTCCAAATCGGTTTTACATTGAAAACTGCAGGAACATCAAACCGGCATTAGAAAGCAGACTGAGAAAGCAGACAAAGTTTTTCACCTGCTACCGTTCCATTTGTACTTCATGAATGAACTTCTGTCCTCATGCTCAGTTCTGAGAGAAATGTGTGTGTTAAAGCATTCCTTTACTTAGCTTGTGGGGAACACAAAGTTTCTTTTTATTTGCAAACTACATTACATATATATGTGTGGGAATTTCTAGCTCCAACTCTGTTTTACCATAAAAACTGCAGGAAATTCAAACCGGCACAACGAAACAGACTGAGAAACAGAATAAGTATTATCCTTCTACACGTTCAATTTGTGCTAGATGAACGAACGTCTCTTCACATGCTCAGTTCTGTGAGGTAAGTGTGTGTGAAAGCCGTCCTTCACATAACATGTTGGGAACACAAAGTTTCTTTTCATTTGCAAACTACAAATCATACATAGATATGCTTAGGTAGTAGGTCCAACACGGTTTTACAGTGTAAACTGCAGGAACTATAAACCGGCAATAGAAAACATACTGAGAAAACAAATTAATTGTTTCACTTGCAACCCGTTCCAATTGTGCTAGGTGAACGAATATCTCTCCACATTCTCTTTTCTGAGAAATAATGGTATGTGAAAGCAGTCCTTCACATAAGTAGTAGATAAAAAAGTTTCTTTTAGGTAGCAAATTATTACACATACGTATATATGGTGAGGTACAAGCTTAAACACGTTTTTACAATTGAATCGGCAGGAACTTCAAATAGGGACTAAGAAACAGACTGAGAAAATAGAGTAAGTGTTTCTCTTGCAAACTGTTCCGTTTGTGCTAGATGAACGAATGTCTCTGCACATGCTCATTTCTGAGAAATAAGTATGTGTGAAAGCCGTTCTTCAACTAGCTTGTTGACTACACAAAGATTCTTTTCATTTGCAAATTACACTACATACTTATTTATGGGGAGGTACAAGCTTCGACATGGTTTTACAGTGAAAACTGCAGGAACTTCAAACCGGAACTACAAAACAGACTGAGAAAGCAGAGAAAGTGTTTCTCCTGCATCCCATTCCCTTTTTGCTAGATGAATGAACGTCTCTCCACATGCTCAGTTCTGAGAGACAAGTGTGTGTGAAAACTGATCTTCACCTAGCTTGTTGGGAATACTAGGTTTCTTTTCATTTGCAAACTACACTTCATAAACATATATGGGGAGGTAGTAGCTCCAACACTGCTTTTCAGTGAAAACTGCAGGATCTTCAATCCGGAACTTAGAAACAGACTGAGAAACCAGAGTATGTGTTTCTCCTGTAACTCATTCCTTTTGTGCTACATAAAAGAACGTCTCTCCACATGCTCATTTCTCACAGAAAAGTGTTTGTGAAAGCCGTCCTTCACCTAAGTTATGGGAACACAATGATTGTTATCAGTAGCAAACTAAACTACATAAATTTAAATGGGTTGTTACAAGCTCCAAATCTGTTTTACAGTGAAAACTGCAGGAAATAAATACCGGCAGTAAGAAACAAACTGAGAAACCAGAGAACATGTTTCTCTTGCAAACCGTTCCCTTAATTTTAGATGAATGAACGTCTCTCAACATGCTCAGCTCTGAGTGATATGTGTGTGTGAAAGCGTAACTTCACATAGCTTGTTGGGAGAACAAATTATCTTTGCAGTTGCAAATTACACTACATATATATATATATATCGGGAATTACTAGCTCCAACTCGGTTTTACAGTGAAAACTACAGGAACTTAAACCCGGAACTAGGAAACAGACTGAGAAAGCAGAGTAAGTATTTCTCCTGCACCCATTCCTTTGTTATAGATGAACGAAATTCTCTCCACATGCTCAGTTCTGAGAAATAATTTTGGGTGGAAGCCATTCTTCAACTATCTTGTTGGGGACACGAAGTTTCTTTTCAGTTGCAAACAACACTTCATAAGTATATACATGTTGGTACAAAATCCAACACGGTTTTACAGTGAAAACTGCAGGAAATTAAACCGGCACTACGAAACATACTGTGAAGCCAGAGTAAGTGTTTCTCCTGCAACACTCTCCCTTTTTGCTAGATGAAGGAACATCTCTCCACATGCTCATTTCTGAGGGAAAATTGTGTGTGAAATCCGCCTTTAACTAGCTTGTTGGGAACACAATGTTTCTTTTCAGTTGAAATCTACACTTCATACACATATATCGGTAGGTAGTAGCTCTAAGTCGACTTTGCATTGAAATCTGCAGTAACTTCAAATCGGCACTTGGAAACAGACTGAAATAACAGAGTAAGTGTTTTTCTTGTAAACCGTTCTCTTATTACTAGATGAAAGAATGTCTCTCCACATTCTCAGTTCTCAGAGATAAGTGAGTGTGAAAGCCGTCCTTCACATAGCTTGTTGGGAACACAAAGATACTTTTCAGTGGGAAATTACAGTACACACTTATATATGGGGAGGTACTAGCTCCAACACTTTTTTACAGTGAAAAAGGCTGGAAATTCAAACCGGCACAAGGAAACATATTTAGATACCAGAGTAAGTGTTTATCTTTTAATCCATTCCCTTTTGTCCCAGATGAACGAACGTCTCGCCACATGCTCAGGTCTCAGAGAAAATTGTGTGCAAAAGCCGTCCTTCACATAGCTTGTTGGGAACACAAAGTTTCTTATCAGTTGCAATCTACACTGCGTACATATATATGGGGATGTATCAGCTTCAAATCAGTTTTACACTGAAAACTGCAGGAACTTTAAACCAGCACTACGAAACAGACTGAGAAAACAGTGTAACTGTTTTCCTGCAAACCAATCCCTTTGTGTTAGATGAAGTAACATCTCTCCACATGCTCAGTTCTGAGAAATATTATTTGTGAAATCAGTTCTTCAACTAGCTTGTTGAATACACAATCTTTCTTTTAATTTTCAAACTACACTACATACTTATATACGGGAAGGTAGTAGCTTCAACGTGATTTTACAGTGCAAAATGCAGGAACTTCAAACCAGCACTACGAAACAGACTGAGAAAGCAGAGTAAGTGTTTCCCCTGCAACCCATTCTTTTTGTGATTGATGAACGAACATCTCTCCAGATGCTCAGTTCTGAGATTTAATTTTGTGTGAAAGCCGAATTTCACCTTGCTTGTTGGGAACACAAAGTTTGTTTTCATTTGCAAACTACACATCATAAATATATATGGGGAGGTACTTTTTCCAACTCGACTTTACAATGAAAACTGCCGGAACTTGAAACCGGCACTTGGAATCTGACTGAGAATCCAGAGTATATCTTTCTACTGTAATGCTTTTTTTGTGCTATGTGAACTATTGTCTCTCCACATGCTCATTTCTCACAGATAAGTGTTTGTGAAAGCCGTCCTTCACTTAGCTTGTTGGGAACACAAACATTCTTTTCAGTTGCAAATTACAATACATACATATATATGCGGCGGTTCTAGCTCCAACTAAATTTTACAGTGAAAACTGTAGGAACTACAAACCAGACCTAGGAAACAGACTGAGAAACAAGAGAAAGTGTTTCTACTGCAAGCCGTTCCCTTAGTGCTAGATGAACGTTCGTCTCTCCACATGCTCAGATGTCAGAAATAAGTGTGTATAAAAGCCGACCTTCACATAACTTGTTGGGAACACAAAGGTTCTTTTCAGTTGTGAACTACACTACTTACGTATATACGGGTTGGTACTATCTCCAACTCGGTTTTACTCTGAAAACTGCAGGAACTTCAACCCGGTGCTAGGAAACATAGTGAGAAATTAGAGTAAATATTTCTCCTGCATCCATTTCCATTTGTGCTAGATGAAGGATCATCTCTCCACATGCTCAGTTCTGAGAGATAAGTGTGTGTAAAATCCGTCAATTAACAAGCTTGTTGGGAACACAAAGATTCTTTTCAGTTGCAAATTTCACTTCATACATGTATATTGGGATGTACTATCTCCAAATCGTCTTTACAGTGAAAATTGAAGGAACTTCATACCGGCACTTGGAAACAGCCTGAAAACCAGATTGTTTTTCCTGTAACCGTTACTTTCTGCTAGATGAACGATAGTCTCTCCACATTCTCAGTTCTCATAGATAAGTGTGTGTGAAACCCGTCCTTCACCTAGCCTGTTGGGAAAAGAAAGACTCTTTTCAGTTCCTAGCTACAATACATACATATATGTGGGTAGGTATCTGCTCCAACATGGTTATACTGTGAAAATTATGGGAACATAAAACCGTCACTTGGAAACAGACTGAGAAACCAGAGTAAGTGTTTCTCCTGTACAGCGATCCATTGTGCTTGATGAAAGTAAGTCTCTCCACATGCTCAGTTCTGAGATATAAGTGTGTATGAAAGCCTTCCTTCACTTATCTTGTTGGGAAAACAAAGTTTCCTTTCAGTTGCAAACTTCACTACATACATATATATGGCGAGGTAATAGATTCAACATGGTTTTATACAGAAAACTGCAGGAAATTCAAACAGACACTAGGAAACAGACTGAGAATTCAGAGTAATTGTTTCTCTTGCAAACCTATCCCTTTGTGCTAGATGAAATAACATCTTTGCACATCCTAAATTCTGAGAAATATATATGTGTGAAAGCCGTCCTTCACCTAGCTTGTTGGGAACACAAAGTTTCTTTTCAGTTGCAGTTTACACTACATATATATATATGGGGAGGTACTAGTTCCAACTCGGTTTTACACTGAAAACTGCAGGAAGTTCAACGCGGCATGAGGAAACAGACTGAGAAACCAGAGTATGTGTTTCTCCTGCAAACCATTCCCTAAGTGCTAGAACAACGGACGTCTCTCCACATGCTCATTTCTGAGAGTTAATTATGTGTGAAAGCCGTCCTTCACCTAGCTTGTTGGGAACAAAAAGTTTCTTTACAGTTGCCAACTACACTCAATACACATATATGGGGAGGTACTAGCTCCAACTCGGTTTTACAGTGAAAACTGCAGGAACTTCAAAACGGCAAGAAAGCAGACTGAGAAAGCAGAATAAGTTTTCCAACTGCTACCGTTCCATTAGTACTTGATGAATGAACGTGTCTCCACATGCTCAGTTCTGAGTGATAAGTGTGTGTGAAAACCTTCCTTCACTAAGCTTGTTAGGAACACAAAGTTTCTTTTCATTTGCAAACTACACTACATACATATGTATGGGGAATTACTAGCTCCTACATGGTTTTAAAGTGAAAACTGCAGTAACTTCAAACCGGCACTATGAAACAGACTGAGATAGCAGAGTAAATATTTCTCCTGCTATCCGTTCCCTTTTTGTTATATGAACGAAAGTCTCTCCACATGCTCAGTTCTGAGAAATAATTTTGTGTGAAAGCCAACCTTCACCTAACTTGTTGGGAACACAAAGTTTCTTTTCAGTTGAAACTACACTACATACACATAGACGGGCAGGTACTATCACCAAAGCAGTTTTACAGTGAAAACTGCAGGAATATCAAACCAAAACTAGGAAACATACTGAGAAACCAGAGAAAGTGTTTCTCCTGCAACCCTTTATATTTGTGCTAGTTGAAGGAACTTCTCTCCGCATGCTCAGTTCTGAGAGATAAGTGTGTGTGAAATCCGTCCTTTAACTGGCTTGTTGGGAACACAAAATTATTTCAGTTGCAAACTACACTTCCTAAATATATATTGGGAGGTACAAGCCCCAACTTGCTTTTACAGTGAAAACGGCTGAAAGTTAAAACCGGTAAAGGGAAACCTACTGAGAATCCAGAGCAATTATTTCTCCTGCAACCCATTCCATTTGTGCTATATGAATGAACGACCCTTCACATGATTATTACTGAACGTAAAGTGAGGGTGAAAGCCATCCTTCACCTAGCTTGTTGGGAACACAAAGTTTCTTTTAAGTTGCAAACTACACTACATACATTCATATAGGGAGGTACATTCTCAAACTTGATTTTACAGTGAAACCTGCGGGAACTTGAAAAAGGCACTTGGAAATAGACTGAGAAACCAGAGACAAAGTTACTCCTGCAAACCATTCCTTTTGTTCTAGATGAACAAATGTCTCTCCACAATCTCAGTTCTGAGAAATAAATGTGTGGCAAAGCCATCCTTCACCTTACTTGTTGGGAACACAAAGATTCTTTTCAGTTACAAACTCCACTTCATACATATATATGGGGAGGTAGAAGCTCCAACACAGCTTTACAATGAATACTGCAGGAACTTCAAATCGGCACTAGGAAACAGACTGAGAAAACAGAGTGTTTCTCTTGCAAAAAGTTCAGTTTGTGCTAGATGAACGAACGTTTCTGCATATGCTCAATTCTGAGAAATAAGTATGTGTGAAAGCCGTTCTTCAAATAGCTTGTTGAGAACACAAAGTTTGTTTTCATTTGCAAACAACATTACATACTTATATATGGGGAGGTTCTAATTCCAACATGGTTTTACCGGGAAAACTGCAGGAAATTCAATCCGGAACTACGAAACCATCTGAGAAAGCAGAGTAAGTGTTTCCCTTGCATCCCATTCCCTTTGTGCTACTTGAATGAAAGTCTCTCTGCATGCTCAGTTCTGAGAGACAAGTGTGTGTGAAAACCGATCTTCACCTAGCTTGTTGGGAATACTAGGTTTCTTTTCATTTGCAAACTAAAATACATAAATCTATATAGGGAGGTACATTCTCCAACTCGGTTTTGCAGTGAACACTGCAGGAAATTCAAACCGACACTAGGAAACAGACTGAGATTCCAGAGTAAAAGTTCCTCCTGCAAACTGTTCCTTTTTTGCCAGATAAACGAACGTCCCTACACATGCTGTAGTCTGAGAGATAAATGTGTGTGAAAGCCGAACTTCACCCAGCTTGTTGGTAACACAAAGTTTCTTTCCAGTGGCAAACTACACTTTATACATATATATGGGGAGGTACAAGCTCCAACTCGCCTTTACAGTGAAAACTGCAGCAACTTCAAACCGGTACTTGGAAATAGAATGAGAAACCAGAGTCAATGTTTCTCCTGTAACCCGTTCCATTTTTGCTAGATGGACGAAAGTCACTCCACAAATTCAGTTCTCAGAGATATTTGTTTCTGAAAGCAGTCTTTCACCTAGCTTGTTGGGAACACATAGTTTCTTATAATTTGCTAACTACACTGCATACATATATATGTGTTTGTACTGGCTTGAACTCGGTTTTACATTGGAAAATTTAGGAAATTTAAACCGGCACTAAGGAACAGACTGAGAAAACAGAGTAATTGTTTTCCTGCAACCCATTCCCTTTGTGTTAGATGAAGTAACATATCTCCACATGATCAGTTCTGAGAGATAACTGTGTGTGAAATCCGTCCTTTAACTAGCTTTTTTTGAAAACAAAGTTTCTTTTCAGTTGCAAACTAATCTTCATACATATATAATGGGAGGTACTAGCTCCAATGCAACTTTTCAGTGAAAACTGTAGGAAATTCAAACCGGCACTTGGAAACAGGCTGAGATAGAAGAGTATGTGTTTCTCCTGTAAACCGTTCCATTTGTCCTAGATGAAGGAACATCTCTTCACATGCTCAGGTCTCAGATTTAAGTGTGTGTGAAAGCCGTCTTTCAACTAGCTTGTTTAGAACACAAACGTTCTTTACAGTTGCAAAATACACTACATACATATATTTGCGGATATAGTGGCTCCAACTAGGTTTTACAGTGAAAAGTGAAGGAAATTCAAGCCGGAACTAGGAAAATGAGAAACCTGAGAAACTTTTTCTCTTCCAACCAGTTCCCTTTGGGCTAGATGAACGAAAGTGTCTCCACACGCTATGTTCTGAAGGTTAACTGAGTGTGAAAGCCGAACTTCACCTAGCTTGTTGGGAACACAAAGTTTATTTTGAGTTGCTAACTACAGTACATACACTTATAAAGGGAGGTACTTTCTCCAACTCGGATTTACCGTGAGAACTGCAGGTACTTGAATCCGGCACTGGGAAATAATCTGAGAAACCAGAGTCAAAGTTACTCCTGCAAACCATTCTTTTTGTGCTAGATGAACGAACGTCTCGCCACATGCTCATTCCTGAGATATAAGTGTGTGTGAAAACCGTACTTCAACTTACTTGTTGGGAACACAAAGTTTCTTTTCATTTGCAAACTATACTTCATAAAAATATATGGGGAGGTAGTAGCTCCAACACTGCTTTTCAGTGAAAACTGCAGGAACTTCAATCCAGAACTTAGAAACAGACTGAGAAACCAGAGTATGTGTTTCACCTGTAACTCATTCCTTTTGTGCTACATAAACGAACGTCTCTCCACATGCTCATTTCTCAGAGAGAACTGTTTGTGAAAGCCGTCCTTCACCTAGCTTATGGGAACACAAAGATTCTTTTCAGTAGCAAACTAAACTACATACATATAAATGGGTTGGTACAAGTTCCAAATCTGTTTTACAGTGAAAACTGCAGGAAATAAATACCGGCAGTAAGAAACAAACTGAGAAACCAGAGAACGTGTTTCTCCTGCAACCCGTTCCCTTAGTTTTAGATGAATGAACGTCTCTCAACATGCTCAGTTTTGAGTGATATGTGTGTGTGAAAGCGTAAATTCACATAGCTTGTTGGGAGAACAAATTTTCTTTGCAGTTGCAAATTACACTACATATATATATATATCGGGAATTACTAGCTCCAACTCGGTTTTAAAGTGAAATCTATAGGAACTTAAAACCGGAACTAGGAAACAGACTGAGAAAGCAGTGTAAGTATTTTTCCTGCAACTGTTCCCTTTGTGATAGATGAACGAAATTCTCTCCACATGCTCAGTTCTGAGAAATAATTTTGGGTGGAAGCCATTCTTCAACTATCTTGTTGGGGACACGAAGTTTTTTTTCAGTTGCAAACAACACTACATACGTATATACATGTTGGTACAAAATCCAACACGGTTTTACAGTGAAAACTGCAGGAAATTAAACCGGCACTACGAAACATACTGTGAAGCCAGAGTAAGTGTTTCTCCTGCAACACTTTCCCTTTTTGCTAGATGAAGGAACATCTCTCCACATGCTCATTTCTGAGGGAAAATGTGTGTGAAATCCGCCTTTAACTAGCTTGTTGGAACACAATGTTTCTTTTCAGTTGAAATCTACACTTCATACACATATATCAGTAGGTAGTAGCTCTAAATCGCCTTTGCAGTGAAATCTGCAGGAACTTCAAATCGGCACTTGGAAACAGACTGAAATAACAGAGTAAGTGTTTTTCTTGTAAACCATTCTCTTATTACTAGATGAAAGAAAGTCTCTCCACATGCTCAGTTCTCAGAGATAAGTGAGTGTGAAAGCCGTCCTTCACATAGCTTGTTGGGAACACAAAGATTCTTTTCAGTGGGAAATTACAGTACAAATTATATATGGGGAGGTACTAGCTCCAACACTGTTTTACAGTGAAAAAGGCTGGAAATTCAAACTGGCACAAGGAAATATATTTAGATACCAGAGTAAGTGTTTATCTTTTAATCCATTCCCTTTTGTCCCAGATGAACGAACGTCTCGCCACATGCTCAGATCACAGAGAAAATTGTGTGCAAAAGCCGTCCTTCACATAGCTTGTTGGGAACACAAAGTTTCTTAACAGTTGCAATCTACACTGCGTACATATATATGGGGATGTATCAGCTTCAAATTGGTTTTACACTGAAAACTGCAGGAACTTTAAACCAGCACTATGAAACAGACTGAGAAAACAGAGTAACTGTTTTCCTGCAAACCATTTCCTTTGTGTTAGATGAAGGACTATCTCTACACATGCTCAGTTCTGAGAGATAATTGTGTGTGAATTTCGTCCTTTAACTTGCTTGTAGGGAACTCAAAATTTCTTTTCTCTTGCAAACTACACTTCATACATATATAAGGTGTGGTACGAGCTCCAAATCATCTTTCCAGTGAAACAGCAGGAACTTCAAACCAGTACTAGGAAACAGACTGAGAAATCAGACTAAATTTTTCACCTGCTATATGTTAACATTGTACTAGATGAACGAATATCTCTCCAAATGCTCAGTTCTCAGAGAAAAGTGTGTGTGAAAGCCGTACTTCACATAAATGGTCCGGAACACAAAGTTTCACTTCAGTTGCAAACTACACTACATACATATATTTGTGAAGGTACTATCTCCATCTCGGTTTTACAGTGAAAACTGCAGGAACTTCAAACCGGCACTAGGAAACAGGCTGAGAAACATGAGAAAGTGTTTCTCTTGCAACCAGTTAACTTTGTGATACGTGAACAAACATCTCTCCACATGCTCATTTCTGAGAGATAATTGTGTGAGAAAGCCGTACTTCACTTTGCTTGTAGGAAAAACAAAATTTCTTTTCAGTTTGAAAACTATTATACATACATGTATATGTTAAGGTACAAACTCCAACTCGGCTTTACATTGAAACAGCAGGAATTTCAAACCGCCATTTGGAAACAGACTGAGAAAAAAGATTAAGTGTTTCTCATGAAACCATTTCCCTTTGTGCTAGATGAATGAACGTCTCTCCACATGCTCAGTCCTGAGAGATAAGTTGTGTGAAATCCGTCCTTTAACAAGCTTGTTGGGAACACAAAGTTTCTTTCCATTTGCAAACTACAATACATATATATATTTGGGGAATTACTAGCTCCAAATCGGTTTTACATTGAAAACTGCAGGAAATTCAAACCGGCAAAAGGAAACAGACTGAGAAACAAAATAAGTATTATCCTTCTACACGTTCATATTGTGCTAGATGAACGAACGTCTCTTCACAAACTCAGTTCTGTGAGATAAGTGTGTGTGAAAGCCGTCCTTCACATAACATGTTGGGGACACAAAGTTTCTTTTCAGTAGCAAACAACAAATCATACATAGATATGCTTAGGTAGTAGGTCCAACTCGGTTTTACAGTGTAAACTGCAGGAAATTCAAACCGGAACTTGAAAACAATCTGAGAAAACAAATTAAGTGTTTCTCTTGCAACAAGTTCCATTTGTGATAGGTGAACGAATATCTCTCCACATTCCCTTTTCTGAGAGATAATTGTATGTGAAAGCCATCCTTCACTTAACTTGTAAAGAGCAAAATTTCTTTTAAGTAGCAAATTATAATACATTCATATATATGGTGAAGTACATGCTTCAACTCGGGTTTACAATTGAATCTGCAGGAACATCAGATAGGCACTAGGAAACAGACTGAGAAACCACAGTAAAAGTTTCTCCTGCAAACCGTTCCTTTTCTGCTAGATGAACGAACTTCCCTACACATGCTGAAATCTGAGAGATAAATGTGTGTGAAAGTCGAACTTCACCTAGCTTGTTGGTAACACAAAGTTTCTTTCAAGTGGAAAACTACACTTCATGCATATATATGGGGAGGTACAATCTCCAACACGCCTTTACGGAGAAAACTGCAGCAACTTCAAACCAGCACTTGGAAACTGACTGAGAATCTAGGGTCAGTGTTTCTAATGTAACCTGTTCCATTTGTGCTAGATGAACGAACGTCTCTCCACATGCTCATTTCTGAGAAATAAATATGTGTGAAAGCCGTTCTTCAGCTAGCTTGTTGAATACACAAAGTTACTTTTCATTTTCAAACTACACTACATATTTATATACGGGGAGGTACTAGCTTCAACGTGTTTTTACAGTGAAAACTGCAGGAACGACAAACCGGAACTAGAAAACAGACTGAGAAAGCAGATTAAGTGTTTCCCCTGCATCCCATTCCCTTTTGGCTAGATGAATGAACGTCTCTCCACATGCTCAGTTCTGAGAGATAACTGTGTGTGAAAACCGTTCATCACTTAGCTTGTTGGAAACACAAGATTTCTTTTCATTTGCAAACTAAAATACATACATCTATATAGGGAGGTACATTCTCCAACTCGGTTTTGCAGTGAAGACTGCAGGAAATTTAAACAGGCACTGTGAAACAGACTGAGTAACCAGCGTCAAAGTTTCTCCTACAAACTGTTCCTTTTCTGCTAGATGACCGAAAGTCCCTACACATGCTGAAATCTGAGAGAAAAATGTGTGTGAAAGCCGAACTTCACCTAGCTTGTTGGTAACACGAAGTTTCTTTCCAGTGGCAAACAACAATTCATACATATATATGGGGAGGTACAATCTCCAACTCGCCTTTACAGTGAAAACTGCAGCAACTTCAAACCGGTACTTGGAAACAGAATGAGAAACCAGAGTCAGTGTTTCTCCTGTAACCCGTTCCATTTTTGCTAGATGAACCAAAGTCTCTCCACAACCTCAGTTCTCAGAGATATTTGTTTCTGAAAGCCGTCCTTCACCTAGCTTGTTGGGAAAACAAAGTTTCTTATAAGTTGCTATCTACACTGCATACCTATATATGTGTATGTACTGGCTTGAACTCGGTTTTACATTGGAAAATTTAGTAACTTTAAACCAGCACTAAGGAACAGACTGAGAAAACAGAGTAATTGTTTTCCTGAAACCCATTCCCTTTGTGTTAGATGAACTAACATCTCTCCACATGATCAGTTCTGAGAGATAACTGTGTGTAAAATCCGTCCTTTAACTAGCTTGTTTGAACACAAAGTTTCTTTTCAGTTGCAAACTACTCTTCATACATATATAATGGGAGGTACTAGCTCCAACAAAACTTTTCAGTGAAAACTGCAGGAACTTCAAACAGGCACTTGGAAACAGAATGAGAAACCCGAGTCAGTGTTTCTCCTGTAACCCGTTCCATTTTTGCTAGATGAACCAAAGTCTCTCCACAACCTCAGTTCTCAGAGATATTTGTTTCTGAAAGCCGTCCTTCACCTAGCTTGTTGGGAAAACAAAGTTTCTTATAAGTTGCTATCTACACTGCATACCTATATATGTGTATGTACTGGCTTGAACTCGGTTTTACATTGGAAAATTTAGTAACTTTAAACCAGCACTAAGGAACAGACTGAGAAAACAGAGTAATTGTTTTCCTGAAACCCATTCCCTTTGTGTTAGATGAACTAACATCTCTCCACATGATCAGTTCTGAGAGATAACTGTGTGTAAAATCCGTCCTTTAACTAGCTTGTTTGAACACAAAGTTTCTTTTCAGTTGCAAACTACTCTTCATACATATATAATGGGAGGTACTAGCTCCAACAAAACTTTTCAGTGAAAACTGCAGGAACTTCAAACAGGCACTTGGAAACAGACTGAGATAGAAGAGTATGTGTTTCTCCTGTAAACCGTTCCATTTGTCCTAGATGAAGGAACATCTCTTCCCATGCTCAGTTCTCAGATTTAAGTGTGTGAGAAAGCCGTCTTTCAACTATCTTGTTTAGAACACAAACGTCTTTTTCAGTTGCAATATACACTACATACATATATTTGCAGAAATAGTGGCTCCAACTAGGTTTTACAGTGAAAACTGCAGGAAATTCAAGCCGACACTAGGAAACTGAGAAACCTGAGAACTTGTTTCTCTTGCAACCAGTTCCCTTTGTGCTTGATGAAAGAACATCTCTCCACATGCTCATTTCTGAGAGATAATTGTGTGTGAAAGCCGACGTTTTCTTATCTAGTAGGGAAAACAAAATTTCTTTTTAGTTTCAAACTCTATTACATACATATATTTATTGTAAGATACAAGGTTCAACTCGGCTTTACAGTGAAAACTGCAGGAACTTCAAACCTCCACTTGGAAACAGACTGAGAAACCAGACTAATTGTTTCCCATTTAACAAATTCGGTTTGTGCTAGATGAACGAACGTCTCTCCACATGCTCAGTTCATAGATAAGAGAGTGTGAAAGCCGTCCTTCATCTAGCTTTTTGGGAACACAAAGATTCTTTTCATTTGCAAACTACAGTACATACATATATATAGAGAGGTACTTTCTCAAACTCGGATTTACAGTGAGATCTGCTGGAACTTCATACCAGCACTACGAAACAGACTGAGAAAACAAGGATCACGTTTCTCCTGCAAACCTTTCCTTTTGTGCTAGATGAACGAAAGTGTCTCCACACGCTATGTTCTGAAGGTTAACTGAGTGTGAAAGCCGACCTTCACCTAGCTTGTTGGGAACACAAAGTTTATTTTGAGTTGCTAACTAAAGTACATACACGTATATAGGTAGTTACTTTCTCCAACTCGGATTTACCGTGAGAACTGCAGGAACTTGAATCCGGCACTGGGAAATACTCTGAGAAACCAGAGTCAAAGTTACTCCTGCAAACCATTCCTTTTGTGCTAGATGAACGAACGTTGCTCCACATGCTCATTCCTGAGGTATAAGTGTGTGTGAAAACCGTACTTCACCTTACTTGTTGGGAACACAAAGTTTCTTTTCATTTGCAAACTTTACTTCATAAACATATATGGGGAGTTAGTAGCTCCAACACAGCTTTTCAGTGAAAACTGCAGGATCTTCAATCCGGAACTTAGAAACAGACTGAGAAACCAGAGTATGTGTTTCTCCTGCAACCCGTTCCATTAAATTTAGATGAATAAACGTCTCTCTACATGCTCAGTTCTGAGTGATATGTGTGTGTGAAAGCGTAACGTCACATTGCTTGTTGGGAGAACAAATTATCTTTGCAGTTGCAAATTACACTACATATATATATATATCGGGATTTACTAGCTCCAACTCGGTTTTACAGTGAAAACTACAGGAACTTAAACCCGGAACTAGGAAACAGACTGAGAAATCAGAATAAGTATTTCTCCTGCACACGTTCCCTTTGTGATAGATGAACGAAATTCTCTCCACATGCTCAGTTCTGAGATATAATTTTGGTTTGAAGCTATTCTTCAACTATCTTGTTGGGGACACGAAGTTTCTTCTCCGTTGCTAACAACACTACATACGTATATACATTTTGGTACAAAATCCAACAATGTTTTACAGTGAAAAATGCAGGAAATTAAACCGGCACTACGAAACATACTGTGAAGCCAGAGTAAGTGTTTCTCCTGCAACACTTTCCCTTTATGCTAGATGAAGGAACATCTCCCCACATGCTCATTTCTGAGAGAAAAGTGTGTGTGAAATCCGCCTTTAACTAGCTTGTTGGGAACACAATGTTTCTTTTCAGTTGAAATCTACACTTCATACACATATATCGGTAGGTAGTAGCTCTAAATCGACTCTGCAGTGAAATCTGCAGGAACTTCAAATCGGCACTTGGAAACAGACTGAAATAACAGATTAAGTGTTTTTCTTGTAAACCGTTCTCTTATTACTAGTTGAAAGAACGTCTCTCCACATGCTCAGTTCTTAGAGATAATTGAGTGTGAAAGCCGCCCTTCACATAGCTTGTTGGGAACACAAAAATTCTTTTCATTGGGAAATTACAGTACACTATTATATATGGGGAGGTACTAGCTCCAACACTGTTTTACAGTGAAAAAGGCTGGAAATTCAAACCGGCACAAGGAAACATATTTAGATACCAGAGTAAGTGTTTATCTTTTAATCCATTCCCTTTTGTCCCAGATGAACGAACGTCTCGCCACATGCTCAGGTCTCAGAGGAAATTGTGTGCAAAAGCCGTCCTTCACATAGCTTGTTGGGAACACAAAGTTTCTTATCAGTTGCCATCTACAATGCGTACATATATATGGGGATGTATCAGCTTCAAATCGGTTTTACACTGAAAACTGCAGGAACTTTAAACCAGCACTATGAAACAGACTGAGAAAACAGAGTAACTGTTTTCCTGCAAACCATTTCCTTTGTGTTAGATGAAGGAACATCTCTCCACATGCTCAGTTCTGAGCGATAATTGTGTGTGAATTTCGTCCTTTAACTTTCTTGTAAGGAACTCAAAGTTTCTTTTCTGTTGCAAACTAAACTTCATACATATATAAGGTGTGGTACGAGCTCCAACTCATCTTTACAGTGAAATCAGCAGGAACTTGAAACCAGCACTAGGAAATAGACTGAGAAAGCAGACTAAATTTTAACCTGCTATACGTTACCTTTGTACTAGATGAACGAATATCTCTCCAAATACTCAGTTCTCAGAGAAAAGTGTGTGTGAAAGCCGTACTTCACATAAATTGTCCGGAATACAAAGTTTCACTTCAGTTGCAAACTGCACTACATACATATATTTGTGAAGGTAGAATCTCCATCTCGATTTTACAGTGAAAACTGCAGGAACTTCAAACCGGCACTAGGAAACAGACTGAGAAATATGAGAAAGTGTTTCTCCTGCAACCAGTTAACTTTGTGATATGTGAACAAACATCTCTCCACATGCTCATCTTTGAGAGATAATTGTGTGTGAAAGCCGTACTTCACTTAGCTTGTAGGAAAAACAAAATTTCTTTTCAGTTTGAAAACTATAATACATACATATATATGTTAAGGTACAAGCTCCAACTCGGCTTTACATTGAAAACAGCAGGAATTTCAAACCACCATTTGGAAACAGACTGAGAAAAAAAAGTAAGTGTTTCTCATGTAACCATTTCCCTTTGTGCTAGATGAATGAACCTCTCTCCACATGCTCAGTCCTGAGAGATAATTTGTGTGAAATCCGTCCTTTAACAAGCTTGTTGGGAACACAAAGATTCTTTCCATTTGCAAACTACAGTACATATAATTATTTTGGGAATTACTAGCTCCAAATCGGTTTTACATTGAAAACTGCAGGAACATCAAACCGGCATTAGAAAGCAGACTGAGAAAGCAGACAAAGTTTTTCACCTGCTACCGTTCCATTTGTACTTGATGAATGAAATTCTGTCCTCATGCTCAGTTCTGAGAGAAATGTGTGTGTGAAAGCCTTCCTTTACTTAGCTTGTTGGGAACACAAAGTTTCCATTTATTTGCAAACTACATTACATATATATGTTTGGGAATTACTAGCTCCAACTCTGTTTTACCATAAAAACTGCAGGAAATTCAAACCGGCACAAGGAAACAGACTGAGAAACAGAATAAGTATTATCCTTCTACCCGTTCATTTTGTGCTAGATGAACGAACGTCTCTTCACATGCTCAGTTCTGTGAGGTATGTGTGTTAATTGCCGTCCTTCATATAACATGTTGGGAACACAAAGATTCTTTTCAGTTGAAAACTACAAATCATACATAGATATGCTTAGGTAGTAGGTCCAACACGGTTTTACAGTGTAAACTGCAGGAACTAAAAACCGGCAATAGAAAACATACTGAGAAAACAAATTAATTGTTTCACTTGCAACCCGTTCCAATTGTGCTATGTGAACGAATATCTCTCCACATTCTCTTTTCTGAGAAATAATTGTATGTGAAAGCCGTCCTTCACTTAACTTGTAGATAAATAAAAGTTTCTTTTAGGTAGCAAATTATTATAAATACGTATATATGGTGAGGTACAAGCGTCAACACGGTTTTACAATTGAATCGGCAGGAACTTCAAATAGGCACTAAGAAACAGACTGAGAAAATAGAGTAAGTGTTTGTCTTGCAAAATTTTCCATTTGGGCTAGATGAACGAAAGTCTCTCCACATGCTCAGTTCTGAGAAATAAGAATGTGTGAAAGCCGTTCTTCAACTAGCTTGTTTACTACACAAAGTTTCTTTTCATTTGCAAATTACACTACATAATTATATACGGGGAGGTACTAGGTTCGACATGGTTTTACAGTGAAAACTGCAAGAACTTCAAACTGGAACTACGAAACAGACTGAGAAAGCAGAGAAAGTGTTTCTCCTGCATCCCATTCCCTTTTTGCTAGATGAATGAACGTCTCTCCACATGCTCAGTTCTGAGAGATAAGTGTGTGTGAAAACCGATCTTCACCGAGCTTGTTGGGAATACTAGGTTTCTTTTCGTTTGCAAACTAAAATACATAAATCTATATATGGAGGTACATTCTCCAACTCGGTTTTGCAGTGAACACTGCAGGAATTTCAAACCGACACTAGGAAACAGACTGAGAAACCAGAGTAAAAGTTCCTCCTGCAAAACTTTCATTTTTTGTCCGATAAAAGAACGTCCATACACATGCTGTAGTCTGAGAGATAAATGAGTTTGAAAGCCGAACTTCACCCAGCTTGTTTGTAACACAAAGTTTCTTTCCAGTGGCAAACTACACTTTATACATATATATGGGGAGGTACAAGCTCCAACTCTCCTTTACAGTGAAAACGGCAGCAACTTCAACTCGGCACTTGGAACAGACTGAGAAACCAGAGACAGAGTTTCAACTATAACCCGTTCCATTTGTGCTAGATGAACGAATGTCTGTCCAAATGCTCAGGTCTCAGAGATAAGTTTTAGTGAAAGCCGTCCTTCACCTAGCTTGTTGGGAACACAAAATTTCTTTTCAGTTGCAAGCTAGACTACATAAATAAATATGAGGATGTACTACATCAGACTCGGTTTTATAGTGAAAACTGCAACAACAACAACCCGGCACTAGGAAACATACAGAGAAACCAGAGCAAGTGTTTCTCCTGCAACAAATTCCCTTAGAGCTACATGAATGGACGATCTCCAATTGCTCACTTCTGAAAGTTAAGCATGTGTGAAACCCGTCCTTCACCTAACTTGTTGGGAACACAAATTTTCTTTCGAGTTGAAAACTACAATACATACATATATATGGTGTATTACTAGCTCCAACTCGGTTTTACAGTGAAAACTGCAGGAACTTCAAACCGGCACTAGAAAGCAGACTGAGAAAGCAGACTAAATTTTTCACCTGCTACCATTCCATTTGTACTTGATGAACGAACATCTCTCCACATGCTCAGTTCTGACAGATAAGTGTGTGTGAAAGCATAACTTCAATAAGCTTGTTGGGAACACAAAGTTTCTTTTCATTTGCAAACTACATTACATACATATGTATGGGGAATAACTAGCTGAAGCACGGTTTTACAGTGAAAACTGCAGATACTTCAAACTGGCACTAGGAAACAGACTGAGAATGCAGAGTAAATATTTCTCCTGCTACCCGGTCAATTTGTGATACATGAAAGAATGTCTCTGCACATGCTCAGTTCTGAGAAATAATTATGTGTGAAAGCCGTTCTTCAACTAGCTTGTTGACTACACAAAGATTCTTTTCATTTGCAAATTACACTACATACTTATATACGGGGAGGTACTAGCTTCGACATGGTTTTACAGTGAAAACTGCAGGAACTTCAAACCGGAACTACGAAACAGACTGAGAAATTGAGAAAGTGTTTCTCCTGCTACCCATTCCCTTTTTGCTAGATGAACGAACGTCTCTCCACATGCTCATTTCTGAGAGATAAGTGTGGGTGAAAACAGCTCTTCACCAAACTTGTTGGGAATACTAGGATTCTTTTGGTTTGCAAACTGCAATACATAAATCTATATAGGGAGGTACATTCTCCAACTCGATTTTGCAGTGAACACTGCAGGAATTTCAAACCGACACTAGGAAGCAGACTGAAAATCCAGAGTAAAAGTTCCTCCTGCAAACCTTTCCTTTTCTGCTTGATGACCGAAAGTACCTACACATGCTGAAATGTGAGAGAAAAATGTGTGTGAAAGCTGAACTTCACCTAACTTGTTGTTAACACAAAGTTTCTTTCCAGTGGCAAACTACAATTCATACATAATTATGGGGAGGTACAATCTCCAACTCGCCTTTACAGTGAAAACTGCAGCAACTTCAAACCGGTACTTGGAAACAGAATGAGAAACCAGAGTCAATGTTTCTCCTGTAACCCGTTCCATTTTTGCTAGATGAACGAAAGTCTCTCCACAAACTCAGTTCTCAGAAATAATTGTTTCTTAAAACCGTCCTTCACCTAGCTTGTTGGGAACACAAAGTTTCTTATAATTTGCTATCTACAATGCATACATATATATGTGTTTGTACTGGTTTGAACTCGGTTTTACATTGGAAAATTTAGGAAATTTAAACCGGCACTAAGGAACAGACTGAGAAACCATAGTAATTGTTTTCCTGCAAACCATTCCCTTTGTGTTAGATGAAGTAATATCTCTCCACATGATCAGTTCTGAGAGATAACTGTGTGTGAAATTCGTCCTTTAACTAGCTTGTTTTGAACACAAAGTTTCTTTTCAGTTGCAAACTACTCTTCATACATATATAATGGGAGGTACTAGCTCCAATGCATCTTTTCAGTGAAAACTGCAGGAACTTCAAACCGGCACTTGGAAACAGACTGAGATAGAAGAGTATGTGTTTCTCCTGTAAATCGTTCCATTTGTTCTAGATGAAGGAATATCTCTTCCCATGTTCAGTTCTCAGAATTAAGTGTGTGTGAAAGCCGCCTTTCAACTAGCTTGTTTAGAACACAAAAGTTCTTTTCAGTTGCAAAATACACTACATAAATATATTTGCGGAAATAGTGGCTAAAACTAGGTTTTACAGTGAAAACTGCAGGAAATTCAAGCCGGCACTCGGAATATGAGAAACCTGAGAAACTGTTTCTCTTGCAACCAGTTCCCTTTGTGCTAGATGAACGAAAGTGTCTCCACACGCTATGTTCTGAAGGTTAACTGAGTGTGAAAGCCGACCTTCACCAGCTTGTTGGGAACACAAAGTTTATTTTGAGTTGTTCACTACAGTACATACACGAATATAGGGAGGTATTTTCTCCAACACGGATTTACAGTGAGTACTGCAGGAACTTGAATCCAGCACTGGGAAATTCTTTGAGAAACCAGAGTCAAAGTTTCACCTGCAAACCTTTCCTTTTGTGCTACATAAACGAACGTCTCTCCACATGCTCAGTTCTGAGATAAAAGTGTGTGTAAAAACCGTACTTCACCTTACTTGTTGGGAACACAAAGTTTCTTTTCATTTGCAAACTACACTTCATAAACATATATGGGGAGGTAGTAGCTCCAACACTGCTTTTCAGTGAAAACTGCAGGATATTCAATCCGGAACCTAGAAACACACTGAGAAACCAGAGTATTTGTTTCTCCTGTAACTCATTCCTTTTGCGCTACATAAAAGAACGTCTCTCCACATGCTCATTTCTCAGAGAGAAGTGTTTCTGAAAGCCGCCCTTCACCTAGCTTATGGGAACAAAAAGATTCTTTTCAATAGCAAACTAAACTACATACATATAAATGGGTTGATACTAGCTCCAAATCTGTTTTACCGTGAAAAATGCAGGAACGACAACCCGGAACTACAAAACAGACTGAGAAAGCGGATTAAGTGTTTCCCCTGCATCCCATTCCCTTTTGGCTAGATGAATGAACGTCTCTCCACATGCTCAGTTCTGAGAGATAAGTGTGTGTGAAAACCGTTCATCACTTAGCTTGTTGGAAACACAAGGTTTTTTTCATTTGCAAACTAAAATACATACATCTATATAGGGAGGTACATTCTCCAACTCGGTTTTGCAGTGAACACTGCAGGAAATTTAAACAGGCACTGTGAAAAAGACTGAGAAACCAGCGTCAAAGATTATCCTGCATACCGTTCCTTTTCTGCTAGAAGACCGAAAGTCCCTACACATGCTGAAATCTGAGAGAAAAATGTGTGTGAAAGCCGAACTTCACCTAGCTTGTTGGTAACACGAAGTTTCTTTCCAGTGGCAAACTACAATTCATACATATATATGGGGAGGTACAATCTCCAACTCGCCTTTACAGTGAAAACTGCAGCAACTTCAAACCGGTACTTGGAAACAGAATTAGAAACCAGAGTCAGTGTTTCTCCTGTAACCCGTTCCATTTTTGCTAGATGAACGAAAGTCTCTCCACAACCTCAGTTCTCAGAGATATTTGTTTCTGGAAGCCGTCTTTCACCTAGCTTGTTGGGAACACAAGGTTTCTTATAATTTGCTATTTACACTGCATACATATATATGTGTATATACTGGATTGAACTCGGTTTTACATTGGAAAATTTAGGAATTTTAAACCGGCACTATGGAACAGACTGGGAAACCAGAGTAATTGTTTTCCTGCAACCCATTCCCTTTGTGTTAGATGAAGTAACATCTCTCCACATGATCAGTTCTGAGAGATAACTGTGTGTGAAATCCGTCCTTTAACTAGCTTGTTTTGAACACAAAGTTTCTTTTCAGTTGCAAACTACTCTTCATACAATAAATTGGGAGGTACTAGCTCCAACGCATCTTTTTAGTGAAAACTGCAGGAACTTCAAACCGGCACTTGGAAACAGACTGAGATAGAAGAGTATGTGTTTCTCCTGTAAACCGTTCCATTTGTTATAGATGAAGGAACATCTCTTCCCATGCTCAGTTCTCAGATTTAAGTGTGTGTGAAAGCCGTCTTTCAACTAGCTTGTTTAGAACACAAACGTTCTTTTCAGTTGCAAAATACACTTCATACATATATTTGCGGAAATAGTGGCTCCAACTAGGTTTTACAGTGAAAACTGCAGGAAATTCAAGCCGGTACTATGAAACTGAGAAACCTGAGAACTTGTTTCTCTTGCAACCAGTTCTCTTTGTGCTAGATGAAAGAACATCTCTCCACATGCTCATTTCTGATAGATAATTGTGTGTGAAAGCCGACGTTTTCTTATCTAGTAGGGAAAACAAAATTTCTTTTTAGTTTCAAACTCTATTACATAAATATATTTATTGTAAGATACAAGGTTCAACTCGGCTTACAGTGAAAACTGCAGGAACTTCAAACCTCCACTTGGAAACAGACTGAGAAACCAGAGTAATTGTTTCCCATTTAAAAAATTCCGTTTGTGCTAGATGAACGAACGTCTCTTCACATGCTCAGTTCAGAGATAAGAGAGTGTGAAAGCCGTCCTTCATCTAGCTTTTCGGGAACACAAAGATTCTTTTCATTTGCAAACTAAAGTACATACATATATATAGAGAAGTACTTTCTCAAACTCGGATTTACAGTGAGAACTGCTGGAACTTCATACCAGCACTATGAAACAGACTGAGAAAACAAGGTTCATGTTTCTCCTGCAACCCTTTCCATTTGTGCTAGATGAACGAAAGTGTCTCCACATACTATGTTCTGAAGTTTAACTGAGTGTGAAAGCCGACCTTCACCTAGCTTGTTGGGAACACAAAGTTTATTTTGATTTGCTAACTACAGTACATAGACATATATAGGGAGGTTCTTTCTCCCACTCGGATTTACAGTGAGAACTGCAGGAACTTCAATCCGGCACTGGGAAATACTCTGAGAAGCCAGAGCCAAAGTTATTCCTGCCAACCTTTCCTTTTGTGCTAGATGAAAGAACGTCTCTTCACATGCTCTGTTCTGAGATATAAGTGTGTGTGAAAACCGTACTTCACCTTACTTGTTGGGAACACAAAGATTCTTTTCATTTGCAAACTACACTTCTTAAAATTATATGGGGAGGTAGTAGCTCCAACACTGCTTTTCAGTGAAAACTGCAGGATATTCAATCCGGAACTTAGAAACAGACTGAGAAACCAGAGTATTTGTTTCTCCTGTAACTCATTCATTTTGTGCTACATAAACGAACGTCTCTCCACATGCTCATTTCTCAGAGAGAAGTGTTTGTGAAAGCAGTCCTTCACCTAGCATATGGGAACACAAAGATTCTTTTCAATAGCAAACTAAACTACATACATATAAATGGGTTTGTACAAGCTCCAAATCTGTTTTACAGTGAAAACTGCAGGAAATAAATACCGGCAGTAAGAAACATACTGAGAAACCAGAGAATGTGTTTCTTCTGCAAACCGTTCCCTTAGTTTTAGATGAATGAACGTCTCTCAACATGCTCAGTTCTGAGTGATATGTGTGTGTGAAAGCGTAACATCACATAGCTTGTTGGGAGAACAAATTATCTTTGCAGTTGCAAATTACACTACATATATATATATATATCGGGAATTACTAGCTCCAACTCTGTTTTACAGTGAAAACTACAGGAAATTAAAACCGGAACTAGGAAACAGACTGAGAAAGCAGTGTAAGTATTTCTCCTGCACCCGTTCCCTTTCTGATAGATGAACGAAATTCTCTCCACATGCTCAGTTCTGAGTAATAATTTTGGGTGGAAGCCGTACTTCAACTATCTTGTTGGGGACACGAAGTTTCTTTTCAGTTGCAAACAACACTACATATGTATATACATGTTTGTACAAAATCTAACACGGTTTTACAGTGAAAACTGCAGGAAATTAAACCGGCACTACGAAACATACTGTGAAGCCAGAGTAAGTGTTTAACCTGCAACACTTTCCCTTTTTGCTAGATGAAGGAACATCTCTCAACATGCTCATTTCTGAGAGAAAATTGTGTGTGAAATCCGCCTTTAACTAGCTTGTTGAGAACACAATGTTTCTTTTCAGTTGAAATCTACACTTCATACACATATATCAGTAGGTAGTAACTCTAAGTCGACTTTGCAGTGAAATCTGCAGGAACTTCAATTTGGCACTTGGAAACAGACTGAAATAACAGAGTAAGTGTTTTTCTTGTAAACCGTTCTCTTATTACTAGATGAAAGAACGTCTCTCCACATGCTCAGTTCTCAGAGGTAAGTGAGTGTGAAAGCCGTACTTCACATAGCTTGTTGGGAACACAAAGATTCTTTTCAGTGGGAAATTACAGTACACACTTATATATGGGGAGGTACTAGCTCCAACATTGTTTTACAGTGAAAAAGGCTGGAAATTCAAACCGGCACAAGGAAACATATTTAGATACCAGAGTAAGTGTTTATCTTTTAATCCATTCCCTTTTGTCCCAGATGAACGAACGTCTCGCCACATGCTCAGGTCTCAGAGGAAATTGTGTGCAAAAGCCGTCCTTCACATAGCTTGTTGCGAACACAAAGTTTCTTATAAGTTGCCATCTATAATGCGTACATATATATGGGTATGTATCAGCTTCAAATCAGTTTTACACTAAAAACTGCAGGAACTTTAAACCAGCACTCTGAAACAGACTGAGAAAACAGAGTAACTGTTTTCCTGCAAACCATTTCCTTTTTGTTAGATGAAGGAACATCTCTCCACATGCTCAGTTCTGAGAGATAATTGTGTGTGAATTTCGTCCTTTAACTTGCTTGTAGGGAACTCAAAGTTTCTTTTCTCTTGCAAACTACACTTCATACATATATAACGTGTGGTACGAGCTCCAACTCATCTTTACAGTGAAAACAGCAGGAACTTCAAACCATCACTTGGAAACAAACTGAGAAAGCAGACTAAATTTTTCACCTGCTATACGTTACCTTTGTACTAGATGAACGAATATCTCTCCAAATGCTCAGTTCTCAGAGAAAAGTGTGTGTGAAAGCCGTACTTCACATAAATTGTCCGGAAAACAAAGTTTCACTTCAGTTGCCATCTACAATACATAAATATATTTGTGAATGTAGTATTTCCATCTCTGTTTTACAGTGTAAACTGCAGGAACTTCAAACCAGCACTAGGAAACAGACTGAGAAACATGAGAAAGTGTTTCCCTTGCAACCAGTTAACTTTGTGATACGTGAACAAACATCTCTCCACATGCTCATTTCTGAGAGGAATTTGTGTGAGAAAGCCGTACTTCACTTATCTTTAAGGAGAAACAAAATTTCTTTTCAGTTTGAAAACTATAATACATACATGTATATGTTAAGGTACAAGCTCCAACTCGGCTTTACATTGAAAAGAGCAGGAATTTCAAACCGCAATTTTGAAACAGAATGAGAAAAAAGAGTAAGTTTTTCTCATGTAACCATTTAGCTTTGTGCTAGATGAATGAACGTCTCTCCACATGCTCAGTCCTGAGAGATAACTTGTATGAAATCCGTCCTTTAACAAGCTTGTTGGGAACACAAAGTTTCTTTCCATTTGCAAACTACAATACATATATATATTTGGGGAATTACTAGCTCCAAATCGGTTTTACATTGAAAACTGCAGGAACATCAAACTGGCATTAGAAAGAAGACTGAGAAAGCAGACAAAGTTTTTCACCTGCTACCGTTCCATTTGTACTTGATGAATGAACTTCTGTCCTCATGCTCAGTTCTGAGAGAAATGTGTGTGTGAAAGCCTTCCTTTACTTAGCTTGTTGGGAACACAAAATTTCTTTTTATTTGAAAACTACATTACATACATATGTGTGGGAATTACTAGCTCCAACTCTGTTTACCATAAAAACTGCAGGAAATTCAAACCGGCACAAGGAAACAGACTGAGAAACAGAATTAGTATTATCCTTCAACCCGTTCATTTTGTGCTAGATGAACGAACGTCTCTTCACATGCTCAGTTCTGTGAGGTAAGTGTATGTGAAAGCCGTCCTTGACATAACATGTTGGGATCACAAAGTTTCTTTTCAGTTGCACACTACAAATCATACATAGATATGCTTAGGTAGTAGGTCCAACTCGGTTTTACAGTGTAAAATGCAGGAAATTCAAACCGACAATAGAAAACATACTGAGAAAACAAATTAATTGTTTCAATTGCAACCCGTTCCAATTGTGCTAGGTGAATGAATATCTCTCCACATTCTCTTTTCTGAGAAATAATGGTATGTGAAAGCCGTCCTTCACTTACCTTGTAAAGAACAAAATTTCTTTTAAGTAGCAAATTATAATACATAGATATATATGGTGAAGTACAAGCTTCAACACGGGTTTAAAATTGAATCTGCAGGAACATAAGATAGGCACTAGGAACAGACTGAGAAACCACAGTAAAAGTTTCTCCTGCAAACCGTTCCTTTTCTGCTAGATGAACGAACTTCCCTACACATGCTTAAATCTGAGAGATAAATGTGTGTGAAAGCCGAACTTCACCTAGCTTGTTGGTAACACAAAGTTTCTTCCAGTGGCAAACTACACGTCATGCATATATATGGGGAGGTACAATCTCCAACTCGCCTTTACGGAGAAAACTGCAGCAAGTTCAAACCAGCACTTGGAAACTGACTGAGAATCTAGGGTCAGTGTTTCTGCTGTAATCTTTTCCATTTGTGCTAGATGAACGAACGTCTCTCCACATGCTCATTTCTGAGAAATAAATATGTGTGAAAGCCGTTCTTCAGCTAGCTTGTTGAATACACAAAGTTACTTTTCATTTTCAAACTACACTACATATTTATATACGGGGAGGTACTAGCTTCAATGTGTTTTTACAGTGAAAACTGCAGGAATGACAAACCGTAACTACAAAACAGACTGAGAAAGCAGATTAAGTGTTTCCCCTGCATCCCATTCCCTTTTGGCTAGATGAATGAACGTCTCTCCACATGCTCAGTTCTGATAGATAAGTGTGTGTGAAAACCGTTCATCACTTAGCTTGTTGGAAACACAAGGTTTTTTTTATTTGCAAACTAAAATACATACATCTATATAGGGAGGTACTTTCTCCAACACCGTTTTGCAGTGAACACTGCTGGAAATTCAAACAGGCACTGTGAAACAGACTGAGAAACCTGCGTCAAAGATTCTCCTGCAAACCGTTCCTTTTCTGCTAGAAGACCGAAAGTCCTTACACATGCTGAAATCTGCGAGAAAAATGTGTGTGAAAGCCGAATTTCATCTAGCTTGTTGGTAACACGAAGTTTCTTTCCAGTGGCAAACTACAATTCATACATATATATGGGGAGGTACAATCTCTAACTCGCCTTTACATTGAAAAATGCAGCAACTTCAAACCGGTACTTGGAAACAGAATGAGAAACCAGAGTCAGTGTTTCTCCTGTAATCCGTTCCATTTTTGCTAGATGAACGAATGTCTCTCCACAACCTCAGTTCTCAGAGATATTTGTTTCTGAAAGCCGTGCTTCACCTAGCTTGTTGGGAACACAAAGTTTCTTATAAGTTGCTATCTACACTGCATACATATATATGTGTATGTACTGGCTTGAACTCTGTTTTATGTTGGAAAATTTAGGAACATTAAACCGGCACTAAGGAACAGACTGGGAAACCAGAGTAATTGTTTTCCTGCAACCCATTCCCTTTGTGTTAAATGAAGTAACATCTCTCCACATGATCAGTTCTGAGAGATAACTTTGTGTGAAATTCGTCCTTTAACTAGCTTGTTTTGAACACAAAGTTTCTTTTCAGTTGCAAACAACTCTTCATACATATATAATGGGAAGTACTAGCTCCAATGCAACTTTTCAGTGAAAACTGCAGGAACTTCAAACCGGCACTTTGAAACAGACTGAGATAGAAGAGTATGTGTTTCTCCTGTAAACCGTTCCATTTGTCCTAGATGAAGGAACATCTCTTCCCATGCTCAGTTCTCAGATTTAAGTGTGTGTGAAAGCCGTCTTTCAACTAGCTTGTTTAGAACACAAACGTTCTTTTCAGTTGCAAAATACTCTACATACATATATTTGCGGAAATAGTGGCTCCAACTAGGTTTTACAGTGAAAACTACAGGAAATTCAAGCAGGAACTAGGAGACTGAGAAACCTGAGAACTTGTTTCTCTTGCAACCAGTTCCCTCTGTGCTAGATGAAAGAACATCTCTCCACATGCTCATTTCTGAGAGATAATTGTGTGTGAAAGCCGACGTTTTCTTATCTAGTAGCGAAAACAAAATGTCTTTTTAGTTGCAAACTCTATTACATACATATATTTATTGTAAGATACAAGGTTCAACTCGGCATTACAGTGAAAACTGCAGGAACTTCAAACCTCCACTTGGAAACAGACTGAGAAACCAGACTAATTGTTTCCCATTTAACAAATTCCGTTTGTGCTAGATGAACGAACGTCTCTTCACATGCTCAGTTCAGAGATAAGAGAGTGTGAAAGCCGTCCTTCATCTAGCTTTTTGGGAACACAAAGATTCTTTTCATTTGCAAACTAAAGTACATACATATATATAGAGAGGTACTTTCTCAATCTCGGATTTACAGTGAGAACTGCTGGAACTTCATACCAGCACTACGAAACAGACTGAGAAAACAAGGTTCATGTTTCTCCTGCAACCCTTTCCATTTGTGCTAGATGAACGAAAGTGTCTCCACATGCTATGTTCTGAAGGTTAACTGAGTGTGAAAGCCGACCTTCACCTAGCTTGTTGGGAACACAAAGTTTATTTTGATTTGCTAACTACAGTACATACACGTATATAGGGAGGTACTTTCTCCCACTCGGATTTACAGTGAGAACTGCAGGAACTTGAATCCGGCACTGGGAAATACTCTGAGAAGCCAGAGCCAAAGTTATTCCTGCCAACCATTTCTTTTATGCTAGATGAACGAAAGTCTCTCCACATGCTCAGTTCTGAGATATAAGTGTGTGTGAAAACTGTACTTCACCTTACTTGTTGGGAACACAAAGATTCTTTTCATTTGCAAACTACACTTCATAAACATATATGGGGATGTAGTAGCTCCAACACTGCTTTTCAGTGAAAACTGCAGGATATTCAATCCGGAACTTAGAAACAGACTGAGAAACCAGAGTATTTGTTTCTCCTGTAACTCATTCCTTTTGTGCTACATAAACGAACGTCTCTCCACATGCTCATTTCTCAGAGAGAAGTGTTTGTGAAAGCAGTCCTTCACCTAGCATATGGGAACACAAAGATTCTTTTCAATAGCAAACTAAACTACATACATATAAATGGGTTTGTACAAGCTCCAAATCTGTTTTACAGTGAAAACTGCAGGAAATAAATACCGGCAGTAAGAAACATACTGAGAAACCAGAGAACGTGTTTCTTCTGCAACCCGTTCCCTTAGTTTTAGATGAATGAACGTCTCTCAACATGCTCAGTTCTGAGTGATATGTGTGTGTGAAAGCGTAACTTCACATAGCTTGTTGGGAGAACAAATTATCTTTGCAGTTGCAAATTACACTACATATATATATATATATCGGTAATTACTAGCTCCAACTCTGTTTTACAGTGAAAACTACAGGAACTTAAAACCGGAACTAGGAAGCAGACTGAGAAAGCAGAGTAAGTATTTCTCCTGCACCCGTTCCCTTTGTGAAAGATGAACGAAATTCTCTCCACATGCTCAGTTCTGAGTAATAATTTTGGGTGGAAGCCATTCTTCAACTATCTTGTTGGGGACACGAAGTTTCTTTTCAGTTGCAAACAATACTACATACGTATATACATGTTTGTACAAAATCTAACACGGTTTTACAGTGAAAACTGCAGGAATTTAAACCGGCACTACGAAACATATTATGAAGCCAGAGTAAGTGTTTCACCTGCAACACTTTCCCTTTTTGCTAGATGAAGGAACATCTCTCCACATGCTCATTTCTGAGAGAAAAGTGTGTGTGAAATCCGCCTTTAACTAGCTTGTTGGGAACACAATGTTTCTTTTCAGTTGAAATCTACACTTCATACACATATATCGGTAGGTAGTAACTCTAAGTCGACTTTGCAGTGAAATCTGCAGGAACTTCAATTCAGCACTTGGAAACAGACTGAAATAACAGAGTAAGTGTTTTTCTTGTAAACCGTTCTCTTATTACTAGATGAAAGAAAGTCTCTCCACATGCTCAGTTCTCAGAGGTAAGTGAGTGTGAAAGCCGTACTTCACATAGCTTGTTGGGAACACAAAGATTCTTTTCAGTGGGAAATTACAGTACACACTTATATATGGGGAGGTACTAGCTCCAACATTGTTTTACAGTGAAAAAGGCTGGAAATTCAAACCGGCACAAGGAAACATATTTAGATACCAGAGTAAGTGTTTATCTTTTAATCCATTCCCTTTTGTCCCAGATGAACGAACGTCTCGCCACATGCTCAGGTCTCAGAGGAAATTGTGTGCAAAAGCCGTCCTTCACATAGCTTGTTGGGAACACAAAGTTTCTTATCATTTGGAAACTACATTGCGTAGATATATATGGGGATGTATCAGCTTCAAATCGGTTTTACACTGAAAACTGCAGGAACTTTAAACCAGCACTATGAAACAGACTGAGAAAACAGAGTAACTGTTTTCCTGCAAACCATTTCCTTTTTGTTAGATGAAGGAACATCTCTCCACATGCTCAGTTCTGAGAGATAATTGTGTGTGAATTTCGTCCTTTAACTTGCTTGTAGGGAACTCAAAGTTTCTTTTCTCTTGCAAACTACACTTCATATATATATAAGGTGTGGTACGAGCTCTAACTCATCTTTACAGTGAAAACAGCAGGAACTTTAAACCAGCACTAGGAAACAGACTGAGAAATCAGACTAAATTTTTCACCTGCTATAAGTTACCTTTGTACTAGATGAACGAACATCTCTCCACATCCTCAGGTCTGATAGTTAAGGGTGTGTGAAAGCCTAACTTCAATAAGCTTGTTGGGAACACAAAGTTTCTTTTCATTTGCAAACTACATTACATACATATGTATGGGGAATAAGTAGCTGAAGCTCGGTTTTACAGTGAAAACTGCAGGAACTTCAAACCGGCACTAGGAAACAGACTGAGAAACATGAGAAAGTGTTTCTCTTGCAACCAGTTAACTTTGTGATACGTGAACAAACATCTCTCCACATTCTCATTTCTGAGAGATATTTGTGTGAAAAAGCCGTACTTCACTTAAATTGTAGGAAAAACAAAATTTCTTTTCAGTTTGAAAACTATAATACATACATATATATGTTAAGGTACAAGCTCCAACTCGGCTTTACCTTGAAAACAGCATGAATTTCAAACCTCCATTTGGAAACAGACTGAGAAAAAAGAGTAATTATTTCTCATGTAACCGTTTCCCTTTGTGCTAGATGAATGAACGTCTCTCCACATGCTCAGTCTTGAGACATAAGTTGTGTGAAATCCGTCCTTTAACAAGCTTGTTGGGAACACAAAATTTCTTTCCATTTGCAAACTACAATACATATATATATTTGGGGAATTACTAGCTCCAAATCGGTTTTACATTGAAAACTGCAGGAACATCAAACCGGCATTAGAAAGCAGACTGAGAAAGCAGACAAAGTTTTTCACCTGCTACCGTTCCATTTGTACTTCATGAATGAACTTCTGTCCTCATGCTCAGTTCTGAGAGAAATGTGTGTGTTAAAGCATTCCTTTACTTAGCTTGTGGGGAACACAAAGTTTCTTTTTATTTGCAAACTACATTACATATATATGTGTGGGAATTTCTAGCTCCAACTCTGTTTTACCATAAAAACTGCAGGAAATTCAAACCGGCACAACGAAACAGACTGAGAAACAGAATAAGTATTATCCTTCTACACGTTCAATTTGTGCTAGATGAACGAACGTCTCTTCACATGCTCAGTTCTGTGAGGTAAGTGTGTGTGAAAGCCGTCCTTCACATAACATGTTGGGAACACAAAGTTTCTTTTCATTTGCAAACTACAAATCATACATAGATATGCTTAGGTAGTAGGTCCAACACGGTTTTACAGTGTAAACTGCAGGAACTATAAACCGGCAATAGAAAACATACTGAGAAAACAAATTAATTGTTTCACTTGCAACCCGTTCCAATTGTGCTAGGTGAACGAATATCTCTCCACATTCTCTTTTCTGAGAAATAATGGTATGTGAAAGCAGTCCTTCACATAAGTAGTAGATAAAAAAGTTTCTTTTAGGTAGCAAATTATTACACATACGTATATATGGTGAGGTACAAGCTTAAACACGTTTTTACAATTGAATCGGCAGGAACTTCAAATAGGGACTAAGAAACAGACTGAGAAAATAGAGTAAGTGTTTCTCTTGCAAACTGTTCCGTTTGTGCTAGATGAACGAATGTCTCTGCACATGCTCATTTCTGAGAAATAAGTATGTGTGAAAGCCGTTCTTCAACTAGCTTGTTGACTACACAAAGATTCTTTTCATTTGCAAATTACACTACATACTTATTTATGGGGAGGTACAAGCTTCGACATGGTTTTACAGTGAAAACTGCAGGAACTTCAAACCGGAACTACAAAACAGACTGAGAAAGCAGAGAAAGTGTTTCTCCTGCATCCCATTCCCTTTTTGCTAGATGAATGAACGTCTCTCCACATGCTCAGTTCTGAGAGACAAGTGTGTGTGAAAACTGATCTTCACCTAGCTTGTTGGGAATACTAGGTTTCTTTTCATTTGCAAACTACACTTCATAAACATATATGGGGAGGTAGTAGCTCCAACACTGCTTTTCAGTGAAAACTGCAGGATCTTCAATCCGGAACTTAGAAACAGACTGAGAAACCAGAGTATGTGTTTCTCCTGTAACTCATTCCTTTTGTGCTACATAAAAGAACGTCTCTCCACATGCTCATTTCTCACAGAAAAGTGTTTGTGAAAGCCGTCCTTCACCTAAGTTATGGGAACACAATGATTGTTATCAGTAGCAAACTAAACTACATAAATTTAAATGGGTTGTTACAAGCTCCAAATCTGTTTTACAGTGAAAACTGCAGGAAATAAATACCGGCAGTAAGAAACAAACTGAGAAACCAGAGAACATGTTTCTCTTGCAAACCGTTCCCTTAATTTTAGATGAATGAACGTCTCTCAACATGCTCAGCTCTGAGTGATATGTGTGTGTGAAAGCGTAACTTCACATAGCTTGTTGGGAGAACAAATTATCTTTGCAGTTGCAAATTACACTACATATATATATATATATCGGGAATTACTAGCTCCAACTCGGTTTTACAGTGAAAACTACAGGAACTTAAACCCGGAACTAGGAAACAGACTGAGAAAGCAGAGTAAGTATTTCTCCTGCACCCATTCCTTTGTTATAGATGAACGAAATTCTCTCCACATGCTCAGTTCTGAGAAATAATTTTGGGTGGAAGCCATTCTTCAACTATCTTGTTGGGGACACGAAGTTTCTTTTCAGTTGCAAACAACACTTCATAAGTATATACATGTTGGTACAAAATCCAACACGGTTTTACAGTGAAAACTGCAGGAAATTAAACCGGCACTACGAAACATACTGTGAAGCCAGAGTAAGTGTTTCTCCTGCAACACTCTCCCTTTTTGCTAGATGAAGGAACATCTCTCCACATGCTCATTTCTGAGGGAAAATTGTGTGTGAAATCCGCCTTTAACTAGCTTGTTGGGAACACAATGTTTCTTTTCAGTTGAAATCTACACTTCATACACATATATCGGTAGGTAGTAGCTCTAAGTCGACTTTGCATTGAAATCTGCAGTAACTTCAAATCGGCACTTGGAAACAGACTGAAATAACAGAGTAAGTGTTTTTCTTGTAAACCGTTCTCTTATTACTAGATGAAAGAATGTCTCTCCACATTCTCAGTTCTCAGAGATAAGTGAGTGTGAAAGCCGTCCTTCACATAGCTTGTTGGGAACACAAAGATACTTTTCAGTGGGAAATTACAGTACACACTTATATATGGGGAGGTACTAGCTCCAACACTTTTTTACAGTGAAAAAGGCTGGAAATTCAAACCGGCACAAGGAAACATATTTAGATACCAGAGTAAGTGTTTATCTTTTAATCCATTCCCTTTTGTCCCAGATGAACGAACGTCTCGCCACATGCTCAGGTCTCAGAGAAAATTGTGTGCAAAAGCCGTCCTTCACATAGCTTGTTGGGAACACAAAGTTTCTTATCAGTTGCAATCTACACTGCGTACATATATATGGGGATGTATCAGCTTCAAATCAGTTTTACACTGAAAACTGCAGGAACTTTAAACCAGCACTACGAAACAGACTGAGAAAACAGTGTAACTGTTTTCCTGCAAACCAATCCCTTTGTGTTAGATGAAGTAACATCTCTCCACATGCTCAGTTCTGAGAAATATTATTTGTGAAATCAGTTCTTCAACTAGCTTGTTGAATACACAATCTTTCTTTTAATTTTCAAACTACACTACATACTTATATACGGGAAGGTAGTAGCTTCAACGTGATTTTACAGTGCAAAATGCAGGAACTTCAAACCAGCACTACGAAACAGACTGAGAAAGCAGAGTAAGTGTTTCCCCTGCAACCCATTCTTTTTGTGATTGATGAACGAACATCTCTCCAGATGCTCAGTTCTGAGATTTAATTTTGTGTGAAAGCCGAATTTCACCTTGCTTGTTGGGAACACAAAGTTTGTTTTCATTTGCAAACTACACATCATAAATATATATGGGGAGGTACTTTTTCCAACTCGACTTTACAATGAAAACTGCCGGAACTTGAAACCGGCACTTGGAATCTGACTGAGAATCCAGAGTATATCTTTCTACTGTAATGCTTTTTTTGTGCTATGTGAACTATTGTCTCTCCACATGCTCATTTCTCACAGATAAGTGTTTGTGAAAGCCGTCCTTCACTTAGCTTGTTGGGAACACAAACATTCTTTTCAGTTGCAAATTACAATACATACATATATATGCGGCGGTTCTAGCTCCAACTAAATTTTACAGTGAAAACTGTAGGAACTACAAACCAGACCTAGGAAACAGACTGAGAAACAAGAGAAAGTGTTTCTACTGCAAGCCGTTCCCTTAGTGCTAGATGAACGTTCGTCTCTCCACATGCTCAGATGTCAGAAATAAGTGTGTATAAAAGCCGACCTTCACATAACTTGTTGGGAACACAAAGGTTCTTTTCAGTTGTGAACTACACTACTTACGTATATACGGGTTGGTACTATCTCCAACTCGGTTTTACTCTGAAAACTGCAGGAACTTCAACCCGGTGCTAGGAAACATAGTGAGAAATTAGAGTAAATATTTCTCCTGCATCCATTTCCATTTGTGCTAGATGAAGGATCATCTCTCCACATGCTCAGTTCTGAGAGATAAGTGTGTGTAAAATCCGTCAATTAACAAGCTTGTTGGGAACACAAAGATTCTTTTCAGTTGCAAATTTCACTTCATACATGTATATTGGGATGTACTATCTCCAAATCGTCTTTACAGTGAAAATTGAAGGAACTTCATACCGGCACTTGGAAACAGCCTGAAAACCAGATTGTTTTTCCTGTAACCGTTACTTTCTGCTAGATGAACGATAGTCTCTCCACATTCTCAGTTCTCATAGATAAGTGTGTGTGAAACCCGTCCTTCACCTAGCCTGTTGGGAAAAGAAAGACTCTTTTCAGTTCCTAGCTACAATACATACATATATGTGGGTAGGTATCTGCTCCAACATGGTTATACTGTGAAAATTATGGGAACATAAAACCGTCACTTGGAAACAGACTGAGAAACCAGAGTAAGTGTTTCTCCTGTACAGCGATCCATTGTGCTTGATGAAAGTAAGTCTCTCCACATGCTCAGTTCTGAGATATAAGTGTGTATGAAAGCCTTCCTTCACTTATCTTGTTGGGAAAACAAAGTTTCCTTTCAGTTGCAAACTTCACTACATACATATATATGGCGAGGTAATAGATTCAACATGGTTTTATACAGAAAACTGCAGGAAATTCAAACAGACACTAGGAAACAGACTGAGAATTCAGAGTAATTGTTTCTCTTGCAAACCTATCCCTTTGTGCTAGATGAAATAACATCTTTGCACATCCTAAATTCTGAGAAATATATATGTGTGAAAGCCGTCCTTCACCTAGCTTGTTGGGAACACAAAGTTTCTTTTCAGTTGCAGTTTACACTACATATATATATATGGGGAGGTACTAGTTCCAACTCGGTTTTACACTGAAAACTGCAGGAAGTTCAACGCGGCATGAGGAAACAGACTGAGAAACCAGAGTATGTGTTTCTCCTGCAAACCATTCCCTAAGTGCTAGAACAACGGACGTCTCTCCACATGCTCATTTCTGAGAGTTAATTATGTGTGAAAGCCGTCCTTCACCTAGCTTGTTGGGAACAAAAAGTTTCTTTACAGTTGCCAACTACACTCAATACACATATATGGGGAGGTACTAGCTCCAACTCGGTTTTACAGTGAAAACTGCAGGAACTTCAAAACGGCAAGAAAGCAGACTGAGAAAGCAGAATAAGTTTTCCAACTGCTACCGTTCCATTAGTACTTGATGAATGAACGTGTCTCCACATGCTCAGTTCTGAGTGATAAGTGTGTGTGAAAACCTTCCTTCACTAAGCTTGTTAGGAACACAAAGTTTCTTTTCATTTGCAAACTACACTACATACATATGTATGGGGAATTACTAGCTCCTACATGGTTTTAAAGTGAAAACTGCAGTAACTTCAAACCGGCACTATGAAACAGACTGAGATAGCAGAGTAAATATTTCTCCTGCTATCCGTTCCCTTTTTGTTATATGAACGAAAGTCTCTCCACATGCTCAGTTCTGAGAAATAATTTTGTGTGAAAGCCAACCTTCACCTAACTTGTTGGGAACACAAAGTTTCTTTTCAGTTGAAACTACACTACATACACATAGACGGGCAGGTACTATCACCAAAGCAGTTTTACAGTGAAAACTGCAGGAATATCAAACCAAAACTAGGAAACATACTGAGAAACCAGAGAAAGTGTTTCTCCTGCAACCCTTTATATTTGTGCTAGTTGAAGGAACTTCTCTCCGCATGCTCAGTTCTGAGAGATAAGTGTGTGTGAAATCCGTCCTTTAACTGGCTTGTTGGGAACACAAAATTATTTCAGTTGCAAACTACACTTCCTAAATATATATTGGGAGGTACAAGCCCCAACTTGCTTTTACAGTGAAAACGGCTGAAAGTTAAAACCGGTAAAGGGAAACCTACTGAGAATCCAGAGCAATTATTTCTCCTGCAACCCATTCCATTTGTGCTATATGAATGAACGACCCTTCACATGATTATTACTGAACGTAAAGTGAGGGTGAAAGCCATCCTTCACCTAGCTTGTTGGGAACACAAAGTTTCTTTTAAGTTGCAAACTACACTACATACATTCATATAGGGAGGTACATTCTCAAACTTGATTTTACAGTGAAACCTGCGGGAACTTGAAAAAGGCACTTGGAAATAGACTGAGAAACCAGAGACAAAGTTACTCCTGCAAACCATTCCTTTTGTTCTAGATGAACAAATGTCTCTCCACAATCTCAGTTCTGAGAAATAAATGTGTGGCAAAGCCATCCTTCACCTTACTTGTTGGGAACACAAAGATTCTTTTCAGTTACAAACTCCACTTCATACATATATATGGGGAGGTAGAAGCTCCAACACAGCTTTACAATGAATACTGCAGGAACTTCAAATCGGCACTAGGAAACAGACTGAGAAAACAGAGTGTTTCTCTTGCAAAAAGTTCAGTTTGTGCTAGATGAACGAACGTTTCTGCATATGCTCAATTCTGAGAAATAAGTATGTGTGAAAGCCGTTCTTCAAATAGCTTGTTGAGAACACAAAGTTTGTTTTCATTTGCAAACAACATTACATACTTATATATGGGGAGGTTCTAATTCCAACATGGTTTTACCGGGAAAACTGCAGGAAATTCAATCCGGAACTACGAAACCATCTGAGAAAGCAGAGTAAGTGTTTCCCTTGCATCCCATTCCCTTTGTGCTACTTGAATGAAAGTCTCTCTGCATGCTCAGTTCTGAGAGATAAGTTTGTGTGAAAACCGTACTTCACCAAGCTTGTTGGGAACACAAAGTTTCTTTTCAGTTGCAAATTACACTTCATAAATATATAATGGGAGGTACAAACTCTAACTCGTCTTTACAGTGAAAACTGCAGGAAATTCAAACCCACACTTGGAAACATTCTGAGATAGCAGAGTAATTGTTTCTACTATAAACGGTTCCATTTGTCCTAGATAAACGAAAGTCTCTTCACATGATCTGTTCTAAGAGATATGTGTGTATGAATGCCGCCCTTCACATAGCTTGTTTGGAACACAAAGTTTCATTTCAGTGGAAAACTGCACTTCATACACATATATGGGGCGGTACAAGCTCCAACTCACTTTTACATTGAAATCTTCATGAATTTAAAACTGGCAGTAGGAAACAGGTGTATAAAGCAGACAAAGTTTATCTCCTGCTACATTTTCCATTTGTACTAGATGAACGAATGTCTCTCCACATGCTCTGTTCTGAGAGAAAAGTGTGCGTGAAAGCCTTCCATCAACATGACTATAGGGAACAGAAAGTTCCTTTCAAGCTGCAATTACACTTCATACATATATATGGGGAGGTACTAGCTTCAACACGATTTTACACTGAATACTACAGGAACTTCAATCCTGCACTTGGAAACAGATTTAGATACCAGAGTAAGTGGTTTTTCTGCAACATTTTGCCATTTTTCCAGATGAACTAACTTCTCTCCACATACTCATTTCTCAGAGACAATTGTGTGTGGAAGGAGTCCTTAACATATTCTGTTGTGAACACAAAGATTCTTTTCAGTAGCAAACTAAACTACATATATATATATATAGGGAGGTACAAGCTCCAACTCGATTTTACAGTGAAAAATGCTGGAAATACAAACCGGCACTAGTAAACAGACAGAGAAACCACAGTAAATGTTTCTCCTGCAGCCAATTTCCTTTGTACTATTTGAACGAAAGTCTCTCCACATTCTCAGTTCTGATGGATAACTGTGTGTGAAAACCGTCATTCACCTAGCTTGCTGGGAACACAAAGTTTCGTTTCAGTTGCTACCTACACTTCATACATATATATTGGATGTACTAACTCCAGCGCGGTTTAGAGTGAAAAATGAAGGAACTTCAAGCCGGCACTAGGAAACAGACTGAGAAACCACAGTAAGTGTTTCCTTTCCAAACAGTTCCCTTTGTGCTAGGTAAATGAACATCTCCCCACATGCTCATTTCTGAGAGATAATTGTGTGTGAAAGCTGTCCTTCGCTTAGATATAGGGAACACATAGTTCTTTTCAGTTGCAAACTAAACTTCATACATATATATGTGGATGTACAATCACCAACACGGTTTTACAGAGAAAACTGCAGAAACATCAAACCAGCAAATGGAAACATAATGAGAAACCAGAGTAAGTGTTTCTCCTGCAACCCATTCCCTTTGTGCTAGATGAATGAACGTCTCTCCACAGGCTCACTTCTGACAGTTATGTGTGTGTGAAAGCTGTACTTCACATCACTTGTTGGGAAAACAAAGTTTATTTTCAGTTGCAAACTACAATACATACATTTATATGGGGAGGTATAATCTCCAACTCGCCTTTACAGTGAAAACAGCAGCAACTTCAAACCGGCACTTGGAAACACACTGAGAAACCAGAGTTAGTGTTTCCTGTGTAGCACGTTCCTTTTGTGCTAGATGAACGAACGTCTCTCCACATGCTAAGTTCTCAGAGATAACTGTATTTGAAAAACTTCATTCACCTAGCTTGTTGGGAACAGAGAACTTCTTTTCAGTTGCAAATTACATTTCATCCATATATATTGGGAGTTACTAGATCCAAGCTGCCTTTTCAGTGAAAACTGCAGGTACTTCAAACCGCCACTTGGAAACAGACTGAGAAACCAGGGTAAGTGCTTCTCCTTTAAACCGTCCTATTTGTGCTAGATGAACGAACGTCTCTCCACATGCTCAGTTCTCATTGGTAAGTGTGTGTGAATGCCGTCCTTCATCTAGCTAGTTGGGAAAACCAAGTTTCTTTTCAGTTGCAATATACACTTCATAAATATGTATAGGGAGGTACATTCTCCAACTCGCTTTTACAGTGAAAACTGTAGGAACTTCATACCGGCAGTTGGGAACACACTGAGATCTCAGAGTAACTGTTTCTCCTGCATCCCATTCGCTTGGGCTAGATGAAGGAACATATCTCCACATGCTCAGTTCTGAGAGAAAAGTGTGTGTGAAATCCATCCTTTAAATAGCTTGTTGGGAACACAAAGTTTCTTTTCAGTTGCCAACTACAATCCATACATATATATGCGGAGGTACTAAATTCAAATCAACTTTACAGTGTAAACGGCAGGAAATTCAAACACACACTTGGAAACACACTGAGATAGCAGAGTAATTGTTTCGCCTATATTCTGTTCCGATTCTGCTACATGAACAAGCTTCTTTCCACATATTCAGTTGTCAGAGCTAAGTGTGTGTGAAAGCCGCCTTCAACTAGCTTGTTGGTAACACAAAGTTCCTTTTCAGTTGCAAACAACTCTACATTAATATATATGAGGTGGTACAAGTTTCAACTCGGTGTTACACTGATAACTGCAGGCACATCAAACCGGCACAATGAAACTGACTGAGAAACCAGAGTAAGCATTTTCTTGCAATCCGTTCCTTTCTGCTAGATAAGGAACATCTCTCCACATGCTCAGTTCTGAAAGATAAGTGTGTATGAAAACTTCCTTCAGTTAGCTTGTTGGGAACACAAATTTTCCTTTCAGGTGCAAACTACACTACATACATATATATAGGGAGGTACTTTCTTCAACTCGATTTTACAGTGAAAACTGCAGGAATTTGAAATCGGTACTGGGAAACAGACTGAGAAAACAGACATGAATTTTCACTTGCAATCCATTCCCTTTGTGCTAGATGAAAGAAAGTCTCTGCACATGCTTATTTCTGAGAGATAAGTATGTTTGAAAGCCGTCCTTTAACTAGCTAGTTGGGAACACAAAGTTTCTTTTCAGTTGCAAACTACACTTCATACATATATATGGGGAGGTACTAGCTCCAACTCGGCTTTACAGTGAAAACTGCAGGAACATCAACCCGACACTAGGAAACAGACTGAGAAATCAGAATGTTTTTCTCCTCCTCCCTTTTCCCTTTGTACTAGATGAACGAATGTCTCAGCACATGCTCAGTTCTGAGAGGTAAGTGTGTGTGAAAGCCTTCCTTTACCTAGCTTGTTGGGAACACAAACTTTCTTTTCAGATGCAAACTACACTATATACATACATATGGGGAATAAATAGCTCCAAGTGGGTTTTACAGTGAGAACTGCAGGAACTTGAAACCTGCACTAGGAAACAGACTCAGAAAGCAGAGTAACTATTTCACCTGCTATCTGTTCCCTTTGTGATACATGAACGAAATTCTCTCCACAGGCTCAGTTCTGAGGAATGCTTTTGTGTGAAATCCATTCTTCACCTAGCTTGTTTGGAACACAAAGTTTCTTTTCAGTTTCAAACTACCCTACTTAAGTATATAACGGGAGGTACAATCTCCAAATCGGTTTTACAGTGTAAACGGCAGGATCTTCAAAGCGGCACTAGGAAACATACTGAGAAACCAAAGTAAGTGTTTCTCTTGCAACCCATTCGCTTTGTGCTAGATGAAGGAACATCTATCCACATGCTCCGTACTGAGAGGCAATTTTGTTTGAAAACCGTCATTTAAATAGCTTCTTGGGAACACAAAGTTTCTTTTCATTTGCAAACTAACCTACATACGTATATAATGGGTCGTACTATGTCCAACACGGTTTTACAATGAAAATTGCAGGAACTTCAAACCGATACTAGGAAACAGACTGAGAAATCAGGGTAAGTGTTTCTCTTGCAAACCGTTCCATTTGTGCTAGATGAACGAACGTCTCTGCACATTCTAAATTCTGAGAATTATTTATGTGTTAAAGCCGTCCTACACCTCGATGGTTGGGAACACAAAGTTCCTTTTCAGTTGCAAACTTCACTACTTACATATATCTCGGGAGGTAGTAGCTTCTACCCTGTTTTACATGGAAAACTGCAGGAACTTCAAACCGGAACTAGGAAACAGACTGAGAAACCAGATTAAGTGTTTCTGTTGCAAACCATTCCATTTGTGCTAGATGAACGAAAGTCTCTGCACATGATAATTTCTGAGAATTATATATGTGTTAAAGCCGTAATTCAACATGCTTGTTGGGAACACAAAGATTCTTTTCAGTTGCAAATTTCACTATATACATATATCAGGGGAGGTACTAGCTTCCACTCTGTTTTACAATAAAAACTGCAGGAACATCAAACAGAAACTAGGAAACAGACTGAGAACCCAGAGTAAGTATTTCTTTTGAAACCCGTTCCATTTGGGCTAGATGAATGAAAGTCTCTGCACATGCTAAGTTCTGAGAAATATGTATGTGTGAAAGCCGTCCTTCACCTCTCTTGTTGGAAACACAAAGTTTCTTTTCAGTTGGAAACTACATTACATACGTATATACAGGGAAGTACTATATCCAACTCGGTTTTACAGTGTAATCTGCAGGAACTTCAAACCGGCACAAGGAAACATACTGAGAAACCAGAGTAAGTGTTACACCTGCAACCCATTCGCTTTTTCCTGGATGAAGGAACATCTCTCCACTTGCTCAGGTCTGAGATACAAGTGTGTGTGAATTCCGTCCTTTAAATAGCTAGTTGGGAACACAAAGTTTCTTTTCAGTTTCAAACTACACTTCATACATATATATGCGGAGGTACAAGCATCAAATCGACTTTACAGTGGAAACGGAAGGAAATTCAAACCGGCACTTTGAAACACACAGATAGCAGAGTAAATGTTTTCCTTGTATACCATTCCCTTTGTGCTACATGAAGGAACGTCTCTCCACATGCTCAGTTCTTAGAGACAAGTGTGTGTGAAAGCCGTTCTTCATCTAGCATGTTGGGAACACAAAGTTTCTATCCAGTTGCAAACAACAATACAAACATATGTATGGGGAATTACTAGCTCCTACACGGTTTTACAGTGAAAATTGCAGGAAATTAAAACTGGAACTAGGAAACATACTGAGAAACCAGATTAAGTGTTTGTCCGGCAAAACATTCTCTTTGTGCTAGATGAAGGATCATATTCCACATGCTCATTTCTGAGACATAATTGTGTGTGAAATCCGTCCTTTAAATATATTGTTGGGAAAACAAAGTACTTTTCAGTTGCTACTATAATTCATACATATATATTGGAGGTACCAGCTAAAACTCGACTTTACAGTGAAAATTGCAGGAACTTTAAACCAGCATAAGGAAACATAATAAGAAACCAGAGTCAATGTTTACCCTGCACTCTTTCCTTTTGTACTAGATGAACAAAATCTTCTACACATTCTCAGATCTGAGATATAAGTCTGTGAATGCCGTACTTCACCAAGCTTGTTGGGAACACAAAGTTCCTTTTCAGTTGCAAACTACACTACATACGTATATACGGGGAGGTAATATCTCCAACGCTGATTTATAGTAAAAACTTCAGGAACTAAAAACTGGCACTAGGAAACATACTGAGAAACCAGATTAAGTGTTTGTCCTGCAAACAATTCCCTTTGTGCTAGATGAAGGATCATCTTCCACGTGCTCATTTCTGAGAGATAAGTGTGTGTGAAATCCTTCCTTTAACTATATTGTTGGGAACACAAAGTTTCTTTTCAGTTGCTATTATACTTCATACATATATATTGTAGGTACCAGCTATAATTTGAATTTACAGTGAAAATTGCAGGAACTTCAAAGCGGCACATTGAAACATAATAAGAAACCAGGGTAAGTGTTTCTCCTGCTAAGCATTCCTATGTGCTACATGAATGAACGTCTCTCCACATGCCAAGTTCTTAGAGATAATTGTGAGTGAATGCCGTCCTTCACCTTGCTTGTTAGGAAAACAAAGTTTCTTTTCAGTTGCAATATACACTTCATACATACATATAGGGTGGTACATTCTCCAACTCGCTTTTGCAGTGAAAACTCCAGGAACTTGAACTCTGCACTGGGAAACAGACTGACAAAACAGAGTCAAAATATCTCCTGCCATCCATTCCCTTTGTGCTAGATGAAGGAACGTCTCTGCACATTCTTAGTTCTCAGACAAAAGTTTGTTTGAAAGCTGTCCTTTAACTAACTTGATAGGAACACAAACCTTCTTTTCATTTGCAAACTACACTATATACATATATACGGGGAATTAATAGCTCCAGAACGGCTTTACACTGAAAACTGCAGGAACTTCAAACCGGCACTTGGGAACACACTGAGATAGCAGAGTAAGTGTTCTCCTGCAACCCATTTGCATTGGGCTAGATGAAGGAACATGTCTCCACCTGCTCAGTTCTGAGAAAAAAGTGTGTGTGAATTCCGTCCTTTAAATATCCTGTTGGGAACACAAAGTATCTTTTCAGTTGCAAACTACACCAAATAAATATATATGGGGAATTACTAGTTCCAACTCGGGTTTACAGTAAAAACTTCAGGAAGTACAAACCGCCACTAGGAAACAGAATGAGAAAGAAGTGTACAAATTTATCCTGCTTCCCGTTCCCTTTGTGATAGATGAACGAACGTCTCTCCACATGCTCAGGTGTGAGAAATAATTTTGTGTGAAAGCCATCCTTCACATAGAATGTTGGGAAGACAAAGTTTATTTTCAGTTGCAAACAGCACTACATATGTATTTACGGGCATGTACTATCACCAACGCGGTTTTACAGTGAAAACTGCAGGAACTTGAAACTGGCACTTAGAAACAGACTTAGATACCAGGCTAATTGTTTCTCCAGTAAACGTTCCCTTTGTGCTCGATGAAGGAACGTCTCTCCACATGCTCAGTTCTCAGAGATAAGTGTATGTGAAAGCCGTCCTTCACTTAACTTGTAGGGACCACTAAGTTTCTTTTCAGTTGCAAACAACACTGCAGACTTATATAAGGGGAGGTTCTAGCTCCAACTCTTATTTACAGTGAAAACGGCAGGAATTTCAACCCAGCACAAGGAAACCTAATAAGAAACCAGAGTAAGTGTTTCCCTTTTTCGTATTCCCTTTGTGCTAGGTGAACGAACATCCCTCCACATGCTCATTTCTAAGAGAAAATTGTGTGTGAAAGCCGTCCTTCAATTACCTTGTAGGGAACACAAAGTTTCTTTTCAGTTGCAAACTATAATACATACATATATTTGGTGAGGTACAAGCTCTAACTCGGCTTTACAGTGAAAACAGTAGTAACTTAAAACCGCCACTTGGAAACAGACTGAGAAACCAGAGTAAGTGTTTTTCCTGCAACCCGTTCCCTTAGTACTAGATGAACGAACGTCTCTCCACATGCTCAGTTCTGAGAGATAAGTGTGTGTGAAAGCCGTCCTTCACCTATCTTGTTGGGAACACAAAGTTTCTATTCAGTTGGAAAGTACACTACATACATATATATGTGGAGGTTCTATATCCAACTCGCTTTTACAGTGTAATCTGCAGGAATTTCAAACAGGCACTAGGAAACATAGTGAGAAAACAGAGTAAGGGATTCACCTGCAACCCATTCGACTTGTGTTGGATGAAGGAACATCTCTCCACATGCTCAGCTCTGAGAGGCAAGTGTGTGTGAAATCCGTCCTTTAAATAGCTTGTTGGGAACACAAAATTTCTTTTCAGTTGCAAACTACACTTCATACTTTTATATGGTGAGGTACTAGCACCAACTAGTCTTTACAGTGAAAACGGCAGGAACTTCAAACTGGCACTTGGAATCACACTGTGATAGCAGAGTAAGAGTTTCTCCTGTATACCATTCCCTTTGTGCTACATGAAGTAACGTCTCTCCACATGCTCAATTCTTAGAGATAAGTGTGTGTGAAAGCCGTTCTTCACCTAGCTTGTTCGGAACACAAAGTTTGTTTCTGTTGGAAAATACACTACACACATATATATGGGTAGGTACTAGTTCCAAATCGGTTTTACAGTGAAAACTGGAGGAAATTCTAACCAGCACTAGGAAACATTATGAGAAAGCAGAGAAAGTGTTTCCCCTGCATAACATTCCTTTTGTGCTAGATCAACGAAAGTCTCTCCACATGCTCAGTTCTGAGAGATAAGTTTGTGTGAAAGCCGTCCTTCACCTAGCTTGTTGGGAACACAAAGTTTCTTTTCAGTTGCAAACTACACTTCATAAATGTATATGGGGAGGTACTAGCTCCAACTCGGCTTTACAGTGAAAATTGCGGGAACTAGAATTCGACACTTGGAAACAGACTGAGAAACCAGAGTTTGTCTTTCTCCTGTAACACGTTCTTTGGTGCAAGGTGAACGAACGTCTCTCCACATACTCAGTTCTCAGAGATAGATGTTTGTGAAAGCCGACCTTCACTTAGCTTGCTTTGAACACAAATATTGTTTTCAGTTGCAAACAACAACACATACATATATATGGGGAGGTACTAGCTCCAAAATTGTTTTAGAGTGAAAAATGCAGGAACTAGAAACCGGCAATAGGAAAATGACTGAGAAACCAGAGTAAGTATTTCTCCTCCAAACCGTTCCCTTTCTGTCATTTGAATGAACGTCTCTCCACATTCTCAGTTCTGAGAGATAAGTGTGTGTTTAAGCCTTTCTTCACATAGCTTGTTGGGAACACAAAGTATCTTTCCAGTTGCAATCTACACTACATACATTTAACTGGGGACTTACTAGCTCCAACACGGTTTTACATTGAAAACGGCAGGAACTTCATATCGGCACTAGGAAACAGACTGAGAAGGCAGAGTAAGTATATCCCCTCTTACCCGTTCCCATTTTACTAGATGAACGAACTTCTCTCCACATGCTCATTTCTGAGAAATAAATTTGTGTGAAAGCCATACTTCACATAGCTTGTTGGGAACACAAAGTTTCTTTACACTTGTAAATTTCAATTCACACATATTTATTGGGAGGTACTAGCTCCAACTCGACTTTACAGTGAAAACTGCAGGAACTTCAAACCGGCACTAGGAAACATACTGAGAGACCAGAGTACGAGTTTCTCCTACAACCCATTTCCTTTGTGCTATATGAAGGAATATCTCTCCAATGCTCAGTTCTGAGAGATAAGTGTGTGTGATAACCGTCCTTTAAATAGCTTGTTGGGAACACAAAGTTTCTTTACAGTCGCAAATTACATTTAATCCATTTATATTGGGAGTTACTAGCTCCAAGCCGCCTTTAAAGTGAAAACGGCAGGTACTTCAAACCGCCACTTGGAAACACACAGAGAAAACAGAGTAAGTGTTTCTCTATGAAACCGTTCTATTTGTGCTGGATGAACGAACGTCTCTCCACATGCTCAGTTCTCATAGATAAGTGTGTGTGAAAGTCGTACTTCACCTAGATTTTTGGGAACACAAACTTTCTTTTCACTTGCAAACAACAGTACATACTTATACACGGGGAGGTACTAGGTGCAACATGGTTTTACAGTGAAAACGGCAGGAACTTCCAGCCGGCACAAGGAAAAATTCTAAGATAGTAGAGAATGTGTTTCTCCTGTATACTGTTCCATTTGTGCTTGATGAACGAACGTCTCTCCACATGCTCAGTTCTCAGAGTAATATGTGTGTGATAGCCGTCCTTCACCTAGCCTGTTGGGAACAATAAGATTCTTTTCAGTTGCAAACTACACTACATAAGTATATATGGGGTGGTACTAGTTCAAAATCGGTTTTACTGTGAAACCTGCAAGAACTTCATACATGCACTATGAAACAGACTGAGAAAGCAGAATAAGGTTTTCTCCTGATAACAGTTCCCTTTGTATTAGATGAAAGAAATTCTCTCCACATACTAAATTCTGAGAGATAAGTGTGTGTGAAAGTCTTCCTTAAACTAGCATGTTGGGAACACAAAATTTTTTTTAAGATGCAAACTACACTATATACATACATATGGGGTACTAATTTCTTCAACTGGGTTTTACAGTGAGAACTGCAGGAACTTCAAAACTGCACTGGGAAACAGACTGAGAAAGCAGAGTAATTATTTCCCTTGCTATCTTTTCCCTTTGAGATACATGAAAGAAAATCTCTCCACAGGCTCAGTTCTGAGAAATATAAATGTGTGAAAGCCGACCTTCATATATCTGGTTGGGAACACAAAGTTTCTTTTCAGTTACAAATTACACTACATACGTATATATGGGGAGGTACTATCTCCAACACGGTTTTACACTGAAAATTGCAGGAACTTAAAACTGGCACTAGGAAACATACTGAGAAACCAGATTAAGTGTTTGTCCGGCCAAACATTCTCTTTGTGCTAGATGAAGGATCATCTTCCAGATGCTCATTTCTGAGAGAAAATTGTGTGTGAAAACCGTCCTTTAACTACATTGTTGGGGACACAAAATTTCTTTTCAGTTGCTACTATACTTCATACATATATATTGGAGGTACCAGCTAAAACTCGACTTTACAGTGAAACCTGCAGGAACTTCAAACCGGCACAAGGAAACATAATAAGCTACCAGAGTAAGTGATTCCCCTGCAAAGCATTCCCTTTGTGCTACATGAATGAACGTCTCTCCATATGCCAAGATCTGAGAGAAAAGTGTGTGTGAATGCCGTCCTTCACTTAGCTTGTTGGGAACACAAAGTTTCTTTTCAATTGCAAACTACAGTACATAATTATATACAGGGAGGTACAAGTTCCAACTCGGTTTTACAGTGAAAAATGCATGAACTTCAAACTGGCACTACGAAACACAATGAGAAATCCTAGTAATTGTTCCTCCTGCAACCCATTCCTTTGTGCTAGATGAAGGAACATCTCTCCACATGCTCAGTTCTGAGAGATAAGTGTGTGTGTAAACCGTCCTTCATTTAGCTTGTTGGGAACACAAATTTTCCTTTCTGTTGCAAACTACAATCCATACATATATATGGGGAAGTACTAGCTCCAACATGGCTTTACAGTGAAAACTGCAGGAACTTCAACCCGACACTAGGAAACAGTCTGAGAAATCAGAATAGGTTTTTCTCCTGCTCCATTTTCAATTTGTACTAGATGAACGAACGTCTCAACACATGCTCAGTTCTAAGAGTTAAGTGATTGTGAAATACTTCCTTCAACTAGATTGTTGGGAACACAAATTTCTTTTCAGTTGCAAACTACACTACCTACATATATATATAGGGAGGTACATTCATCAACTCGGTTTTGAGGTGAAAACTGCAGAATCTTTAATCAGGCACTGTGAAACAGTCTGAGAAACCAGCGTCAAAATTTCTCCTGCAAATGGTTACTTTGTGTTTGATGAATGAACATCTCTCCACATGCTCAATTTTGAGAGATAAGTGTTTGTGAAAGCCGTCCTTCACCTAGCTTGTTGGGAAGACAAAATTTCTTTGCAGTGGCAAACTACACTTCATACATATATATGGGGAAGTATAAGCTCCAACTTGGTTTTACTGTGAAAACTGCAGGAACATCAAACTGGCACTTGGAAACACACTGACCAACCAGAGTCAGTGTTCCCCGTGTAACTCGTTCCTTTTGTGATAGATGAATGAATGTCTATCCACATGCTGAGTTCTCAGGGATAATTGGTTGTGAAAGCCGTCCTTCACCTTGCTTGTTCAGAACACAAAGATTCTTTTCAGTTGATAGCTAGACTACATTCATATATATGAGGAAGTACTACCTCAAACTCGGTTTTACAGTGAAAACTGCAGGAACTTCAAACCGGCACTTGGAAACACACTTAGATAGCAGAGTAAAAGTTTTTCCTGTAACAATTACCTTTTGTCCTAGAAGAATGAACGTCTCTTCACATGCTCAGTTCTCAGAGATAAGTGTGTGTGTGAAAGCCAAACTTCAAATAGCTTGTTGGGAAAGCAAAGTTTTTTCAGTGGAAAACTGCACTTCATTCATACATGTGTGGTGGTACTAACTCCAACTCTTTTTACAGTGAAAATTTCAGGAACTTCAAACCGGAATTAGGAAACAGACTCAGAAAGGAGACTTAGTTTTCTCCTGTTACATGTTACAATTTTACTAGATGAACGAACGTCTCTCCACATGCTAAGTTCTGAGATATAAGTATGTGTGAAAGCCGTCCTTCTACAGTCTTGTTGGGAAATCCTAGTTTCTCTTCAGCTGCAATAACACTTCATACATATATATGCAGAGGCACTAGCTCCAACACTGTTTTACAGTGAAAACGGCAGGAACTTCAAACCGGCACAAGGAAACATAATTATATACCAGGGTAATAGTTTCCCCTGCATACCATTCCCATTGTGCTAGATGAAAGATCGTCCCTCCAAATGCTCAGATCTGACAGTTAAGTGTATGTGAAAGCAGTCCTTCAGTAATCTTGTAGGGAACACAAAGTTTCTTTAAGTAGCAATTTATATTACATACATATATATGGTGAGGTACAATCTTCAACACGTTTTTACAATGAAAATTGCAGGAAATTCAAATCGGCCTAGGAAACAGACTGAGAAAACAGAGTAAGTGTTTCTCTTGCAAAAAGTTCCGTTTGTGCTAGATGAACGAACGTCTCTGCATATGCTCAGTTCTGAGAAATATGTATGTGTGAAAGCGGTTCTTCAGCTTGCTTGTTGAGAACACAAAGTTTGTTTTCATTTGCAAACTACAATACATACTTATATACGGGGAGGTTCTAGGTCCAAATTTGTGTTACAGTGAAAACTGCAGGAACTTCTATCCGGAACTATGAAACAGACTGAGAAAGCAGCGTAAGTGTTTCTCTTGCATCCCATTCCCTTTGTGCTAGTTGAATGAAAGTCTCTCTGCATGCTCAGTTCTGAGAGGTATGTTTGTGTGTAAACCGTACTTCACCTAGCTTGTTTGGAACACAAAGTTTCTTTTCATTTGCAAACTAAACTACATACATCCATATAGGTAGGTACATTCTCCAACTTGGGTTTGCGGTGAAAACTGCAGTAACTTGAAACAGGCACTGTGAAACAGAGTGAGTAACCAGCGTCAAAGTTTTACCTGCAAACTGTTCCTCTTGTGCTAGATGAACGAACGTCTCTCCACATGCTGAATTCTGAGAGGTAAGTGTGTGTGGAAGTTGTCCTTCAAATAGCTTGTTGGGAACACAAAGTTTCTTTTCAGTTGCAAACTTCAATACATCGTATATATGGGGAGATACTATCTCCAACTCAGTTTTACAGAGCAATCTGCAGGAACTTCAAACTGGCACTAGGAAACATACTGAGAAAACAGATTAAGTGTTTCTCCTGCAACCCATTCGCTTTGTGTTAGATGGAGGAACATCTCTCCACAAGCTCAGTTCTGAGATACAATTGTGTGTGAAATCCGTCCTTTATCTAGCTTGTTGGGAAAACAAAGTTTCTTTTCAGTTTTAAACTTCACTTCATATATATATAATGGGAGGTAGAATCTCCAACTCGTCTTTACAGTGAAAACTGCAGGAAATTCAAACCCGCACATGGAAACACTCTGAGATAGCAGGGTAATTGTTTCTCCTATAACCAGTTCCATTTGTCGTAGATGAACGAAAATCTCTTCACATGATCAGATCTCAGAGATATGTGTGTATGAAAGCCGCACTTCACCTAGCTTGTTTGGAACTAAATGTTTCTTTTCCGTGGAAAACTGCACTTCATACATATATATGGGGCGGTACAACCTCCAACTTGCTTTTACAGTGAAAACTTCAGGAATTTCAAACTGGCACTAGGAAAAAGGCGTAGAAAGCAGACAAATTTTATGTGCTGCTACATTTTCCATTTGTACTACATGAACGAATGTCTCTCCACATGCTCGGTTCTGAGAGATAAGTGTGTGTGAAAGCCTTCCTTCAATATGCTTGTAGGGAACACAAAGTTCCTTTCAAGCTGCAATTACACTTCATACATATATATGGGGAGGTAATAGCTTCAACAAGATTTTACACTGAAAACTGCAGGAACTTCAATCCTGCACTTGGAAACAGATTTAGATACCAGAGTAAGTGTTTCTCATGCAACATTTTGCCTTTTTGCTAGATGAACGAACTTCTCTCCACATGCTCATTTCTCAGAGATAAGTGTGTGTGAAAGACGTCCTTAAACTATTCTGTTGGGAACACAAAGATTCTTTTCAGTTGCAAACTAAACTACACATATATATGTAGGGAAGTTCTAACTCCAACTTGATTTTAAAGTGAAAACTCCTGGAAATACAAACCGGCACTAGTAAACAGACAGAGAAACACAGTAAATGTTTCTCCTGTAGCCAATTTCCTTTGTACTAGATGAACGAAAGTCTCTCCACATGCTCAGTTCTGAGGGATAAGTGTGTGTGAAAACCGTCATTCACCTAGCTTTCTGGGAACACAAATTTTCTTTTCAGTTGCTACCTAAACTTCATACATATATATGGGATGTACTAGCTCCAGCTCTGTTTAGAGTGAAAACTGAAAGAACTTCAAACCAGCACTAGGAAACAGACTGAGAAACCACAGTAAGTGTTTCCTTTCCAACCCGTTCCCTTTGTGTAAGGTAAACGAACATCTCTCCACATGCTTATTTCTGAGAGATAATTGTGTGTGAAAGCCGTCCTTCGCTTAGATATAGGGAACACATAGTTCTTTTCAATTGCAAACTAAACTTCATACATATATATGGGGATGTACAAGCACCAACACGGTTTTACAGTGAAAACTGCAGAAACATCAAACCGGCAAATGGAAACATAATGAGAAACCAGAGTAAGTGTTTCTCCTGCAACCCATTCCCTTTGTGCTAGATGAATGATCGTCTCTCCACAGGCTCACTTCTGACAGATATGTGTGTGTGAAAGCTGTCCTTCAAATCGCTTGTTGGGAAAACAAAGTTTATATTCAGTTGCAAACTACACTACATACATATATATAGGGAGGTACTTTCTCCAATTCGGTTTATAGTGAAAACTGTAGGAACTTGAAAGCTGCACTGGGAAACAGAATGAGAAACCAGAGTCAGTGTTACCGCTGCAATATATTCCTTTTGTTCTAGATGAACGAACGTCTCTCCACAGGCACAGTCCTGAGATATAAGTGTGTGTGAAAACCGTACTTCACATAGTTGTTGGGAACACTAAGTTTCTTTTCATTTGCAAACTAAAGTAGATATATTTATATATGGAGGAACATTCTCCAACTCGGTTTTGCAGTGAAAACTGCATTAACTTGAAACAGGCACTGTGAAAAAGAGTGAGAAACCAGGGACAATATTTCTCCTGCAAACCGTTCCTATTGTTCTAGATGAATGAACGTCTCTCCATATGCTGAATTCTGACAGATAAGTGTGTGGGAAAGCCGTCCTTCAACAAGCTTATTGGGAACACAAAGTTTCTTTCCAGTGGCAAACTACACTTCATACATATATATGGGGAGGTACAAGCACAAACTCTCCTTTACAGTGAAAACTGCAGGAACTTCAACCCGGCACTTGGAAATAGACTGAGAAACCAGAGACAGTGTTTCAACTATAACCCTTTCCATTTGTGCTAGATGAACAAATGTCTGTCCAAATGCTCAGTTCTCAGAGATAAGTTTTTGTGAAACCCGTACTTCACCTAGCTTGTTTGGAACACAAAGATTCTTTTCAGTAGCAAGCTAGACTACATACATAAATATGGGAATGTACTACATTAAATGGTTGTACATTGAAAAATGCAGGAAATACATACCGGCACTTAGAAGGAGACTGAGAAACCAGAGTAAGTGTTTATCCTGCAACCCATTCACTTAGTTCTACATGAACGGACGTCTATCAACTTGCTCATTTCTAACAGATAATTGTGTGTGAAAGCCGTCCTTCAATTACCTTGTAGGGAACACAAAGTTTCTTTTCAGTTTCAAACAATAATACATACATATATATGGTGAGGTTCAAGCTCACACTCGGCTTTACAGTGAAAACAGCAGTAACTTCAAACCGCCACTTGGAAACAGACTGAGAAACCAGAGTAAATGTTTTTCCTGCAACCCGTTCCCTTAGTACTAGATGAAAGAAAGTCTCTCCACATGCTCAGTTCTGAGAAATATGTGTGTGTGAAAGCCGTCATTCACCTAGCTTGTTGGGAACACATAGTTTCTATTCAGGTGCAAACTACAGTACATACCTATATACGGGGAGGTACAAGCTTCAACTCAGTTTCACAGTGAAAACAGCAGAATCTTAAAACCGGCAAAAGGAAACATAATGAGAAACCAGAGTATTAGTTTCTCCTACAACATGTTCCCTTCGTACTAGGTGAATGAGAGTCTCTCCACATGTTCATTTGTGAGAAAAATTTTTGAGTGAAAGCCGTTTTTCATATAGCTTATTAGGAAAATATATTTTCTTTTCAGTTGCAAGCTACACTACATACGTATATAAGGAGGCATTTTCTCCAACACGGATTTACACTGAAAACTGCAGAAACTTTAAAGTGACACTGGGAAACAGACTGAGAATCCAGAGTCATAGTTTCCCCAACAATACTTTCCATTGTGCTAGATGAAAGAACGATTCTACACATGCTCAGTTCTGTGTGATAGGTGTGTGTGAAAGCCGTACTTCACCTAGCTTGTTGGGAACACAAAGTTCCATTTCATTTGAAATCTACACTACATACATGTATATAGGGAGATAATTCTCCAACTCGGTTTACACACAAAACTGTAGGAAATTGAAAGTGTCACTTGGAAACAGATTGAGAAACCAGAGTCATAATTTCTCCTGCAATACATTCGTATTGTGCTACAAGAACGAAGGTCTCTACACATACTCAGTTCTCAGAGATATGTGTGAGTGAAAGCCGTACTTAAACTAGATTGTTGGGAACACAAAGTTTCTTCTCAGTTGCAAAGAACACTACAAACTTTTATACGGGGATATACTAGCCCGAAATCTATTTTACAGTGAAAACTGCAGGAAATTCTAACCAGCACTAGGAAACATAATGAGAAGGCAGAGAAAGTGTTTGCCCTGCATACCATTCCTTTGTGCTAGATGAACGAACGTCTCCCCACATGCTCAGTTCTGAGAGATAAGTTTGTGTGAAAGCCATCTTTCTACTGGCTGCTTGGGAACACAAAGTTTCTTTTCAGTTGCAAACTACACTTCATAAATACATATGGGGAGGTACTAGCTCCAACTCGGCATTACAGTGAAAACTGCAGGAACTTGAAACCGACACTTGGAAACAGACTGAGAAACCAGAGTATATCTTTCTCCTGTAATGCGTTCTTTGGTGCAAGGTGAACGAACGTCTCTCCACATGCCCAGTTCTGAGAGATAAGTGTGTGTTTAAGCCGTTCTTCACATAGCTTGTTGGGAACACAAAGTATCTTTCCAGTTGCAATCTACACTACATAAATTTAAATGGGGAATTACTAGCTCCAGCACGGATTTACATTGAAAACGGCAGGAAATTCATACCGGCACTAGTAAACAGACTGAGAAACCAGAGTAAGTATTTCTCCTGCTAATCGTTCCCATTTTACTACATGAACGAACTTCTCTCCACATGCTCAGTTCTGAGAAATAAATTTGTGTGAAATCCATCCTTCACATAGCTTGTAGGGAACACAAAGGTTCTTTTCAGTTGAAAACTACACTACTTACGTATATATGGGGTGGTACTATCTCCAAATCAGTTTTATAGTGAAAACTGCAGGAACTTCAAACTGGCACTAGGAAACATACTGAGAGACCAGAGTAAGAGATTATCCTGCAAACCATTCCCTTTGTGCTTGATGAAGGAATATCTTTCCAATGCTCAGTTCTGAGAGATAAGTGTGTGTGATATCCGTCCTTTAAATAGCTTGTTGTGAACACAAATTTTATTTTCGGTTGCAAATTATATTTCATCCATATATATTGGGAGTTAATACCTCCAAGCCGCCTTTACAGTGAAAACTGCAGGTACTTCAAAACACCACTTGGAAACAGAATGAGAAACCAGAGTAAGTGTTTCTCCAATAACCGTTCTATTTGTGCTAGGTGAACGAACGTCTCTCCACATGCTCAGTTCTCATAGATAAGTGTGTGTGAAAGCCGTACTTCACCTAGAATGTTGGGAACACAAATTTTCTTTTCACTTGCAAACAACAGTACATATTTATATACGGGGAGTTATGAGGTCCAACTTGTTTTCACAGTGTAAATGGCAGGGTCTTCAAACCGGCACAAGGAAATAGTGTAAGATAGTAGAGAATGTGTTTCTCCTGTATACCATTCCATTTGTGCTTGATGAACGTACGTCTCTCCACATGCTCAGTTCTCAGATTAATGTGTGTGTAATAGCCTTCCTTCACCTAGCCTGTTGGGAACAAAAAGATTCTTTTCATTTGCAAACTAATCTACATAAATATATATGGGGAGGTACTATTTCCAACTCGGTTTTAATGTGAAACCTGCAGGAACTTCAAACCGGCACTATGAAACAGACTGAGAAAGCAGAATAAGGTTTTCTCCTCCTAACAATTCCATTTGCATTAGATGAAAGGAATTCTCTCCACATGCTAAATTCAGAGATATATGTTTGTGTGAAAGCCTACCTTCAATTTCCTTGTTCGGAACACAAAATTTCTTTTCAGTTTCAAAATTCACTACATACTTATATATGGGCAGGTATAAGCTTCAACACGGATTTACACTGAAAACTGCAGGAACATCAAAGCGAAACTAGGAAACAGTCTAAGAAACCAGAGTATGTGTTTCACTTACAAACCTTTACGTTTGTGTTAGATGAACGAAAGTCTCTGCACATGCTCAGTTGTGAGAAATATTTTTGTGCAAAAGCCATCCTTCACATAGCTTGTTGGGAACACAAAGTTTCTTTTCAGTTGCAAACTACGCTACATACGTATATACGGGGAGGTAATATCTCCAACGCTGATTTACAGTGAAAACTTCAGGAACTAAAAACTGGCACTAGGAAACATACTGAGAAACCAGATTAAGTGTTTGTCCTGCAAACAATTCCCTTTGTGCTAGATGAAGGATCATCTTCCACGTGCTCATTTCTGAGAGATAAGTGTGTGTGAAATCCGTCCTTTAACTATATTGTTGGGAACACAAAATTTCTTTTCAGTTGCTACTATACTTCATACATATATATTGGAGGAACCAGCTAAAACTCGACTTTACAGTGAAAAAAGGCAGGAACTTCTATCCAGAACTACGAAACAGACTGAGAAAGCAGAGAAAGTGTTTCTCTTGCATCCCATTCCCATTGTGCTAGTTGAATGAAAGTCTCTCTGCATGCTCAGTTCTGAGAGATATGTTTGTGTGAAAACCGTACTTCACCTAGCTTGTTTGGAACACAAAGTTTCTTTTCATTTGCAATCTAAACTACATACATCCATATAGGGAGGTACATTCTCCAACTCGGGTTTGCAGTGAAAGCTGCAGTAACTTGAAACAGGCACTGTGAAACAGAATGAGTAACCAGCATCAAAGTTTTCCCTGCAAACTCTTCCTCTTGAGCTAGATGAACGAACGTCTCTCCACATGCTGAATTCTGGGAGATAAGCGTGTGTGAAAGCCGTCCTTCATCTAGCTTGTTGGGAACACAAAGTTTCTTTTCAGTTGCAAACTTCAATACATCGTATATATGGGGAGATACTATCTCCAACTCACTTTTACAGAGCAATCTGCAGGAACTTCATACCGGCACTAGAAAACATACTGAGAAAACAAATTAAGTGTCTCTCCTGCAACCCACCCGCTTGTGTTAGATGGATGAACATCTCTCCACAAGCTCAGTTCTGAGATACAAGGGTGTGTGAAATCCTTCCTTTAACTAGCTTGTTGGGAACACAAAATTTGTTTTCAGTTTTAAACTACACTTCATATATATGTAATGGAAGGTACAATCTCCAACTCGTCTTTACAGTGAAAACTGCAGGAAATTCAATCCTGCACATGGAAACAATCTGAGATAGCAGAGTAATTGTTTCTCTTATAACCAGTTCCATTTCTCGTAGATGAACGAAAATCTCTTCAAATGATCAGTCTCAGAGATATGTGTGTATGAAAGCCGCACTTCACCTAGCTTGTTTGGAACTAAAAGTTTCTTTTCCGTGGAAAACTGCACTTCATACATATATATGGGGCGGTACAATCTCCAACTCACTTTTACAGTGAAAACTTCAGGAATTTCAAACTGGCACTAGGAAAAAGGCGTAGAAAGCAGACAAAGTTTATGTGCTGCTACATTTTCCATTTGTACTAGATGAACGAATGTCTCTCCACATGCTCGGTTCTGAGAGATAAGTGTGTGTGAAAGCCTTCCTTCAATATGCTTGTAGGGAACACAAAGTTCCTTTCAAGCTGCAATTACACTTCATACATATATATGGGGAGGTAATTGCTTCAACAAGATTTTACACTGAAAAATGCAGGAAATTCAATCCTGCACTTGGAAACAGATTTAGATACCAGAGTAAGTGTTTCTCATGCAACATTTTGCCTTTTTGCTAGATGAACGAACTTCTCTCCACATGCTCATTTCTCAGAGTTAAGTGTGTGTTAAAGACGTGCTTAAACTATTCTGCTGGGAACACAAAGATTCTTTTCAGTTGCAAACTAAACTACATATATTTATATAGGGTAGTTCTAACTCCAACTCGATTTTAAAGTGAAAACTCCTGGAAATACAAACCGGCACTAGTAAACAGACAGAGAAACACAGTAAATGTTTCTCCTGCAGCCAATTTCCTTTGTACTAGATGAACGAAAGTCTCTCCACATGCTCAGTTCTGAGGGATAAGTGTGTGTGAAAACCGTCATTCACCTAGCTTTCTGGGAACACAAATTTTCTTTTCTGTTGCTACCTAAATTTCATACATATATTTGGGATGTACTAGCTCCAGCTCAGTTTAGAGTGAAAACTGAAAGAACTTCAAACCGGCACTAGGAAACAGACTGAGAAACCACAGTAAGTGTTTCCTTTCCAACCCGTTCCCTTTGTGCTAGGTAAACGAACATCTCTCCACATGCTCATTTCTGAGAGATAATTGTGTGTGAAAGCCGTCCTTCGCTTAGATATAGGGAACACATAGCTCTTTTCAATTGCAAACTAAACTTCATACATATATATGGGGATGTACAATCACCAACACGGTTTTACAGTGAAAACTGCAGAAACATCAAACCGGCAAATGGAAACATAATGAGAAACCAGAGTAAGTGTTTCTCCTGCAACCCATTCCCTTTGTGCTAGATGGATGATCGTCTCTCCACAGGCTCACTTCTGACAGATATATGTGTGTGAAAGCTGTCCTTCAAATCGCTTGTTGGGAAAACAAAGTTTATTTTCATTTGCAAACTACACTACATACATATACATAGGGAGGTACTTTCTCCAATTCGGTTTATATTGAAAACTGTAGGAATTAAAGCGGCACTGGGAAACAGACTGAGAAACCAGAGTCAGTGTTACCGCTGCAAAATATTCCTTTTGTTCTAGATGAACGAACGTCTCTCCACAGGCAGATTTCTGAGAGATAAGTGACTGTGAAAGCCGTCTGTCACGTAGCTTGTTATGAACGCAAACTTTCTTTTCATTTGAACACTACACTACATACATATTTGTGAAGAATTACTAGCTCCAACTCAATTTTACAGTGGAAACTGCAGGAACATCAAAACGGCACTTGGAAACAGAATGAGAACACAATCTAAGTTTTTCTCCTGCTAACTCTTTCATTTGTACTTATTGAACGAACGTTTCTCCACATGCTCAGTTCTGAGAGATAAGTGAGTGTGAATGCCTTCCTTCACTTAGCTTGTTGGGAACACAAAGATACTTTTCAGTTGCAAACTACACCACATACATATATATGGGGAATTACAAGCTCCAACTCTGATTTACAGTAAAAACTGCAGGAACTACTGACCGGCACTAGGAACCAGAATGAGAAAGCAGTGCACATGTTTATCCTGCTACACGTTCCCTTTGTGATAGATGAACGAACGTCTCTCCACATGCTCAGTTCTGAGAAATAAGTATATGTGAAAGCCATTCTTCAACTAGCTTATTGAGAACACAAAGTTTCTTTTCATTGCAAACTACACTAAATACTTATATACGGGGTGGTTCTAGGTCCAACTTTGTTTTACAGTGAAAACTGCAGGAACTTCAAATCGGAACTACGAAACAGACTGAGAAAGCAGCGTAAGTGTTTCTCCTGCATCCCATTCCCATTGTGCTAGTTGAATGAACGTCTCACCGCATGCTCAGTTCTGAGATATAAGTGTGAGTGAAAACCGTACTTCACAAAGCTTGTTGGGATCACTAAGTTTCTTTTCATTTGCAAACTAAACTACATACATTTATATACGGAGGAACATTCTCCAACTCGGTTTTGCAGTGAAAACTGCATTAACTTGAAACAGGCACTGTGAAAAAGAGTGAGTAACCAGGGACAAAGTTTCTCCTGCAAACCGTTCCTATTGTTCTAGATGAACGAACGTCTCTCCATATGCTGAATTCTGACAGATAAGTGTGTGTAAAAGCCTTCCTTCATCTAGCTTGTTGGGAACACAAAGTTCCTTTCCAGTGGCAAACTACACTTCATACATATATATGGGGAGGTACAAGCACAAACTCTCCTTTACAGTGAAAACTGCAGCAACTTCAACCCGGCACTTGGAAACAGACTGAGAAACCAGAGACAGTGTTTCACCTATAACCCGTTCCATTTGTGCTAGATGAACGAATGTCTGTTCACATGCTCAGTTCTCAGAGATAATTGTTTGTGAAACCCGTCCTTCACCTAGCTTGTTGGGAACACAAAGATTCTTTTCAGTTGCAAGCTAGACTACATACATAAATATGGGGATGTACTACCTTAAACTCGGTTGTACAGTGAAAAATGCAGGAACAACATACCGGCACTTAGAAGGAGACTGAGAACCCAGAGTAAGTGTTTCTACTGCAACCCATTCCCTTGGTGCTACATGAACGAACGTCTCTCAACTTGATCATTTCTAAGAGATAATTGTGTGTGAAAGCCGTCCTTCAATTACCTTGTAGGGAACACAAAGTTTCTTTTCAGGTGCAAACTGTCATACATATATATATATGGTGAGGTACAAGCTCTAACTCTGCTTTACAGTGAAAACAGCAGTAACTTCAAACCGCCACTTGGAAACAGACTGAGAAACCAGAGTAAGTGTTTTTACTGCAACCCGTTCCCTTAGTACTAGATGAAAGAACGTCTCTCCACATGCTCAGTTCTGAGAAATAAGTGTGTGTGAAAGCCGTAATTCACGTAGCTTGTTGGGAACACATAGTTTCTATTCAGGTGCAAAGTACAGTACATACCTATATACGGGGAGGTACAAGCTCCAACTCAGTTTCACAGTGAAAACGGCAGAAACTTATAACCGGCAAAAGGAAACATAATGAGAAACCAGAGTATTAGTTTCTCCTGCAACATGTTCCCTTCGTACTAGGTGAATGAGAGTCTCTCCACATGTTCAGTTCTTAGAAAAATTTTTGAGTGAAGCCGTTTTTCATATAGCATGTTAGGAAAATAAATTTCTTTTTCAGTTGCAAGCTACACTACATACGTATATAAGGAGGAAATTTCTCCAACTCGGATTTACACTGAAAACTGCAGAAACTTGAAAGCGACACTGGGAAACAGACTGAGAATCCAGAGTCAATGTTTCCCCAACAATCCTTTCATTTGTGCTAGATGAAAGAACGTCTCTCCACATGCTCAGTTCTGAGTGATAAGTTTGTGTGAAAGCCTTCCTTCACCTAGCTTGTAGGAAACACAAAGTTTCTTTTCAGTTGCAAACTACACTTGATACATATATATGGGGATGTACTAGATCCAACTTGGCTTTACAGTGAAAACTGCAGGAACTTCAAACCAGTAATTGGAAAATGTCTGAGAAACCAGAGTAAGAGTTTCTCTTGCAAACCATTCCCCTTGTGCTAGATGAACGAAAGACTCTCCACATGATCAGTTTTGAGAGATAATTGTGTGTGAAAGGCTTAATTGAACTAGCTTGTTGGAACCCAAAGTTCCATTTCATTTGAAAACCACACTACATACATATATATAGGGAGATAAATTCTCCAACTCGGTTTACACTAAAAATTTCAGGAAATTTAAACTGGCACTGGGAAACAGATTGAGAAACCAGAGACAAAGATTCTCCTGCTATACATTCCTATTGTGCTATATGAACGAAGTTCTCTGCACATACTCAGTTTTCAGAGATGAGCGTGTGTGAAAGCCGTCCTTAAACTAGCTTGTTAGGAACACAAAATTTCTTCTCAGTTGCAAACTACACTGCACACTTATACACGGGGATGTACTAGCCCCACCTCTGTTTTACAGTGAAAACTGAAGGAAATTCTAACCAGCACTAGGAAACATAGTGAGAAGGCAGAGAAACTGTTTCTGCTGTATATAATTCCATTTGTGCTAGATGAATGAACGTCTCTCCACATGCTCAGTTCTGAGAGAGAAGTTTGTGTGAAAGCCGTCTTTCTTCTAGCTGGTTGGGAACACAAAGTTTCTTTTCAGTGGCAAACTACACTTCATAAATATATATGGGAGGTACTAGCGCCGACTCGGCTTTACAGTGAAAACTGCAGGAACTTGAAACCGACACTTGGAAACAGACTGAGAAACCAGAGTATTTCTTTCTCCTGTAACACGTTCTTTGTGCAAGGTGAATGAAAGTGCCTCCACATGATCAGTCCTGAGAAATAAATTTGTGTGAAAGCCATCCTTCACGTAGCTTGTAGGGAACACAAAGCTTCTTTTCAGTTGCAAACTACACTACTTACGTATATACGGGGTGGTACTATCTCCAACTCAGTTTTATAGTGAAAACTGCAGGAAATTCAAACTGGCACTAGGAAACATACTGAGAGACCAGAGTAAGAGTTTCTCCTGCAACACATTCCCTTTGTGCTAGATGAAGGAATATCTCTCCAAAGCTCAGTTCTGAGAGATGTGTGTGTGATATCCGTCCTTCAAATAGCTTGTTGGGAACACATTTTATTTTCGGTTGCAAATTACATTTCATCCATATTTATTGGGAGTTACTACCTCCAAGCCGCCTTTACAGTGAAAACTGCATTTACTTCAAACCGCCACTTGGAAACAGACTGAGAAACCAGAGTAAGTGTTTCTCCATTAAACCGTTCTATTTGTGCTAGATGAACGAACGTCTCTCCACATGCTCAGTTCTCATAGGTAAGTGTGTGTGAAAGCCGTACTTCACCTAGATTGTTGGGAACACAAATTTTCTTTTCACTTGCCAACAAAAGTACATACTCATATACGGGGACGTACTAGGTCCAACTTGGTTTTACAGTGTAAACGGCAGGAACTTCAAACCGGCACAAGGAAAAAGTGTAAGATAGTAGAGAATGTGTTTCTCCTGTATACCATTCCATTTGTGCTTGATGAACGTACGTCTCTCCACATGCTCAGTTCTCAGATTAATGTGTGTGTAATAGCCTTCCTTCACCTAGCCTGTTGGGAACAAAAAGATTCTTTTCATTTGCAAACTAATCTACATAAATATATATGGGGAGGTACTAGTTCCAACTCGGTTTTACTGTGAAACCTGCAGGAACTTCAAACCGGCACTATGAAACAGACTGAGAAAGCAGAATTATGTTTTCTCCTGCTAAGCATTCCATTTGCATTAGATGAAAGAAATTCTCTCCACATGCTAAATTCAGAGAGATATGTTTGTGTGAAAGCCTACCTTCAATTTCCTTGTTCGGAACACAAAATTTCTTTTCAGTTAAAAACTTCACTACATACTTATATATGGGCAGGTATAAGCTTCAACACGGTTTTACACTGAAAACTGCAGGAACATCGAAGCGAAACTAGGAAACAGTCTAAGAAACCAGAGTATGTGTTTCACTTGCAAAGTGTTCCATTTGTGTTAGATGAACGAAAGTCTCTGCACATGATAAGTTCTGAGAAATATGTATGTGTGAAAGCCGACCTTCACATAGCTTGTTGGGAACACAAAGTTTCTATTCTGTTGCAAACTACGCTACATACGTATATACGGGGAGGTAATATCTCCAACGCTGATTTACAGTGAAAACTTCAGGAACTAAAAACTGGCACTAGGAAACATACTGAGAAACCAGTTTAAGTCTTTGTCCTGCAAACAATTCCCTTTGTGCTAGATGAAGGATCATCTTCCACGTGCTCATTTCAGAGAGATAAGTGTGTGTGAAATCCGTCCTTTAACTATATTGTTGGGAACACAAAATTTCTTTTCATTTGCTACTATACTTCATACATATATATTGGAGGAACCAGCCAAAACTCGACTTTACAGTGAAAACTGCAGGAACTTCTATCCGGAACTACGAAACAGACTGAGAAAGCAGAGAAAGTTTTTCTCTTGCATTCTATTCCCATTGTGCTAGTTGAATGAAAGTCTCTGTGCATGCTCAGTTCTGAGAGATATGTTTGTGTGAAAACCGTACTTCACCTAGCTTGTTTGGAACACAAAGTTTCTTTTCATTTGCAATCTAAACTACATACATCCATATAGGGAGGTACATTCTCCAACTCGGGTTTGCAGTGAAAACTGCAGTAATTTGAAACAGGCACTGTGAAACAGAATGAGTAACCAGCATCAAAGTTTTCCCTGCAAACTATTCCTCTTGAGCTAGATGAACGAACGTCTCTCCACATGCTGAATTCTGGGAGATAAGCGTGTGTGAAAGCCGTCCTTCATCTAGCTTGTTGGGAACACAAAGTTTCTTTTCAGTTGCAAACTTCAATACATCGTATATATGGGGAGATACTATCTCCAACTCAGTTTTACAGAGCAATCTGCAGGAACTTCATACCGGCACTAGAAAACATACTCAGAAAACAATTTAAATGTTTCTCCTGCAACCCACTCGCTTGTGTTTGATGGAGGAACATCTCTCCACAAGCTCAGTTCTGAGATACAAGTGTGTGTGAAATCCGTCCTTTAACTAGCTTGTTGGGAACACAAAATTTCTTTTCAGTTTTAAACTACACTTCATATATATGTAATGGAAGGTACAAGCTCCAACTCGTCTTTACAGTGAAAACTGCAGGAAATTCAATCCCGCACATGGAAACAATCTGAGACAGCAGAGTAATTGTTTCTCCTATAACCAGTTCCATTTGTCATAGATGAACGAAAATCTCTTCAAATGATCAGTTCTCAGAGATATGTGTGTATGAAAGCCGCACTTCACCTAGCTTGTTTGGAACTAAAAGTTTCTTTTCCGTGGAAAACTGCACTTCATACATATATATGGGGCGGTACAAGCTCCAACTCGCTTTTACAGTGAAAACTTCAGGAATTTCAAACTGGCACTAGGAAAAAGGCGTAGAAAGCAGACAAAGTTTATGTGCTGCTACATTTTCCATTTGTACTAGATGAACGAATGTCTCTCCACATGCTCGGTTCTGAGAGATAAGTGTGTGTGAAAGCCTTCCTTCAATATGCTTGTAGGGAACACAAAGTTCCTTTCAAGCTGCAATTACACTTCATACATATATATGGGGAGGTAATAGCTTCAACAAGATTTTACACTGAAAAATGCAGGAACTACAATCCTGCACTTGGAAACAGATATAGATACCAGAGTAAGTGTTTCTCATGCAACATTTTGCCTTTTTGCTAGATGAACGAACTTCTCTCCACATGCTCATTTCTCAGAGATAAGTGTGTGTGAAAGACGTCCTTAAACTATTCTGTTGGGAACACAAAGATTCTTTTCAGTTGCAAACTAAACTACATATATTTATATAGGGTAGTTCTAACTCCAACTCGATTTTAAAGTGAAAACTCCTGGAAATACAAACCGGCACTAGTAAACAGACAGAGAAACACAGTAAATGTTTCTCCTGCAGCCAATTTCCTTTGTACTAGATGAACGAAAGTCTCTCCACATGCTCAGTTCTGAGGGATAAGTGTGTGTGAAAACCGTCATTCACCTAGCTTTCTGGGAACACAAATTTTCTTTTCTGTTGCTACCTAAATTTCATACATATATTTGGGATGTACTAGCTCCAGCTCAGTTTAGAGTGAAAACTGAAAGAACTTCAAACCGGCACTAGGAAACAGACTGAGAAACCACAGTAAGTGTTTCCTTTCCAACCCGTTCCCTTTGTGCTAGGTAAACGAACATCTCTCCACATGCTCATTTCTGAGAGATAATTGTGTGTGAAAGCCATCCTTCGCTTAGATATAGGGAACACATAGCTCTTTTCAATTGCAAACTAAACTTCATACATATATATGGGGATGTACAATCACCAACACGGTTTTACAGTGAAAATTGCAGAAACATCAAACCGGCAAATGGAAACATAATGAGAAACCAGAGTAAGTGTTTCTCCTGCAACCCATTCCCTTTGTGCTAGATGGATGATCGTCTCTCCACAGGCTCATTTCTGACAGATATATGTGTGTGAAAGCTGTCCTTCAAATCGCTTGTTGGGAAAACAAAGTTTATTTTCATTTGCAAACTACACTACATACATATACATAGGGAGGTACTTTCTCCAATTCGGTTTATATTGAAAACTGTAGGAATTAAAGCGGCACTGGGAAACAGACTGAGAAACCAGAGTCAGTGTTACCGCTGCAAAATATTCCTTTTGTTCTAGATGAACGAACGTCTCTCCACAGGCAGATTTCTGAGAGATAAGTGACTGTGAAAGCCGTCTGTCACGTAGCTTGTTATGAACGCAAACTTTCTTTTCATTTGAACACTACACTACATACATATTTGTGAAGAATTACTAGCTCCAACTCAATTTTACAGTGGAAACTGCAGGAACATCAAAACGGCACTTGGAAACAGAATGAGAACACAATCTAAGTTTTTCTCCTGCTAACTCTTTCATTTGTACTTATTGAACGAACGTTTCTCCACATGCTCAGTTCTGAGAGATAAGTGAGTGTGAATGCCTTCCTTCACTTAGCTTGTTGGGAACACAAAGATACTTTTCAGTTGCAAACTACACCACATACATATATATGGGGAATTACAAGCTCCAACTCTGATTTACAGTAAAAACTGCAGGAACTACTGACCGGCACTAGGAACCAGAATGAGAAAGCAGTGCACATGTTTATCCTGCTACACGTTCCCTTTGTGATAGATGAACGAACGTCTCTCCACATGCTCAGTTCTGAGAAATAAGTATATGTGAAAGCCATTCTTCAACTAGCTTATTGAGAACACAAAGTTTCTTTTCATTGCAAACTACACTAAATACTTATATACGGGGTGGTTCTAGGTCCAACTTTGTTTTACAGTGAAAACTGCAGGAACTTCAAATCGGAACTACGAAACAGACTGAGAAAGCAGCGTAAGTGTTTCTCCTGCATCCCATTCCCATTGTGCTAGTTGAATGAACGTCTCACCGCATGCTCAGTTCTGAGATATAAGTGTGAGTGAAAACCGTACTTCACAAAGCTTGTTGGGATCACTAAGTTTCTTTTCATTTGCAAACTAAACTACATACATTTATATACGGAGGAACATTCTCCAACTCGGTTTTGCAGTGAAAACTGCATTAACTTGAAACAGGCACTGTGAAAAAGAGTGAGTAACCAGGGACAAAGTTTCTCCTGCAAACCGTTCCTATTGTTCTAGATGAACGAACGTCTCTCCATATGCTGAATTCTGACAGATAAGTGTGTGTAAAAGCCTTCCTTCATCTAGCTTGTTGGGAACACAAAGTTCCTTTCCAGTGGCAAACTACACTTCATACATATATATGGGGAGGTACAAGCACAAACTCTCCTTTACAGTGAAAACTGCAGCAACTTCAACCCGGCACTTGGAAACAGACTGAGAAACCAGAGACAGTGTTTCACCTATAACCCGTTCCATTTGTGCTAGATGAACGAATGTCTGTTCACATGCTCAGTTCTCAGAGATAATTGTTTGTGAAACCCGTCCTTCACCTAGCTTGTTGGGAACACAAAGATTCTTTTCAGTTGCAAGCTAGACTACATACATAAATATGGGGATGTACTACCTTAAACTCGGTTGTACAGTGAAAAATGCAGGAACAACATACCGGCACTTAGAAGGAGACTGAGAACCCAGAGTAAGTGTTTCTACTGCAACCCATTCCCTTGGTGCTACATGAACGAACGTCTCTCAACTTGATCATTTCTAAGAGATAATTGTGTGTGAAAGCCGTCCTTCAATTACCTTGTAGGGAACACAAAGTTTCTTTTCAGGTGCAAACTGTCATACATATATATATATGGTGAGGTACAAGCTCTAACTCTGCTTTACAGTGAAAACAGCAGTAACTTCAAACCGCCACTTGGAAACAGACTGAGAAACCAGAGTAAGTGTTTTTACTGCAACCCGTTCCCTTAGTACTAGATGAAAGAACGTCTCTCCACATGCTCAGTTCTGAGAAATAAGTGTGTGTGAAAGCCGTAATTCACGTAGCTTGTTGGGAACACATAGTTTCTATTCAGGTGCAAAGTACAGTACATACCTATATACGGGGAGGTACAAGCTCCAACTCAGTTTCACAGTGAAAACGGCAGAAACTTATAACCGGCAAAAGGAAACATAATGAGAAACCAGAGTATTAGTTTCTCCTGCAACATGTTCCCTTCGTACTAGGTGAATGAGAGTCTCTCCACATGTTCACATCTTAGAAAAATTTTTGAGTGAAGCCGTTTTTCATATAGCATGTTAGGAAAATAAATTTCTTTTTCAGTTGCAAGCTACACTACATACGTATATAAGGAGGAAATTTCTCCAACTCGGATTTACACTGAAAACTGCAGAAACTTGAAAGCGACACTGGGAAACAGACTGAGAATCCAGAGTCAATGTTTCCCCAACAATCCTTTCTTTTGTGCTAGATGAAAGAACATCTCTCCACATGCTCAGTTCTGAGTGATAAGTTTGTGTGAAAGCCTTCCTTCACCTAGCTTGTAGGAAACACAAAGTTTCTTTTCAGTTGCAAACTACACTTGATACATATATATGGGGATGTACTAGATCCAACTTGGCTTTACAGTGAAAACTGCAGGAACTTCAAACCAGCAATTGGAAAATGTCTGAGAAACCAGAGTAAGAGTTTCTCTTGCAAACCATTCCCCTTGTGCTAGATGAACGAAAGACTCTCCACATGATCAGTTCTGAGAGATAATTGTGTGTGAAAGGCTTAATTCACCTAGCTTGTTGGAACCCAGAGTTCCATTTCATTTGAAAACTACACTACATACATGTATATAGGGAGATAATTTCTCCAACTCGGTTTACACTAAAATTTTCAGGAACTTTAAACCGGCACTGGGAAACAGATTAAGAAACCAGAGACAAAGTTTCTCCTGCTATACATTCCTATTGTGCTACATGAACGAAGGTCTCTACACATACTCAGTTTTCAGAGATGAGCGTGTGTGAAAGCCGTCCTTAAACTAGCTTGTTAGGAACACAAAATTTCTTCTCAGTTGCAAACTACACTGCACACTTATACACGGGGATGTACTAGCCCCACCTCTGTTTTACAGTGAAAACTGAAGGAAATTCTAACCAGCACTAGGAAACATAGTGAGAAGGCAGAGAAAGTGTTTCCGCTGTATATAATTCCATTTGTGCTAGATGAACGAACTTCTCTCCACATGCTCAGTTCTGAGAGAGAAGTTTGTGTGAAAGCCGTCTTTCTTCTAGCTGGTTGGGAACACAAAGTTTCTTTTCAGTGGCAAACTACACTTCATAAATATATATGGGAGGTACTAGCGCCGACTCGGCTTTACAGTGAAAACTGCAGGAACTTGAAACCGACACTTGGAAACAGACTGAGAAACCAGAGTATTTCTTTCTCCTGTAACACGTTCTTTGTGCAAGGTGAATGAAAGTGCCTCCACATGATCAGTCCTGAGAAATAAATTTGTGTGAAAGCCATCCTTCACGTAGCTTGTAGGGAACACAAAGCTTCTTTTCAGTTGCAAACTACACTACTTACGTATATACGGGGTGGTACTATCTCCAACTCAGTTTTATAGTGAAAACTGCAGGAAATTCAAACTGGCACTAGGAAACATACTGAGAGGCCAGAGTAAGAGTTTCTCTTGCAACACATTCCCTTTGTGCTAGATGAAGGAATATCTCTCCAATGCTCAGTTCTGAGAGATGTGTGTGTGATATCCGTCCTTTAAATAGCTTGTTGGGAACACAAATTTTATTTTCGTTTGCAAATTACATTTCATCCATATTTATTGGGAGTTACTACCTCCAAGCCGCCTTTACAGTGAAAACTGCATTTACTTCAAACTGCCACTTGGAAACAGACTGAGAAACCAGAGTAAGTGTTTCTCCATTAAACCGTTCTATTTGTGCTAGATGAACGAACGTCTCTCCACATGCTCAGTTCTCATAGATAAGTGTGTGTGAAAGCCGTACTTCACCTAGATTGTTGGGAACACAAATTTTCTTTTCACTTGCAAACAAAAGTACATACTCATATACGGGGACGTACTAGGTCCAACTTGGTTTTACAGTGTAAACGGCAGGAACTTCAAACCGGCACAAGGAAAAAGTGTAAGATAGTAGAGAATGTGTTTCTCCTGTATACCATTCCATTTGTGCTTGATGAACGTACGTCTCTCCACATGCTCAGTTCTCAGATTAATGTGTGTGTAATAGCCTTCCTTCACTAGCCTGTTGGGAACAAAAAGATTCTTTTCATTTGCAAACTAATCTACATAAATATATATGGGGAGGTACTAGTTCCAACTCGGTTTTACTGTGAAACCTGCAGGAACTTCAAACCGGCACTATGAAACAGACTGAGAAAGCAGAATAAGGTTTTCTCCTGCTAAGCATTCCATTTGCATTAGATGAAAGAAATTCTCTCCACATGTTAATTCAGAGAGATATGTTTGTGTGAAAGCCTACCTTCAATTTCCTTGTTCGGAACACAAAATTTCTTTTCAGTTAAAAACTTCACTACATACATATATATGGGCAGGTATAAGCTTCAACACGGTTTTACACTGAAAAATGCAGGAACATCAAAGCGAAACTAGGAAACAGTCTAAGAAACCAGAGTATGTGTTTCACTTGCAAAGCGTTCCATTTGTGTTAGATGAACGAAAGTCTCTGCACATGATAAGTTCTGAGAAATATGTATGTGTGAAAGCCGTCCTTCACATAGCTTGTTGGGAACACAAAGTTTCTTTTCAGTTGCAAACTACACTACATACGTATATACGGGGAGGTAATATCTCCAACGCTGATTTACAGTGAAAACTTCAGGAACTAAAAACTGGCACTAGGAAACATACTGAGAAACCAGATTAAGTGTTTGTCCTGCAAACAATTCCCTTTGTGCTAGATGAAGGATCATCTTCCACGTGCTCATTTCTGAGAGATAAATGTGTGTGAAATCCGTCCTTTAACTATATTGTTGGGAACACAAAGTTTCTTTTCAGTTGCTATTATACTTCATACATATATATTGTAGGTACCAGCTATAATTCGAATTTACAGTGAAAACTGCAGGAACTTCAAAGCGGCACATTGAAACATAATAAGAAACCAGGGTATGTGTTTCTCCTGCTAAGCATTCCCATGTGCTACATGAATGAACGTCTCTCCACATGCCAAGTTCTTAGAGATAAGTGTGAGTGAATGCCGTCCTTCACCTAGCTTGTTAGGAAAACAAAGTTTCTTTTCAGTTGCAATATACACTTCATACATACATATAGGGTGGTACATTCTCCAACTCGCTTTTGCAGTGAAATCTCCAGGAACTTGAACTCTGCACTGGGAAACAGACTGACAAATCAGAGTCAAAATATCTCCTGCCATCCATTCCCTTTGTGCTAGATGAAGGAACGTCTCTGCACATTCTTAGTTCTCAGACAAAAGTTTGTTTGAAAGCTGTCCTTTAACTAACTTGATAGGAACACAAACCTTCTTTTCATTTGCAAACTACACTATATACATATATACGGGGAATTAATAACTCCAGAACGGCTTTACACTGAAAACTGCAGGAACTTCAAACCGGCACTTGGGAACACACTGAGATAGCAGAGTAAGTGTTCTCCTGCAACCCATTTGCATTGGGCTAGATGAAGGAACATGTCTCCACCTGCTCAGTTCTGAGAAAAAAGTGTGTGTGAATTCCGTCCTTTAAATATCCTGTTGGGAACACAAAGTATCTTTTCAGTTGCAAACTACACCAAATAAATATATATGGGGAATTACTAGTTCCAACTCGGGTTTACAGTAAAAACTTCAGGAAGTACAAACCGCCACTAGGAAACAGAATGAGAAAGAAGTGTACAAATTTATCCTGCTTCCCGTTCCCTTTGTGATAGATGAACGAACGTCTCTCCACATGCTCAGGTGTGAGAAATAATTTTGTGTGAAAGCCATCCTTCACATAGAATGCTGGGAAGACAAAGTTTATTTTCAGTTGCAAACTGCACTACATATGATTTACGGGCATGTACTATCACCAACGCGGTTTTACAGTGAAAACTGCAGGAACTTGAAACTGGCACTTAGAAACAGACTTAGATACCAGGCTAATTGTTTCTCCAGTAAACGTTCCCTTTGTGCTAGGTGAACGAACATCTCTCCACATGCTCATTTCTAAGAGAAAATTGTGTGTGAAAGCCGTCCTTCAATTACCTTGTAGGGAACACAAAGTTTCTTTTCAGTTGCAAACTATAATACATACATATATTTGGTGAGGTACAAGCTCTAACTCGGCTTTACAGTGAAAACAGTAGTAACTTAAAACCGCCACTTGGATACAGACTGAGAAAGCAGAGTAAGTGTTTTTCCTGCAACCCGTTCCCTTAGTACTAGATGAACGAACGTCTCTCCACATGCTCAGTTCTGAGAGATAATTGTGTGTGAAAGCCGTCCTTCACCTATCTTGTTGGGAACACAAAGTTTCTATTCAGTTGGAAAGTACACTACATACATATATATGTGGAGGTTCTATATCCAACTCGCTTTTACAGTGTAATCTGCAGGAATTTCAAACAGGCACTAGGAAACATAGTGAGAAAACAGAGTAAGGGATTCACCTGCAACCCATTCGACTTGTGTTGGATGAAGGAACATCTCTCCACATGCTCAGCTCTGAGAGGCAAGTGTGTGTGAAATCCGTCCTTTAAATAGCTTGTTGGGAACACAAAATTTCTTTTCAGTTGCAAACTACACTTCATACTTTTATATGGTGAGGTACTAGCACCAACTAGTCTTTACAGTGAAAACGGCAGGAACTTCAAACTGGCACTTGGAAACACACTATGATAGCAGAGTAAGAGTTTCTCCTGTATACTGTTCCCTTTGTGCTACATGAAGTAACCTCTCTCCACATGCTCAATTCTTAGAGATAAGTGTGTGTGAAAGCCGTTCTTCACCTAGCTTGTTCGGAACACAAAGTTTGTTTCTGTTGGAAAATACACTACACACATATATATGGGTAGGTACTAGTTCCAAATCGGTTTTACAGTGAAAACTGGAGGAAATTCTAACCAGCACTAAGTAACATTATGAGAAAGCAGAGAAAGGGTTTCCCCTGCATAACATTCCTTTTGTGCTAGATCAACGAACGTCTCTCCACATGCTCAGTTCTGAGAGATAAGTTTGTGTGAAAGCCGTCCTTCACCTAGCTTGTTGGGAACACAAAGTTTCTTTTCAGTTGCAAACTACACTTCATAAATGTATATGGGGAGGTACTAGCTCCAACTCTTCTTTACAGTGAAAATTGCGGGAACTAGAATTCGACACTTGGAAACAGACTGAGAAACCAGAGTTTGTCTTTCTCCTGTAACGCGTTCTTTGGTGCAAGGTGAACGAACGTCTCTCCACATACTCAGTTCCCAGAGATAGATGTTTGTGAAAGCCATCCTTCACTTAGCTTGTTTTGAACACAAATATTGTTTTCAGTTGCAAACAACAACACATACATATATATGGGGAGGTACTAGCTCCAACATTGTTTTACAGTGAAAACTGCAGGAACTAGAAACCGGCAATAGGAAAATGACTGAAAAACCAGAGTAAGTATTTCTCCTCCAAACCGTTCCCTTTCTGTCATTTGAATGAACGTCTCTCCACATTCTCAGTTCTGAGAGATAAGTGTGTGTTTAAGCCTTTCTTCACATAGCTTGTTGGGAACACAAAGTATCTTTCCAGTTGCAATCTACACTACATACATTTAACTGGGGACTTACTAGCTCCAACACGGTTTTACATTGAAATCGGCAGGAACTTCATATCGGCACTAGGAAACAGACTGAGAAAGCAGAGTAAGTATATCTCCTCTTAACCGTTCCCATTTTACTAGATGCACAACATCTCTCCACATGCTCAGTTCTGAGAAATAAATTTGTGTGAAAGCCATACTTCACATAGCTTGTTGGGAACACAAAGTTTCTTTTCACTTGTAAACTTCAATTCACACATGTTTATTGGGAGGTACTAGCTCCAACTCGACTTTACAGTGAAAACTGCAGGAACTTCAAACCGGCACTAGGAAACATACTGAGAGACCAGAGTACGAGTTTCTCCTACAACCCATTTCCTTTGTGCTATATGAAGGAATATCTCTCCAATGCTCAGTTCTGAGAGATAAGTGTGTGTGATAACCGTCCTTTAAATAGCTTGTTGGGAACACAAAGTTTCTTTACAGTCGCAAATTACATTTAATCCATTTATATTGGGAGTTACTAGCTCCAAGCCGCCTTTAAAGTGAAAACGGCAGGTACTTCAAACCGCCACTTGGAAACACACAGAGAAACCAGAGTAAGTGTTTCTCCATGAAACCGTTCTATTTGTGCTGGATGAACGAACGTCTCTCCACATGCTCAGTTCTCATAGATAAGTGTGTGTGAAAGTCGTACTTCACCTAGATTTTTGGGAACACAAACTTACTTTTCACATGCAAACAACTGTACATACTTATACACGGGGAGGAACTAGGTGCAACATGGTTTTACAGTGAAAACAGCAGGAACTTCCAGCCGGCACAAGGAAAAATTCTAAGATAGTAGAGAATGTGTTTCTCCTGTATACTGTTCCATTTGTGCTTGATGAACGAACGTCTCTCCACATGCTCAGTTCTCAGAGTAATATGTGTGTGATAGCCGTCCTTCACCTAGCCTGTTGGGAACAAAAAGATTCTTTTCAGTTGCAAACTACACTACATAAGTATATATGGGGAGGTACTAGTTCAAACTCGGTTTTACTGTGAAACCTGCAGGAACTTCATACATGCACTATGAAACAGACTGAGAAAGCAGAATAAGGTTTTCTCCTGATAACAGTTCCCTTTGTATTAGATGAAAGAAATTCTCTCCACATACTAAATTCTGAGAGATAATTGTGTGTGAAAGTCTTCCTTAAACTAGCATGTTGGGAACACAAAATTTTTTTTCAGATGCAAACTACACTATATACATACATATGGGGAACTAATTTCTTCAACTGGGTTTTACAGGGAGAACTGCAGGAACTTCAAACCTGCACTAGGAAACACACTGAGAAAGCAGTGTAATTATTTCTCTTGCTATCTTTTCCCTTTGAGTTACATGAACGAAAGTCTCTCCACAGGCTCAGTTCTGAGAAATATAAATGTGTGAAAGCCGACCTTCATATAGCTGGTTGGGAACACAAAGTATCTTTTCAGTTACAAATTACACTACATACGTATATATGGGGAGGTACTATCTCCAACACGGTTTTACACTGAAAATTGCAGGAACTTAAAACTGGCACTAGGAAACATACTAAGAAACCAGATTAAGTGTTTGTCCGGCCAAACATTCTCTTTGTGCTAGATGAAGGATCATCTTCCAGATGCTAATTTCTGAGAGATAATTGTGTGTGAAAACCATCCTTTATCTACATTGTTGGGGACACAAAATTTCTTTTCAGTTGCTACTATACTTCATACATATATATTGGAGGTACCAGCTAAAACTCGACTTTACAGTGAAACCTGCAGGAACTTCAAACCGGCACAAGGAAACATAATAAGCTACCAGAGTAAGTGATTCCCCTGCAAAGCATTCCCTTTGTGCTACATGAATGAACGTCTCTCCATATGCCAAGATCTGAGAGAAAAGTGTGTGTGAATGCCGTCCTTCACTTAGCTTGTTGGGAACACAAAGTTTCTTTTCAATTGCAAACTACAGTACATAATTATATACGGGGAGGTAGAAGCTCCAACTCGGTTTTACAGTGAAAAATGCATGAACTTCAAATTGGCACTACGAAACACAATGAGAATTACTAGTAATTGTTCCTCCTGCAACCCATTCCTTTGTGCTAGATGAAGGAACATCTCTCCACATGCTCAGTTCTGAGAGATAAGTGTGTGTGTAAACTGTCCTTCATTTAGCTTGTTGGGAACACAAATTTTCCTTTCTGTTGCAAACTACATTCCATACATATATATGGGGAAGTACTAGCTCCAACACGGCTTTACAGTGAAAACTGCAGGAACTTCAACCCGACACTAGGAAACAGTCTGAGAAATCAGAAAAGGTTTTTCTCCTGCTCCATTTTCAATTTGTACTAGATGAACGAACGTCTCAAAACATGCTCAGTTCTAAGAGTTAAGTGATTGTGAAATACTTCCTTCAACTAGATTGTTGGGAACACAAATTTCTTTTCAGTTGCAAACTACACTACCTACATATATATATAGGGAGGTACATTCATCAACTCGGTTTTGAGGTGAAAACTGCAGAATCTTTAATCAGGCACTGTGAAACAGTCTGAGAAACCAGCGTCAAAATTTCTCCTGCAAATGGTTACTTTGTGTTTGATGAATGAACGTCTCTCCACATGCTCAATTTTGAGAGATAATTGTGTGTGAAAGCCGTCCTTCACCTAGCTTGTTGGGAACACAAAATTTCTTTGCAGTGGAAACTACACTTCATACATATATATGGGGAAGTATAAGCTCCAACTTGGTTTTACTGTGAAAACTGCAGGAACATCAAACTGGCACTTGGAAACATACTGACAAACCAGAGTCAGTATTTCCCGTGTAACCCGTTCCTTTTGTGATAGATGAATGAATGTCTATCCACATGCTGAGTTCTCAGGGATAATTGGTTGTGAAAGCCGTCCTTCACCTTGCTTGTTCAGAACACAAAGATTCTTTTCAGTTGATAGCTAGACTACATTCATATATATGAGGAAGTACTACCTCAAACTCGGTTTTACAGTGAAAACTGCAGGAACTTCAAACCGGCACTTGGAAACAAACTTACATAGCAGAGTAAAAGTTTTTCCTGTAACAATTTCCTTTTGTCCTAGAAGAATGAACGTCTCTTCACATGCTCAGTTCTCAGAGATAAGTGTGTGTGTGAAAGCCGAACTTCAACTAGCTTGTTGGGAAAGCAAATTTTTTTCAGTGGAAAACTGCACTTCATTCATACATGTGTGGTGGTACTAGCTCCAACTCTTTTTACAGTGAAAATTTCAGGAACTTCAAAGCGGAATTAGGAAACAGACTGAGAAAGGAGACTTAGTTTTCTCCTGTTACATGTTACAATTGTACTAGATGAACGAACGTCTCTCTACATGCTAAGTTCTGAGATATAAGTATGTGTGAAAGCCGTCCTTCTACAGTCTTGTTGGGAAATCCTAGTTTCTCTTCAGCTGCAATAATACTTCTTACATATATATGCAGAGGCACTACCTCCAACACTGTTTTACAGTGAAAACAGCAGGAACTTCAAACCAGCACAAGGAAACATAATTATATACCAGGGTAATAGTTTCCCCTGCATACCATTCCCATTGTGCTAGATGAAAGATCGTCCCTCCAAATGCTCAGATCTGACAGTTTAGTGTATGTGAAAGCAGTCCTTCAGTAACCTTGTAGGGAACACAAAGTTTCTTTAAGTAGCAAATTATATTACATACATATATATGGTGAGGTACAATCTTCAACACGTTTTTACAATGAAAATTGCAGGAAATTCAAATCGGCACTAGGAAAAAGACTGAGAAAACAGAGTAAGTGTTTCTCTTGCAAAAAGTTCCGTTTGTGCTAGATGAACGAACGTCTCTGCATATGCTCAGTTCTGAGAAATATGTATGTGTGAAAGCGGTTCTTCAGCTTGCTTGTTGAGAACACAAAGTTTCTTTTCATTTGCAAACTACAATACATACTTATATACGGGGAGGTTCTAGGTCCAAATTTGTGTTACAGTGAAACTGCAGGAACTTCTATCCGGAACTATGAAACAGACTGAGAATGCAGCGTAAGTGTTTCTCTTGCATCCCATTCCCTTTGTGCTAGTTGAATGAAAGTCTCTCTGCATGCTCAGTTCTGAGAGGTATGTTTGTGTGTAAACCGTACTTCACCTAGCTTGTTTGGAACACAAAGTTTCTTTTCATTTGCAAACTAAACTACATACATCCATATAGGTAGGTACATTCTCCAACTTGGGTTTGCGGTGAAAACTGCAGTAAATTGAAACAGGCACTGTGAAACAGAGTGAGTAACCAGCGTCAAAGTTTTACCTGCAAACTGTTCCTCTTGTGCTAGATGAACGAACGTCTCTCCACATGCTGAATTCTGAGAGGTAAGTGTGTGTGGAAGTTGTCCTTCAAATAGCTTGTTGGGAACACAAAGTTTCTTTTCAGTTGCAAACTTCAATACATCGTATATATGGGGAGATACTATCTCCAACTCAGTTTTACAGAGCAATCTGCAGGAACTTCAAACTGGCACTAGGAAACATACTGAGAAAACAGATTAAGTGTTTCTCCTGCAACCCATTCGCTTTGTGTTAGATGGAGGAACATCTCTCCACAAGCTCAGTTCTGAGATACAAGTGTGTGTGAAATCCGTCCTTTATCTAGCTTGTTGGGAAAACAAAGTTTCTTTTCAGTTTTAAACTTCACTTCATATATATATAATGGGAGGTAGAATCTCCAACTCGTCTTTACAGTGAAAACTGCAGGAAATTCAAACCCGCACATGGAAACACTCTGAGATAGCAGGGTAATTGCTTCTCCTATAACCAGTTCCATTTGTCGTAGATGAACGAAAATCTCTTCACATGATCAGATCTCAGAGATATGTGTGTATGAAAGCCGCACTTCACCTAGCTTGTTTGGAACTAAATGTTTCTTTTCCGTGGAAAACTGCACTTCATACATATATATGGGGCGGTACAAGCTCCAACTTGCTTTTACAATGAAAACTTCAGGAATTTCAAACTGGCACTAGGAAAAAGGCATAGAAAGCAGACAAATTTTATGTGCTGCTACATTTTTCATTTGTACTAGATGAACGAATGTCTCTCCACATGCTCGGTTCTGAGAGATAAGTGTGTGTGAAAGCCTTCCTTCAACATGCTTGTAGGGAACACAAAGTTCCTTTCAAGCTGCAATTACACTTCATACATATATATGGGGAGGTAATAGCTTCAACAAGATTTTACACTGAAAACTGCAGGAACTTCAATCCTGCACTTGGAAACAGATTTAGATACCAGAGTAAGTGTTTCTCATGCAACATTTTGCCTTTTTGCTAGATGAACGAACTTCTCTCCACATGCTCATTTCTCAGAGATAAGTGTGTGTGAAAGACGTCCTTAAACTATTCTGTTGGGAACACAAAGATTCTTTTCAGTTGCAAACTAAACTACACATATATATGTAGGGAAGTTCTAACTCCAACTTGATTTTAAAGTGAAAACTCCTGGAAATACAAACCGGCACTAGTAAACAGACAGAGAAACACAGTAAATGTTTCTCCTGTAGCCAATTTCCTTTGTACTAGATGAACGAAAGTCTCTCCACATGCTCAGTTCTGAGGGATAAGTGTGTGTGAAAACCGTCATTCACCTAGCTTTCAGGGAACACAAATTTTCTTTTCAGTTGCTACCTAAACTTCATACATATATATGGGATGTACTAGCTCCAGCTCGGTTTAGAGTGAAAACTGAAAGAACTTCAAACCGGCACTAGGAAACAGACTGAGAAACCACAGTAAGTGTTTCCTTTCCAACCCGTTCCCTTTGTGCTAGGTAAACGAACATCTCTCCACATGCTTATTTCTGAGAGATAATTGTGTGTGAAAGCCGTCCTTCGCTTAGATATAGGGAACACATAGCTCTTTTCAATTGCAAACTAAACTTCATACATATATATGGGGATGTACAAGCACCAACACGGTTTTACAGTGAAAACTGCAGAAACATCAAACCGGCAAATGGAAACATAATGAGAAACCAGAGTAAGTGTTTCTCCTGCAAACCATTCCCTTTGTGCTAGATGAATGATCGTCTCTCCACAGGCTCACTTCTGACAGATATGTGTGTGTGAAAGCTGTCCTTCAAATCGCTTGTTGGGAAAACAAAGTTTATATTCAGTTGCAAACTACACTACATACATATACATAGGGAGGTACTTTCTCCAATTCGGTTTATAGTGAAAACTGTAGGAACTTGAAAGCGGCACTGGGAAACAGAATGAGAAACCAGAGTCAGTGTTACCGCTGCAATATATTCCTTTTGTTCTAGATGAACGAACGTCTCTCCACAGGCACAGTCCTGAGATATAAGTGTGTGTGAAAACCGTACTTCACATAGTTGTTGGGAACACTAAGTTTCTTTTCATTTGCAAACTAAAGTAGATATATTTATATATGGAGGAACATTCTCCAACTCGGTTTTGCAGTGAAAACTGCATTAACTTGAAACAGGCACTGTGAAAAAGAGTGAGAAACCAGGGACAATATTTCTCCTGCAAACCGTTCCTATTGTTCTAGATGAATGAACGTCTCTCCATATGCTGAATTCTGACAGATAAGTGTGTGGGAAAGCCGTCCTTCAACAAGCTTATTGGGAACACAAAGTTTCTTTCCAGTGGCAAACTACACTTCATACATATATATGGGGAGGTACAAGCACAAACTCTCCTTTACAGTGAAAACTGCAGCAACTTCAACCCGGCACTTGGAAACAGACTGAGAAACCAGAGACAGTGTTTCAACTATAACCCTTTCCATTTGTGCTAGATGAACGAATGTCTGTCCAAATGCTCAGTTCTCAGAGATAAGTTTTTGTGAAACCCGTCCTTCACCTAGCTTCTTTGGAACACAAAGATTCTTTTCAGTAGCAAGCTAGACTACATACATAAATATGGGGATGTACTACATTAAATGGTTGTACATTGAAAAATGCAGGAAATACATACCGGCACTTAGAAGGAGACTGAGAAACCAGAGTAAGTGTTTATCCTGCAACCCATTCACTTAGTTCTACATGAACGGACGTCTATCAACTTGCTCATTTCTAACAGATAATTGTGTGTGAAAGCCGTCCTTCAATTACCTTGTAGGGAACACAAAGTTTCTTTTCAGTTGCAAACTTCAATACATCGTATATATGGGGAGATACTATCTCCAACTCAGTTTTACAGAGCAATCTGCAGGAACTTCAAACTGGCACTAGGAAACATACTGAGAAAACAGATTAAGTGTTTCTCCTGCAACCCATTCGCTTTGTGTTAGATGGAGGAACATCTCTCCACAAGCTCAGTTCTGAGATACAAGTGTGTGTGAAATCCGTCCTTTATCTAGCTTGTTGGGAACACAAAGTTTCTTTTCAGTTTTAAACTTCACTTCATATATATATAATGGGAGGTAGAATCTCCAACTCGTCTTTACAGTGAAAACTGCAGGAAATTCAAACCCGCACATGGAAACACTCTGAGATAGCAGGGTAATTGCTTCTCCTATAACCAGTTCCATTTGTCGTAGATGAACGAAAATCTCTTCACATGATCAGATCTCAGAGATATGTGTGTATGAAAGCCGCACTTCACCTAGCTTGTTTGGAACTAAATGTTTCTTTTCCGTGGAAAACTGCACTTCATACATATATATGGGGTGGTACAAGCTCCAACTCGCTTTTACAATGAAAACTTCAGGAATTTCAAACTGGCACTAGGAAAAAGGCATAGAAAGCAGACAAATTTTATGTGCTGCTACATTTTTCATTTGTACTAGATGAACGAATGTCTCTCCACATGCTCGGTTCTGAGAGATAAGTGTGTGTGAAAGCCTTCCTTCAACATGCTTGTAGGGAACACAAAGTTCCTTTCAAGCTGCAATTACACTTCATACATATATATGGGGAGGTAATACCTTCAACAAGATTTTACACTGAAAACTGCAGGAACTTCAATCCTGCACTTGGAAACAGATTTAGATACCAGAGTAAGTGTTTCTCATGCAACATTTTGCCTTTTTGCTAGATGAACGAACTTCTCTCCACATGCTCATTTCTCACAGATAAGTGTGTGTGAAAGACGTCCTTAAACTATTCTGTTGGGAACACAAAGATTCTTTTCAGTTGCAAACTAAACTACACATATATATGTAGGGAAGTTCTAACTCCAACTTGATTTTAAAGTGAAAACTCCTGGAAATACAAACTGGCACTAGTAAACAGACAGAGAAACACAGTAAATGTTTCTCCTGTAGCCAATTTCCTTTGTACTAGATGAACGAAAGTCTCTCCACATGCTCAGTTCTGAGGGATAAGTGTGTGTGAAAACCGTCATTCACCTAGCTTTCTGGGAACACAAATTTTCTTTTCAGTTGCTACCAAAACTTCATACATATATATGGGATGTACTAGCTCCAGCTCGGTTTAGAGTGAAAACTGAAAGAACTTCAAACCGGCACTAGGAAACAGACTGAGAAACCACAGTAAGTGTTTCCTTTCCAACCCGTTCCCTTTGTGCTAGGTAAACGAACATCTCTCCACATGCTCATTTCTGAGAGATAATTGTGTGTAAAAGCCGTCCTTCGCTTAGATATAGGGAACACATAGCTCTTTTCAATTGCAAACTAAACTTCATACATATATATGGGGATGTACAAGCACCAACACGGTTTTACAGTGAAAACTGCAGAAACATCAAACCGGCAAATGGAAACATAATGAGAAACCAGAGTAAGTGTTTCTCCTGCAACCCATTCCCTTTGTGCTAGATGAATGATCGTCTCTCCACAGGCTCACTTCTGACAGATATGTGTGTGTGAAAGCTGTCCTTCAAATCGCTTGTTGGGAAAACAAAGTTTATATTCAGTTGCAAACTACACTACATACATATACATAGGGAGGTACTTTCTCCAATTCGGTTTATAGTGAAAACTGTAGGAACTTGAAAGCGGCACTGGGAAACAGACTGAGAAACCAGAGTCAGTGTTACCGCTGCAATATATTCCTTTTGTTCTAGATGAACGAACGTCTCTCCACAGGCACAGTCCTGAGATATAAGTGTGTGTGAAAACCGTACTTCACATAGTTGTTGGGAACACTAAGTTTCTTTTCATTTGCAAACTAAAGTAGATATATTTATATATGGAGGAACATTCTCCAACTCGGTTTTGCAGTGAAAACTGCATTAACTTGAAACAGGCACTGTGAAAAAGAGTGAGAAACCAGGGACAATATTTCTCCTGCAAACCGTTCCTATTGTTCTAGATGAATGAACGTCTCTCCATATGCTGAATTCTGACAGATAAGTGTGTGGGAAAGCCGTCCTTCAACAAGCTTATTGGGAACACAAAGTTTCTTTCCAGTGGCAAACTACACTTCATACATATATATGGGGAGGTACAAGCACAAACTCTCCTTTACAGTGAAAACTGCAGCAACTTCAACCCGGCACTTGGAAACAGACTGAGAAACCAGAGACAGTGTTTCAACTATAACCCTTTCCATTTGTGCTAGATGAACGAATGTCTGTCCAAATGCTCAGTTCTCAGAGATAAGTTTTTGTGAAACCCGTCCTTCACCTAGCTTCTTTGGAAAACAAAGATTCTTTTCAGTAGCAAGCTAGACTACATACATAAATATGGGGATGTACTACATTAAATGGTTGTACATTGAAAAATGCAGGAAATACATACCGGCACTTAGAAGGAGACTGAGAAACCAGAGTAAGTGTTTATCCTGCAACCCATTCACTTAGTTCTACATGAACGGACGTCTATCAACTTGCTCATTTCTAACAGATAATTGTGTGTGAAAGCCGTCCTTCAATTACCTTGTAGGGAACACAAAGTTTCTTTTCAGTTGCAAACAATAATACATACATATATATGGTGAGGTTCAATCTCACACTCGGCTTTACAGTGAAAACAGCAGTAACTTCAAACCGCCACTTGGAAACAGACTGAGAAACCAGAGTAAATGTTTTTCCTGCAATCCGTTCCCTTAGTACTAGATGAAAGAATGTCTCTCCACATGCTCAGTTCTGAGAAATATGTGTGTGTGAAATCCGTCATTTATCTAGCTTGTTGGGAACACATAGTTTCTATTCAGGTGCAAACTACAGTACATACCTATATACGGGGAGGTACAAGCTCCAACTCAGTTTCACAGTGAAAACGGCAGAAACTTAAAACCGGCAAAAGGAAACATAATGAGAAACCAGAATATTAGTTTCTCCTGCAACATGTTCCCTTCGTCCTAGGTGAATGAGAGTCTCTCCACATGTTCATTTGTGAGAAAAATTTTTGAGTGAAAGCCGTTTTTCATATAGCTTATTAGGAAAATATATTTTCTTTTCAGTTGCAAGCTACACTACATACGTATATAAGGAGGCATTTTCTCCAACTCAGATTTACACTGAAAACTGCAGAAACTTTAAAGTGACACTGGGAAACAGACTGAGAATCCAGAGTCAAAGTTTCCCCTACAATACTCTCCATTGTGCTAGATGAAAGAACGATTCTACACATGCTCAGTTCTGAGTGATAGGTGTGTGTGAAAGCCGTACTTCACCTAGCTTGTTGGGAACACAAAGTTCCATTTCATTTGAAATCTACACTACATACATGTATATAGGGAGATAATTTCTCCAACTCGGTTTACACAGAAAACTGTAGGAAATTGAAACTGTCACTTGGAAACAGATTGAGAAACCAGAGTCATAATTTCTCCTGCAATACTTTCGTATTGTGCTACATGAACGAAGGTCTCTACACATACTCAGTTCTCAGAGATATGTGTGAGTGAATGCCGTACTTAAACTAGATTGTTGGGAACACAAAGTTTCTTCTCAGTTGCAAAGAACACTACACATTTTTATACGGGGATATGCTAGCCCGAAATCTATTTTACAGTGAAAACTGCAGGAAATTCTAACCAGCACTAGGAAACATAATGAGAAGGCAGAGAAAGTGTTTCCCCTGCATATCATTCCTTTGTGCTAGATGAACGAACTTCTCCCCACATGCTCAGTTCTGAGAGATAAGTTTGTGTGAAAGCCATCTTTCTACTGGCTGCTTGGGAACACAAAGTTTCTTTTCAGTTGCAAACTACACTTCATAAATACATATGGGGAGGTACTAGCTCCAACTCGGCATTACAGTGAAAACTGCAGGAACTTGAAACCGACACTTGGAAACAGACAGAGAAACCAGAGTATATCTTTCTCCTGTAATGCGTTCTTTGGTGCAAGGTGAACGAAAGTCTCTCCACATGCCCAGTTCTGAGAGATAAGTGTGTGTTTAAGCCGTTCTTCACATAGCTTGTTGGGAACACAAAGTATCTTTCCAGTTGCAATCTACACTACATAAATTTAAATGGGGAATTACTAGCTCCAGCACGGATTTACATTGAAAACGGCAGGAAATTCATACCGGCACTAGTAAACAGACTGAGAAACCAGTGTAAGTATTTCTCCTGCTAATCGTTCCCATTTTACTACATGAACGAACTTCTCTCCACATGCTGAGTTCTGAGAAATAAATTTGTGTGAAGCCATCCTTCACATAGCTTGTAGGGAACACAAAGGTTCTTTTCAGTTGAAAACTACACTACTTACGTATATATGGGGTGGTACTATCTCCAAATCAGTTTTATAGTGAAAACTGCAGGAACTTCAAACTGGCACTAGGAAACATACTGAGAGACCAGAGTAAGAGTTTATCCTGCAAACCATTCCCTTTGTGCTTGATGAAGGAATATCTCTCCAATGCTCAGTTCTGAGAGATAAGTGTGTGTGATATCCGTCCTTTAAATAGCTTGTTGGGAACACAAATTTTATTTTCGGTTGCAAATTACATTTCATCCATATATATTGGGAGTTAATACCTCCAAGCCGCCTTTACAGTGAAAACTGCAGGTACTTCAAAACACCACTTGGAAACAGAATGAGAAACCAGAGTAAGTGTTTCTCCAATAACCGTTCTATTTGTGCTAGGTGAACGAACGTCTCTCCACATGCTCAGTTCTCATAGATAAGTGTGTGTGAAAGCCGTACTTCACCTAGAATGTTTGGAACACAAATTTTCTTTTCACTTGCAAACAACAGTTCATATTTATATACGGGGAGTTATGAGGTCCAACTTGTTTTCACAGTGTAAATGGCAGGGTCTTCAAACTGGCACAAGGAAAAAGTGTAAGATAGTAGAGAATGTGTTTCTCCTGTATACCATTCCATTTTTGCTTGATGAACGAACGTCTATCCACATGCTCAGTTCTCAGATTAATGTGTGTGTTATAGCCGTCCTTCACTAATCCTGTTAGGAAAAAAAAGATTCTTTTCATTTGCAAACTAAACTACATAATTATATATTGGGAGGTACTAGTTCCAACTCGGATTTACTGTGAAACCTGCAGGAACTTCAAACCGGCACTATGAAACAGACTGAGAAAGCAGAATAATGTTTTCTCCTCCTAACCATTCCATTTGCATTAGATGAAAGGAATTCTCTCCACATGCTAAGTTCTGAGAGTTATGTTTCTGTGAAAGCCTTTCTTCAATTTCCTTGTTCGGAACACAAAATTTCTTTTCAGTTTCAAAATTCACTACATACATATATATGGGGAGTTATAAACTTCAACTCGGTTTTACAGTGAAAAATGTAGGAACATCAAAGCGAAACTGGAAAACTGTCTAAGTAAAAAGAGTATGTGTTTCACTTACAAACCTTTACGTTTGTGTTAGATGAACGAAAGTCTCTGCACATGCTCAGTTGTGAGAAATATTTTTGTGCGAAAGCCATCCTTCACATAGCTTGTTGGGAACACAAAGTTTCTTTTCAGTTGCAAAATACACTACATAAGTATATATGGGGTGGTACTATCACCAACGCAGTTTTACAGTGAAAACTGCAGGAACTTGAAACCGACACTTAGAAACAGACTTAGATACCGGGCTAATTGTTTCTCCAGTAAACGTTCCCTTTGTGCTCGATGAAGGAAAGTCTCTCCATATGCTCAGTTCTTAGATATAAGTGTATGTGAAAGCCGACCTTCACATACCTTGTAGGGACCACAAAGTTTCTTTTCAGTTGCAAACAACACTGCAGAATTATATAAGGGGAGGTTCTAGCTCCAACAAGTATTTAAGTGAAAACGGCAGGAATTTCAACCCGGCACAAGGAAACATAATGTGAAACCCGAGTAAGTGTTTCTCCTGCAACCCTTTAGCTTTGTGCTAGGTGAAGGAACATCTCTACACATGCTCAGTTCTGAGAGATAAGTGTGTGTGAAATCCGTTCTTTAACTAGTTTGTTGGGAACACAAATATTCTTTTCAGTTGCAAACTACACTTCATAAATATATATTGGGAGGTTCAAGCTCCAAATCGCTTTTACAGTGAAAACGGCAGAAACTTAAACAGTAAAAGGAAACATAAAGAGAAACCAGAGCAATTGATTCTCCTGCAACCCATTCCATTTGTGCTAGATGAATGAACGTCTTTTCACATGCTCAGTTATGAGAGATAAGTGTGTGTGAAATCCGTCCTTTAACTATCTTGTTGGTAAATCAAATAGTCTTTTCAGTTGCAAACTACACTTCATTAATATATATTGGGAGGTAAAAGCTCTAACTCGGTTTTACAGCGAAAACTGCAGGAACTTGAAAGTGGCACTGGTAAACAGATTGAGAAACCAGAGTCAATGTTTCCCCTGCACTCCATTCCTTTTGTGCTAGATGAACTATAGTCTCTACACATGCTCAGATCTGAGATATAAGTGGATGAAAGCCTTCCTTCACCTAGCTTGTTGGGAACACAAAGTTTCTTTTCAGTTGAAAACTACACTTCATAAATATATATTGTGATGTAATAACTCCAACTCGGCTTTACAGTGAAAAGTGCAGGAACTTGAACCCGGCACTTAGAAACAGACTTAGATAACAGGCTAATTGTTTCTCCAGTAAACGTTCCCTTTCTGCTTGATGAAAGAACGTCTCTCCACATGCTCAGATATCAGAGATAAGTGTGTCTGAAAGCCGTCCTTCACTTACCTTTTATGAACCACAAAGTTTCTTTTCAGTTGCAAAGAACACTACAGACATATATACGGGGAGGTTCTAGCTCCAACTTGTATTTACAGTGAAAACGGCAGGAATTTCAACCAGGCAAAAGGAAACATAATGAGAAACCAGAGTAAGTGTTTCCCTGTAATATGTTCCCTTTGTGCTAGGAGAAAGAAAATCTCTCCTCATGCTCATTTCTAAGCGATAATTGTGTGTGAAAGCCGTCCTTTAATTTCCTTGTAGGGAACACAAAGTTTCTTTTGGGTTGCAATTTATAATACATACATATATATGGTGAGTTACAAGCTCTAACTCGAATTTACAGTGAAAACAGCAGTAACTTCAAACCGCCACTTGGAAACAGACTGAGAAACCAGACAATGCGTTTGTCCTGCAACCACTTCCGTAAGTACTAGTTAAAAGGAAGTCTCTCCATATGTTCAGTTCTGAGAGATATGATTGATTGAAAGCCGTTTTTCACATAGCTTGTTGGGAAAACAAATTTTCTTTTCAGTTGCAAGCTACAATAAATAAATATAAAAGGAGGTATTTTCTCCAACACGGCTTTACAGTGAAAACTGCAAAACCTTGAAAGCGACACTGGGAAACACCCTGAGAAACCTGAGTCAAAGTTTCCCCTACAATCCTTTCTTTTGTGCTAGATGAAAGAACGTCTCTCCACATGCTCAGTTCTGATTGATAAGTGTGTGTGAAAGCATTCCTTCACCTAGCTTGTAGGGAACACAAAGTTTCTTTTCAGTTGCAAACTACACTCGATACATATATATGGGGATGTACTAGATCCAAATTGGCTTTACAGTGAAAACTGCAGGAACTTCAAACCAGCAATTGGAAAGAGACTGAGAAACCAGAGTAAGAGTTTCTCTTGCAAACCATTCCCTTTGTGCTAGATGAATGAAAGACTCTCCACATGATCAGTTCTGAGAGATAATTGTGTGTGAAAGCAGTACTTCACCTAGCTTGTTGGGAACACAAAGTTACATTTCATTTGAAAACTACACTACATACATGTATATAGGGAGATAATTTCTCCAACTCGTTTTACACAGAAAACTGTAGGAACTTGAAACTGACACTTGGAAACAGATTGAGAAACCAGAGTCATAATTTCTCCTGCAATACATTCGTATTGTGCTACATGAACGAAGATCTCTACACATACTCAGTTCTCAGAGATATGTGTGAGTGAAAGCCGTACTTAAACTAGATTGTTGGGAACACAAAGTTTCTTCTCAGTTGCAAAGAACACTACACACTTTTATACGGGGATGTACTAGCCCGAAATCTATTTTACAGTGAAAACTGCAGGAAATTCTAACCAGCACTAGGAAACATAATGAGAAGGCAGAGAAAGTGTTTCCCCTGCATACCATTCCTTTGTGCTAGATGAACGAACGTCTCCCCACATGCTCAGTTCTGAGAGATAAGTTTGTGTGAAAGCCAACTTTCTACTGGCTGCTTGGGAACACAAAGTTTCTTTTCAGTTGCAAACTACACTTCATAAATACATATGGGGAGGTACTAGCTCCAACTCGGCATTACAGTGAAAACTGCAGGAATTTGAAACCGACACTTGGAAACAGACTAAGAAACCAGAGTATATCTTTCTCCTGTAACGCGTTCTTTGGTGCAAGGTGAACGAACGTCTCTCCACATGCCCAGTTCTGAGAGATAAGTGTGTGTTTAAGCCGTTCTTCACATAGCTTGTTGGGAACACAAAGTATCTTTCCAGTTGCAATCTACACTACGTACATTTAAATGGGGAATTACTAGTTCCAACACGGATTTACATTGAAAACTTCAGGAACTTCATACCGGCACTAGGAAACAGACTGAGAAACCAGAGTAAGTATTTCTCCTGCTAATCGTTTCCATTTTACTACATGAACGAACTTCTCTCCACATGCTCAGTTCTGAGAAATAAATTTGTGTGAAGCCATCCTTCACATAGCTTGTAGGGAACACAAAGGTTCTTTTCAGTTGAAAACTACACTACTTACGTATATATGGGGTGGTACTATCTCCAAATCAGTTTTATAGTGAAAACTGCAGGAACTTCAAACTGGCACTAGGAAACATACTGAGAGACCAGAGTAAGAGTTTCTCCTGCCACCGATTCCCTTTGTGCTTGATGAAGGAATATCTCTCCAATGCTCAGTTCTGAGAGATAAGTGTGTGTGATATCCGTCTTTAAATAGCTTGTTGGGAACAGAAATTTTATTTTCAGTTGCAAAATACATTTCATCCATATATATTGGGAGTTACTACCTCCAAGCCGTATTTACAGTGAAAACTGCAGGTACTTCAAACCGCCACTTGGAAACAGACTGAGAAACCAGAGTAAGTGTTTCACCATTAAACCGTTCTATTTGTGCTAGATGAACGAATGTCTCTCAACATGCTCAGTTCTCATAGATAAGTGTGTGTGAAAGCCGTACTTCACCTAGAATGTTGGGAACACAAATTTTCTTTTCACTTGCAAACAACAGTACATATTTATATACCGGGAGTTATGAGGTCCAACTTGTTTTCACAGTGTAAATGGCAGGATCTTCAAACCGGCACAAGGAAAAAGTGTAAGATAGCAGAGAATGTGTTTCTCCTGTATACCATTCCATTTGTGCTAGATGAACGAACGTTTCTCCACATGCTCAGTTCTCAGATTAATGTCTGTGTTATAGCCATCCTTCACTAATCCTGTTGGGAAAAAAAAGATTCTTTTCATTTGCAAACTAAACTACATATATATATATATTGGGAGGTACTAGTTCCAACTCGGTTTTACTGTGAAACCTGCAGGTACTTCAAACCGGCACTATGAAACAGACTGGGAAATCAGAATAAGGTTTTCCCCTGCTAACCTTTCCGTTTGCATTAGATGAAAGAAATTCTCTCCACATGCTAAATTCTGAGAGATATTATTCTGTGAAAGCCTACCTTCAATTTCCTTGTTCGGAACACAAAATTTCTTTTCAGTTTCAAACTTCACTACATACATATATATGGGGAGGTATAAGCTTCAACTCGGTTTTTCACTGGAAACTGCAGGAACATCAAAGCAAAACTAGGAAACAGTCTAAGTAACAAGAGTATGTGTTTCACTTACAAACCGTTCCATTTGTTTTAGATGAACGAAAGTCTCTGCACATGCTAAGATCTGAGAAATATGTATGTGTGAAAGCCGTCCTTCACATAGCTTGTTGGGAACACAAAGTTTCTTTTCAGTTGCAAACTACACTACATACCTATACACGGGGTGGTAATATCTCCAACGCGGTTTTACAGTGAAAATTGCAGGAACAAAAAACTGGCACAAGGAAACATACTGAGAAAGCAGATTAAGTCTTTGCCCTGCAAAACTTTCCCTTTGTGCTATGTGAACGAACATCTCTCCACATGCTCATTTCTAAGAGATAATTGTGTGTGAAAGCCATCCTTCAATTACCTTTTAGGGAACACAAAGATTCTTTTAAGTTGAAAACTATTATACATCCATATACATGGTGAGGTACAAGCTCTAACACGGCTTTACAGTGAAAACAGCTGTAACTTCAAACCGCCACTTGGAAACTGACTGAGAATCCAGAGTAAGTGTTTTTCCTGCAAACCGTTCCCTTAGTACTAGATGAAACAATGTCTCTCCACATGCTCAGTACTGAGAAAAAATTGTGTGTGAAAGCCGTCATTCACCTAGCTTGTTGGGAACACATAGTTTCTAGACAGGAGCAAACTACAGTACATAACTATATACAGGGAGGTACAAGCTCCAAATCAATTTCACAGTGAAAACGGAAAAAATTAATACCAGCAAAAGGAAACATAATGAGAAACCAGAGTATTAGTTTCTCCTGCAACAATTTCCCTTCGTACAAGGTGAATGAGAGTCTCTACACATATTCAGTTCTGAGAAAACTTTTTCAGTGAAAGCCGTTTTTCATATAGCTTGTTAGGAAAATAAATTTATATTTCAGTTGCAATCTACATTACATACGTATATAAGGAGGTATATTCTCCAAATTGGATTTACTGTAAAACTGCAGAAAATTGATAGCAACACTCGGAAACAGACTGAGAATCCAGAGTCAATGTATCCCCTACAATCCTTTGTTTTGTGCTAGATGAAAGAACGTCTCTCCACATGCTCAGTTCTGAGTGATAAGTTTGTGTGAAAGCCTTCCTTCACCTAGCTTCTAGGGAACACAAAGTTTCTTTTCAGTTGCAAACTACACTTCATATATATATATGGGGAGGTACTAGCGCCGACTCGGCTTTACAGTGAAAATTGCAGGAACTTGAAAACGACACTTGGAAACAGACTGAGAAACCAGAGTATTTCTTCCTCTTGTAACACTTTCTTTGGGCACGGTGAATGAAAGTCTCTCCACATGCTCAGTTCTCAGAGATAAGTGTTTGTGAAAGCCGTCCTTCACTTAGATTGTTGGGAATACAAAGATTCTTTTCGGTTGCAAACTACAATACATACTTATATATGGGGAAGTACTAGCTCCAAAGCTTTATTACAGTAAAAACTGCAGGAACTACAAATCGGCAATAGGAAAAAGACTGAGAAACCAGAGTAAGTGTTTCTCCTGCATCCCGTTCACTTTCTGCTATTTGAACGAAAGTCTCTCCACATGCCCAGTTCTGAGAGATAAGTGTGTGTTTAAGCCGTTCTTCACATAGCTTGTTGGGAACACAAAGTATCTTTCCAGTTGCAATCTACACTACATACATTTAAATGGGGAATTACTAGCTCCAACACGGAATTACAATGAAAACGGCAGGAACTTCATACCGGCACTAGGAATCAGACTGAGAAAGCAGAGTAAGTATTTCTCCTGCTACCCTTTCCCATTTTACTACATGAACGAAATTATTTCCACATGCTCAGTTCTGAGAAATAAATTTGTGTGAAAGCCATCCTTCACATAGCTTGTTGGGAACACAAATATTCTTTTCAGTTGCAAACTACACTACTTACGTATATACGGGTTGGTATTATCTCCAACTAAGTTTTATAGTGAAAAGTGCAGGAACTTCAACTGGCACTAGGAAACATACTGAGAGACCAGAGTAAGAGTTTCTCCAGCAACCCAATTCCTTTGTGCTAGATGAAGGAATATCTCTCCAATGCTCAGTTCTGAGAGATAAGTGTGTGTGATAGCCGTCCTTTAAATAGCTTGTTGGGTACTCAATATTAATTTTCGGTTGCAAATTACAATTCATCCATTTATATTGGGAGTTAATAGATCCAAGACGCCTTTAAAGTGAAAACTGCAGGTACTTCAAACTGCCACTTGGAAACAGACTGAGAAACCATAGTAAGTGTTCCTCCATGATACCGTTCTATTTGTGCTATGAACGAACGTCTCTCCAGATGCTCAGTTCTCATAGATAAGTGTGTGTGAAAGCCGTACTTCACTTAGGTTGTTGGGAACACAAATTTTCTTTTCACTTGCAAACAATAGTACATACTTATATAAGGGAGGTACTTGGTCCAACATGGATTTACAGTGTAAATGGCAGGAATTTCAAACTGGCACAAGGAAAAAGTGTAAGATAGTAGAGAATGTGTTTCTCCTGCATACCATTCCATTTGTGCTTGATGAACAAACTTCTCTCCACATGATCATCTCTCAAATTAATGTGTGTGTGATAGCCGTCCTTCAACTAGCCTGTTGGGAACAAAAAGATTCTTTTCATTTGCAAACGAAACTACATAAATATATATGGGGAGGTTCTAGTTCCATCTCAGTTTTCCTATGAACCTGCAGGAACTTCAAACCGGCACTATGAAACAGACTGAGAACGCAGAATAATGTTTTTTCCTGCTAACCGTTCCATTTGCATTAGATGAAAGAAATTCTCTCCACATGCTAATTTTGAAAGATATGTTTCTGTTAAAGTCTTCCTTCAATTTCCTTCTTTGGAACACAAAATTTCTTTTCAGTTACAAATTTCACTACATACATATATATGGGGAGGTATAAGCTTCAAATCGGTTTTACACTGAAAACTGCAGGAACATCAAAGCAAAGTAGGAAACAGTCTAAAGAACCACAGTATGTGTTTAAATTGCAAGCCGTTCCATTTGTGTTAGATGAACGAAAGTCTATGCATATGCTCATTTGTGAGAAATAATTTTGTGTGAAAAACTTCTTCACATACCTTGATGGGAGCACAAAGTTTCTTTTCAGTTGCAAACTACACTACATACGTATATACGGGGTGGTAATACGCCAACGCGGTTTTACAGTGAAAATACAGAAGTTAAATACTGGCTCTAGGAAACATACAGAGAATCCAGAATAAATTTTTTCCTGCAAACCATTCCCTTTGTGCTAGATGAAGGATCATCTTCCACGTGCTCATTTCTGAGAGATAAGTGTGTGTGAAAGCCGTCCTTTAACTATATTGTTGGGAACACAAAGTTTCTTTTCAGTTGCTACTATACTTCATACATATATATTGGTGGTACCAGCTAAAACTCGACTTTACAGTGAACACTGCAGGAACTTAAACCCGGCACATGGAAACATAATAAGAAACCAGAGTAAGTGTTTCTCCTGCTAAGCATTCCTATGTGCTACATGAATGAACGTCTCTCCACATGCCAAGTTCTTAGAGATAAGTGTGTGTGAATGCCGTCCTTCACCTAGCTTGTTGGGAAAACAAAGTTTCTTTTCAGTTGCAATATACACTTCATACATACATATAGGGAGGTATATTCTCCAACTCGCTTTTACAGTGAAAACTGCAGGAACTTGTACTCTGCACTGGGAAACAGACTGACAAAACAGAGTCAAAATATCTCCTGCCATCCCTTCCCTTTGTGCTAGATGAACGAACGTCTCTGCACATTCTTAGTTCTCAGACATAAGTTTGTTTGAAAGCTGTACTTTAACTAGCTTGATAGGAACACAAACCTTCTTTTCATTTGCAAACTACACTATATACATATATACGGGGAATTAATAGCTCCAGAACGGCTTTACACTGAAAACTGCAGGAACTTCAAACCGGCACTTGGGAACACACTGAGATAGCAGAGTAAGTGTTTCTCCTGCAAACCATTTGCATTGGGCTAGATGAAGGAACATCTCTCCACATGCTCAGTACTGAGAGACAAGTGTGGGTGAAATCCGACCTTTAAATATCCTGTTGTGAACACAAAGTATCTTTTCAGTAGCAAACTACACCACATACATATATATGGGGAATTACAAGCTCCAACTGGGTTTTACAGTAAAATCTTCAGGAAGTACAAACCGCCTCTAGGAAACAGAATGAGAAAGAAGTGTACAAATTTATCCTGCTACCAATTCCATTTGTGATAGATGAAGGAACGTCTATCCACATGCTCAGTTGTGAGAAATGATTTTTGTGAAAGCCATCCTTCACATAGCTTGTTGGGAACACAAAGTTTCTTTTCAGTTGCAAACTACACTACATACGTATATATGGGTATGTAATATCACCAACGTGGTTTTACAGTGAAAACTGCAGGAACTTGAAACTGGCACTTAGAGACAGACTTAGATACCAGGCTAATTGTTTCTCTAGTAAAGGTTCCCTTTGTTTTCAATGAAGGAATTTCTCTTCACATGCTCAGTTCTCAGTGATAAGTGTATGTGAAAGCCGTCCTTCATTTACCATGTAGGGACCACTAAGTTTCTTTTCAGATGCAAACAACACTGCAGACTTATATAAGGGGAGGTTCTAGCTCCAACTCGTATTTACAATGAAAACGGCAGGAATTTCAACCCGGCACAAGGAAACATAATGAGAACAAGAGTAAGTGTTTCCCTTTAACATATTCCCATTGTTCTAGGTGAACGAACATCTCTCCACATGCTTATTTCTAAGAGATAATTGTGCGTAAAAGCCGTACTTCAATTACCTTGTAGGGAACACAAAGTTTATTTTCAGTTGCAAACTATAATACATACATATATATGGTGAGGTACAAGCTCTAACTCGGCTTTAAGGTGAAAACAGCAGTAACTTCAAACCGCCACTTGGAAACAGACTGAGAATCCAGAGTAAGTGTTTTTCCTGCAACCCGTTCCCTTAGTACTAGAAGAACGAACGTCTCTTCACATGCTCAGTTCTGAGAAATAAGTGTATGTGAAAGCCGTCGTTCACCTAGCTTGTTGGGAACACATAGTTTCTATTCAGGTGCAAACTACAGTACATACATTTATACGAGGAGGTACAAGCTCCAACTCAGTTTCACAGTGAAAACGGTAGAAACTTAAACCCGGCAAAAGGAAACATAATGAGAAACCAGAGTATTTGTTTCTCCTGCAACATGTTCCCTTCATACTAGGTGAATGAGAGTCTCTCCACATATACAGTTCTGAGAAAACTTTTTGAGTGAAAGCCGTTTTTCATATAGTATGTTAGGAAAATAAATTTCCTTTTCAGGTGCAAGCTACACTATATATGTATATAAGGAGGTATTTCTCCAACTCGGATTTACAGTGAAAACTTCAGAAACTTGAAAGCAACACTGGAAAACAGACTGAGAAACCAGAGTCAATGTTTCCCCAACAATTCTTGCTTTTGTGTGAGATGAAAGAACGTCTCTCCACATGCTCAGCTCTGAGTGATAAGTGTGTGTGAAAGCCTTCCTTCACCTAGCTTTTAGGAAACGCAAAGTTTCTTTTCAGTTGCAAACTACACTTGATACATATATATGGGGATGTACTAGATCCAACTTGGCTTTACAGTGAAAACAGCAGGAACTTCAAACCTGCAATTTGAAAAAGTCTGAGAAACCAGAGAAAGAGTTTGTCTTGCAAACCATTCCCTTTGAGCTAGATGAACGAAAGACTCTTCACATGATCAGTTCTGAGAGATAATTGTGTGTGAAAGCCGTACTTCACCTAGCTTGTTAGGAACCCAAAGTTCCATTTCATTTGAAAACTACACTACACACATTTATATAGGGAGATAATTTCTCCAAATCGGTTTACACTAAAACCTTCAGGAACTTCATACCGGAACTGGGAAACAGACTGAGAAATCAGAGTAAGTATTTCTTCTGCTACACGTACCCATTTTACTACATGAACGATCTTCTCTCCACATGCTCAGTTCTGAGACATAAATGTGTTTGAAAGTCATCCTTCACATAGCTTGTAGGGAACAATAAGTTTCTTTTCAGTGGCAAACTACACTTCATAAATATATATGGGGAGGTACTAGCGCCGACTCGGCTATACAGTGAAAACTGCAGGAACTTGAAACCGACACTTGGAAACAGACTGAGAATCCAGAGTATTTCTTTCTCCTGTAACAAGTTCTTTGTGCAAGTTGAATGAAATTCTCTCCACATGCTCAGTACTCAGAGATAAGTGTTTGTGAAAGCCGTCCTTCACTTAGATTTTTGGGAACACAAAGATTCTTTTCACTTGCAAACTAGAATACATACTTATATATGGGGAGGTACAAGCTCCAAAGCTGTATTACAGTATAAACTGCAGGAACTACATACCGGCAATAGGAGAATGACTGAGAAAAGAGAGTAAGTGTTTCCCTACACCCCGTTCCCTTTTTAGTATTTGGACGAACGTCTCTCCTGATGCTCAGTTCTGAGAGATATGTGTGTGTTTAAGCAGTTCTATCCATAGCTTGTTGGGAACACAAAGTATCTTTCCAGTTGCAATCTACTACATGTATTTAAATGTGGAATTACTAGCTCCAGCACGGATTTACATTGAAAACGGAAGGAACTTCATACCGGCTCGAGGAAGCAGACTGAGAAAGCAGAATAAGGTTTTCTCCTGATAACATTTCCCTTTGTATTAGATGAAAGAATTTCTCTCCACATGCTAAATTCTGAGAGATAAGTGTGTGTGAAAGTTTTCCTTAAACTAGCATGTTGGGAACACAAACTTTTTTTTTCAGATGAAAAATACACTATATATATACATATGGGGAATTAATTTCTTCAACTGGGTTTACAGTGACGACTGCAGGAACTTCAAATCTGCACTAGGATACACACTGAGAAAGCAGAGTAATTATTTCTCGTGCTATCAGTTCCCTTTGAGATACATGAACGAAAGTCTCTCCACAGGCTCAGTTCTGAGATATATATATGAGTGAAAGCCGAAATTCATATAGCTGGATGGGAACACAAATTTTCTTTTCAGTTACAAACTACACTACATATGTATATATGGGGAGGTACAGTCTCCAACACGGTTTACAGTGAAAATTGCAGGAACTTAAAACTGGCACTAGGAAACATACTGAGAAACCAAATTAAGTGTTTCTCCTGCAAAACATTGCCTTTGTGCTAGATGAAGTATTATCTTCCACATGCTCATTTCTGAGAGATAAGTGTGTGTGAAATCCGTCCTTTAACTATATTGTTGGGAACACAACATTTCTTTTCAGTTGCTACTATACTTCATACATATATATTGGAGGTACCAGCTAAAACTCGAATTTACAGTGAAAACTGCAGGAACTTCTATCCGGAACTACGAAACAGACTGAGAAAGCAGAGAAAGTGTTTCTCTTGCATCCCATTCCCATTGTGCTAGTTGAATGAAAGTCTCTCTGCATGCTCAGTTCTGAGAGATATGTTTGTGTGAAAACCGTACTTCACCTAGCTTGTTTGGAACACAAAGTTTCTTTTCATTTGCAATCTAAACTACATACATCCATATAGGGAGGTACATTCTCCAACTCGGGTTTGCAGTGAAAGCTGCAGTAACTTGAAACAGGCACTGTGAAACAGAGTGAATAACCAGCATCAAAGTTTTCCCTGCAAACTGTTCCTCTTGAGCTAGATGAACGAACGTCTCTCCACATGCTGAATTCTGGGAGATAAGTGTGTGTGAAAGCCGTCCTTCATCTAGCTTGTTGGGAACACAAAGTTTCTTTCCATTTGCAAACTTCAATACATAAGTATATACGGGGAGATACTATCTCCAACTCAGTTTTACAGAGCAATCTGCAGGAACTTCATACCGGCACTAGAAAACATACTGAGAAAACAAATTAAGTGTTTCTCCTGCAACCCACTCGCTTGTGTTACATGGAGGAACATCTCTCCACAAGCTCAGTTCTGAGATACAAGTGTGTGTGAAATCCGTCCTTTAACTAGCTCGTTGGGAACACAAAATTTCTTTTCAGTTTTAAACTACATTTCATATATACATAATGGGAGGTACAAGCTCCAACTCGTCTTTACAGTGAAAACTGCAGGAAATTCAATCCCGCACATGGAAACAATCTGAGATAGCAGAGTAATTGTTTCTCCTATAACCAGTTCCATATGTCGTAGATGAACGAAAATCTCTTCAAATGATCAGTTCTCAGAGATATGTGTGTATGAAAGCTGCACTTCACCTAGCTTGTTTGGAACTAAAAGTTTCTTTTCCGTGGAAAACTGCACTTCATACATATATATGGGGCGGTACAAGCTCCAACTTGCTTTTACAGTGAAAACTTCAGGAATTTCAAACTGGCACTAGGAAAAAGGCGTAGAAAGCAGACAAAGTTTATCTGCTGCTAAATTTTCCTTTTGTACTAGATGAACGAAAGACTCTCCACATGATCAGTTCTGAGAGATAATTGTGTGTGAAAGGCTTAATTCACCTAGCTTGTTGGAACACAAAGTTCCATTTCATTTGAAAACTACACTACATACATGTATATAGGGAGATAAATTCTCCAACTCGGTTTACACTAAAAATTTCAGGAACTTTAAACCGGCACTGGGAAACAGATTGAGAAACCAGAGACAAAGATTCCCCTGCTATACATTCCTATCGTGCTACATGAACGAAGTTCTCTACACATACTCAGTTTTCAGAGATGAGCGTGTATGAAAGCCGTCCTTAAACTAGCTTGTTAGAAACACAAAATTTCTTCTCAGTTGCAAACTACACTGCACACTTATACACGGGGATGTACTAGCCCCACCTCTGTTTTACAGTGAAAACTGAAGGAAATTCTAACCAGCACTAGGAAACATAGTGAGAAGGCAGAGAAAGTGTTTCCGCTGTATATAATTCCATTTGTGCTAGATGAACGAACTTCTCTCCACATGCTCAGTTCTGAGAGAGAAGTTTGTGTGAAAGCCGTCTTTCTTCTAGCTGGTTGGGAACACAAAGTTTCTTTTCAGTGGCAAACTACACTTCATAAATATATATGGGAGGTACTAGCGTCGACTCGGCTTTACAGTGAAAACTGCAGGAACGTGAATCCGACATTTGGAAATAGACTGAGAAACCACAGAAATTGTTTCTCCATTAAACCGTTCTATTTTTTCTAGATGAACGAACGTCTCTCCACATGCTCAGTTCTCATAGATAAGTGTGTGTGAAAGCCGTACTTCACCTAGATTGTTGGGAACACAAATTTTCTTTTCACTTGCAAACAAAAGTACATACTCATATACGGGGACGTACTAGGTCCAACTTGGTTTTACAGTGTAAACGGCAGGAACTTCAAACCGGCACAAGGAAAAAGTGTAAGATAGTAGAGAATGTGTTTCTCCTGTATACCATTCCATTTGTGCTTGATGAACGTACGTCTCTCCACATGCTCAGTTCTCAGATTAATGTGTGTGTAATAGCCTTCCTTCAACTAGCCTGTTGGGAACAAAAAGATTCTTTTCATTTGCAAAGTAATCTATATAAATATATATGGGGAGGTACTAGTTCCAACTCGGTTTTACTGTGAAATCTGCAGGAACTTCAAACCGGCACTATGAAACAGACTGAGAAAGCAGAATAATGTTTTCTCCTGCTAAGCATTCCATTTGCATTAGATGAAAGAAATTCTCTCCACATGCTAAATTCAGAGAGATATGTTTGTGTGAAAGCCTACCTTCAATTTCCTTGTTCGGAACACAAAATTTTTTTTCAGTTAAAAACTTCACTACATACTTGTATATGGGCAGGTGTAAGCTTCAACACGGTTTTACACTGAAAAATGCAGGAACATCAAAGCGAAACTAGAAAACAGTCTAAGAAACCAGAGTATGTGTTTCACTTGCAAAGCGTTCCATTTGTGTTAGATGAACGAAAGTCTCTGCACATGATAATTTCTGAGAAATATGTATGTGTGAAAGCCGTCCTTCACATAGCTTGTTGGGAACACAAAGTTTCTTTTCAGTTGCAAACTACGCTACATACGTATATACGGGGAGGTAATATCTCCAACGCTGATTTACAGTGAAAACTTCAGGAACTAAAAACTGGCACTAGGAAACATACTGAGAAACCAGTTTAAGTCTTTGTCCTGCAAACAATTCCCTTTGTGCTAGATGAAGGATCATCTTCCACGTGCTCATTTCTGAGAGATAAGTGTGTGTGAAATCCGTCCTTAAACTATATTGTTGGGAACACAAAATTTCTTTTCAGTTGCTACTATACTTCATATATATATTTTGGAGGAACCAGACAAAATTCGACTTTACAGTGAAAACTGCAGGAACTTCTATCTGGAACTACGAAACAGACTGAGAAAGCAGAGAAAGTGTTTCTCTTACATCCCATTCCCATTGTGCTAGTTGAATGAAAGTCTCTCTGCATGCTCAGTTCAGAGAGATATGTTTGTGTGAAAACCGTACTTCACCTAGCTTGTTTGGAACACAAAGTTTCTTTTCATTTGCAATCTAAACTACATACATCCATATAGGGAGGTACATTCTCCAACTCGGGTTTGCAGTGAAAACTGCAGTAACTTGAAACAGGCACTGTGAAACAGAATGAGTAACCAGCATCAAAGTTTTCCCTGCAAACTGTTCCTCTTGAGCTAGATGAACGAACGTCTCTCCACATGCTGAATTCTGGGAGATAAGTGTGTGTGAAAGCCGTCCTTCATCTAGCTTGTTGGGAACACAAAGTTTCTTTTCAGTTGCAAACTTCAATACATCGTATAAACGGGGAGATACTATCTCCAACTCAGTTTTACAGAGCAATCTGCAGGAACTTCATACCGGCACTAGAAAACATACTGAGAAAATAATTTAAGTGTTTCTCCTGCAACCCACTCGCTTGTGTTAGATGGAGGAACATCTCTCCACAAGCTCAGTTCTGAGATACAAGTGTGTGTGAAATCCGTCCTTTAACTAGCTTGTTGGGAACACAAAATTTCTTTTCAGTTTTAAATTACACTTCATATATATGTAATGTGAGGTACAAGCTCCAACTCGTCTTTACAGTGAAAACTGCAGGAAATTCAATCCCACACATGGAAACAATCTGAGACAGCAGAGTAATTGTTTCTCCTATAACCAGTTCCATTTGTCATAGATGAACGAAAATCTCTTCAAATGATCAGATCTCAGAGATATGTGTGTATGAAAGCCGCACTTCACCTAGCTTGTTTGGAACTAAAAGTTTCTTTTCCGTGGAAAACTGCACTTCATACATATATATAGGGCGGTACAAGTTCCAACTCGCTTTTACAGTGAAAACTTCAGGAATTTCAAACTGGCACTATGAAAAATGCGTAGAAAGCAGACAAAGTTTATCTGCTGCTACATTTTCCATTTGTACTAGATGAACGAATGTCTCTCCACATGCTCGGTTCTGAGAGATAAGTGTGTGTGAAAGCCTTCCTTCAATATGCTTGTAGGGAACACAAAGTTCCTTTCAAGCTGCAATTACACTTCATACATATATATGGGGAGGTAATAGCTTCAACAAGATTTTACACTGAAAACTGCAGGAACTACAATCCTGCACTTGGAAACAGATATAGATACCAGAGTAAGTGTTTCTCATGCAACATTTTGCCTTTTTGCTAGATGAACGAACTTCTCTCCACATGCTCATTTCTCAGAGATAAGTGTGTGTGAAAGACGTCCTTAAACTATTCTGTTGGGAACACAAAGATTCTTTTCAGTTGCAAACTAAACTACATATATTTATATAGGGTGGTTCTAACTCCAACTCGATTTTAAAGTGAAAACTCCTGGAAATACAAACCGGCACTAGTAAACAGACAGAGAAACACAGTAAATGTTTCTCCTGCAGCCAATTTCCTTTGTACTAGATGAACGAAAGTCTCTCCACATGCTCAGTTCTGAGGGATTAGTGTGTGTGAAAACCGTCATTCACCTAGCTTTCTGGGAACACAAATTTTCTTTTCAGTTGCTACCTAAACTTCATACATATATATGGGATGTACTAGCTCCAGCTCGGTTTAGAGTGAAAACTGAAAGAACTTCAAACCGGCACTAGGAAACAGACTGAGAAACCACAGTAAGTGTTTCCTTTCCAACCCGTTCCCTTTGTGCTAGGTAAACGAACATCTCTCCACATGCTCATTTCTGAGAGATAATTGTGTGTGAAAGCCTTCCTTCGCTTAGATATAGGGAACACATAGTTCTTTTCAATTGCAAACTAAACTTCATACATATATATGGGGATGTACAATCACCAACACGGTTTTACAGTGAAAACTGCAGAAACATCAAACCGGCAAATGGAAACATAATGAGAAACCAGAGTAAGTGTTTCTCCTGCAAACCATTCCCTTTGTGCTAGATGAATGAACGTCTCTCCACAGGCTCACTTCTGACAAATATGTGTGTGTGAAAGCTGTCCTTCAAATCGCTTGTTGGGAATACAGAGTTTATTTTCATTTGCAAACTACACTACATACATATACATAGGGAGGTACTTTCTCCAATTCGGTTTATATTGAAAACTGTAGGAATTTAAAGCAGCACTGGGAAACAGACTGCAAAACCATAGTCAGTGTTACCGCTGCAATATATTCCTTTTGTTCTAGATGAACGAACGTCTCTCCACAGGCAGATTTCTCAGAGATAAGTGACTGTGAAAGCCATCTGTCACGTTGCTTGTTATGAACGCAAACTTTCTTTTCATTTGAACACTACACTACATACATATTTGTTAAGAATTACTAGCTCCAAATCAATTTTACAGTGGAAAATGCAGGAACATCAAAACGGCACTTGGAAACAGAATGAGAACACAAACTAAGTTTTTCTCCTGCTAACTGTTTCATTTGTACTTGTTGAACGAACGTTTCTCCACATGCTCAGTTCTGAGAGATAAGTGAGTGTGAATGCCTACCTTCACTTAGCTTGTTGGGAACACAAAGATACTTTTCAGTTGCAAACTACACCACATACATATATATGGGGAATTACAAGCTCCAACTCTGATTTACAGTAAAAACTGCAGGAACTACTGACCGGCACTAGGAACCAGAATGAGAAAGCAGTGCACATGTTTATCCTGCTACACGTTCCCTTTGTGATAGATGAACGAACGTCTCTCCACATGCTCAGTTGTGAGAAATAATTTTGTGTGAAAGCCATCCTTCACCTAGCTTGTTGGGAACACAAAGTTTCTTTTCAGTTGCAAACTACACTACCTACATATATATAGGGAGGTTCATTCATCAAATCGTTTTTGAGGTGAAAACTGCAGGAATTTGAAACAGGCACTGTGAAACAGACTGAGAAACCATCGTCAAATTTTCTCCACCAAACCGTTACTTTTGTGCTAGATGAACGAACGTCTCTGAATTTGCTCAGTTCTGAGAAATAATTATATGTGAAAGCCATTCTTCAACTAGCTTATTGAGAACACAAAGTTTCTTTTCATTTGCAAACTACACTAAATACTTATATACGGGGTGGTTCTAGGTCCAACTTTGTTTTACAGTGAAAACTGCAGGAACTTCAAATTGGAACTATGAAACAGACTGAGAAAGCAGCGTAAGTGTTTCTCCTGCATCCCATTCCCATTGTGCTAGTTGAATGAACGTCTCACCGCATGCTCAGTTCTGAGATATAAGTGTGAGTGAAAACCGTACTTCACAAAGCTTGTTGGGATCACTAAGTTTCTTTTCATTTGCAAACTAAACTACATACATTTATATACGGAGGAACATTCTCCAACTCGGTTTTGCAGTGAAAACTGCATTAATTTGAAACAGGCACTGTGAAAAAGAGTGAGTAACCAGGGACAAAGTTTCTCCTGCAAACCGTTCCTATTGTTCTAGATGAACGAACGTCTCTCCATATGCTGAATTCTGACAGATAAGTGTGTGTAAAAGCCTTCCTTCATCTAGCTTGTTGGGAACACAAAGTTCCTTTCCAGTGGCAAACTACACTTCATACATATATATGGGGAGGTACAAGCACAAACTCTCCGTTACAGTGAAAACTGCAGCAACTTCAACCCGGCACTTGGAAACAGACTGAGAAACCAGAGACATTGTTTCACCTATAACCCGTTCCATTTGTGCTAGATGAACGAATGTCTGTTCACATGCTCAGTTCTCAGAGATAATTGTTTGTGAAACCCGTCCTTCACCTAGCTTGTTGGGAACACAAAGATTCTTTTCAGTTGCAAGCCAGACTACATACATAAATATGGGGATGTACTACCTTAAACTCGGTTGTACAGTGAAAAATGCAGGAACAACATACCGGCACTTAGAAGGAGACTGAGAACCCAGAGTAAGTGTTTCTACTGCAACCCATTCCCTTGGTGCTACATGAACGAACGTCTCTCAACTTGATCATTTCTAAGAGATAATTGTGTGTGAAAGCCGTCCTTCAAATACCTTGTAGGGAACACAAAGTTTCTTTTCAGTTGCAAACTGTCATACATATATATATGTATGGTGAGGTACAAGCTCTAACTCTGCTTTACAGTGAAAACAGCAGTAAATTCAAACCGCCACTTGGAAACAGACTGAGAAACCAGAGTAAGTGTTTTTACTGCAACCCGTTCCCTTAGTACTAGATGAAAGAACGTCTCTCCACATGCTCAGTTCTGAGAAATAAGTGTGTGTGAAAGCCGTAATTCACGTAGCTTGTTGGGAACACATAGTTTCTATTCAGGTGCAAAGTACAGTACATACCTATATACGGGGAGGTACAAGCTCCAACTCAGTTTCACAGTGAAAACGGCAGAAACTTATAACCGGCAAAAGGAAACATAATGAGAAACCAGAGTATTAGTTTCTCCTGCAACATGTTCCCTTCGTACTAGGTGAATGAGAGTCTCTCCACATGTTCACATCTTAGAAAAATTTTTGAGTGAAGCCGTTTTTCATAGAGCATGTTAGGAAAATAAATTACTTTTTCAGTTGCAAGCTACACTACATACGTATATAAGGAGGTATATTCTCCAAATTGGATTTACTGTAAAACTGCAGAAACTTGATAGCAACACTCGGAAACAGACTGAGAATCCAGAGTCAATGTATCCCCTACAATCCTTTGTTTTGTGCTAGATGAAAGAACGTCTCTCCACATGCTCAGTTCTGAGTGATAAGTTTGTGTGAAAGCCTTCCTTCACCTAGCTTGTAGGAAACACAAAGTTTCTTTTCAGTTGCAAACTACACTTCATACATATATATGGGGATGTACTAGATCCAACTTGGCTTTACAGTGAAAACTGCAGGAACTTCAAACCAGCAATTGGAAAATGTCTGAGAAACCAGAGTAAGAGTTTCTCTTGCAAACCATTCCCTTTGTGCTAGATGAACGAAAGACTCTCCACATGATCAGTTCTGAGAGATAATTGTGTGTGAAAGGCTTAATTCACCTAGCTTGTTGGAACCCAGAGTTCCATTTCATTTGAAAACTACACTACATACATGTATATAGGGAGATAATTTCTCCAACTCGGTTTACACTAAAATTTTCAGGAACTTTAAACCGGCACTGGGAAACAGATTGAGAAACCAGAGACAAAGATTCTCCTGCTATACATTCCTATTGTGCTACATGAACGAAGGTCTCTACACATACTCAGTTTTCAGAGATGAGCGTGTGTGAAAGCCGTCCTTAAACTAGCTTGTTAGGAACACAAAATTTCTTCTCAGTTGCAAACTACACTGCACACTTATACACGGGGATGTACTAGCCCCACCTCTGTTTTACAGTGAAAACTGAAGGAAATTCTAACCAGCACTAGGAAACATAGTGAGAAGGCAGAGAAAGTGTTTCCGCTGTATATAATTCCATTTGTGCTAGATGAACGAACTTCTCTCCACATGCTCAGTTCTGAGAGAGAAGTTTGTGTGAAAGCCGTCTTTCTTCTAGCTGGTTGGGAACACAAAGTTTCTTTTCAGTGGCAAACTACACTTCATAAATATATATGGGAGGTACTAGCGCCGACTCGGCTTTACAGTGAAAACTGCAGGAACTTGAAACCGACACTTGGAAACAGACTGAGAAACCAGAGTATTTCTTTCTCCTGTAACACGTTCTTTGTGCAAGGTGAATGAAAGTGCCTCCACATGATCAGTCCTGAGAAATAAATTTGTGTGAAAGCCATCCTTCACGTAGCTTGTAGGGAACACAAAGCTTCTTTTCAGTTGCAAACTACACTACTTACGTATATACGGGGTGGTACTATCTCCAACTCAGTTTTATAGTGAAAACTGCAGGAAATTCAAACTGGCACTAGGAAACATACTGAGAGGCCAGAGTAAGAGTTTCTCTTGCAACACATTCCCTTTGTGCTAGATGAAGGAATATCTCTCCAATGCTCAGTTCTGAGAGATGTGTGTGTGATATCCGTCCTTTTAATAGCTTGTTGGGAACACAAATTTTATTTTCATTTGCAAATTACATTTCATCCATATTTATTGGGAGTTACTACCTCCAAGCCGCCTTTACAGTGAAAACTGCATTTACTTCAAACCGCCACTTGGAAACAGACTGAGAAACCAGAGGAAGTGTTTCTCCATTAAACCGTTCTATTTGTGCTAGATGAACGAACGTCTCTCCACATGCTCAGTTCTCATAGATAAGTGTGTGTGAAAGCCGTACTTCACCTAGATTGTTGGGAACACAAATTTTCTTTTCACTTGCAAACAAAAGTACATACTCATATACGGGGACGTACTAGGTCCAACTTGGTTTTACAGTGTAAACGGCAGGAACTTCAAACCGGCACAAGGAAAAAGTGTAAGATAGTAGAGAATGTGTTTCTCCTGTATACCATTCCATTTGTGCTTGATGAACGTACGTCTCTCCACATGCTCAGTTCTCAGATTAATGTGTGTGTAATAGCCTTCCTTCACTAGCCTGTTGGGAACAAAAAGATTCTTTTCATTTGCAAACTAATCTACATAAATATATATGGGGAGGTACTAGTTCCAACTCGGTTTTACTGTGAAACCTGCAGGAACTTCAAACCGGCACTATGAAACAGACTGAGAAAGCAGAATAAGGTTTTCTCCTGCTAAGCATTCCATTTGCATTAGATGAAAGAAATTCTCTCCACATGCTAAATTCAGAGAGATATGTTTGTGTGAAAGCCTACCTTCAATTTCCTTGTTCGGAACACAAAATTTCTTTTCAGTTAAAAAATTCACTACATATATATATATGGGCAGGTATAAGCTTCAACGCGGTTTTACACTGAAAACTGCAGGAACATCAAAGCGAAACTAGGAAACAGTCTAAGAAACCAGAGTATGTGTTTCACTTGCAAACCGTTCCATTTGTGTTAGATGAACGAAAGTCTCTGCACATGATAAGTTCTGAGAAATATGTATGTGTGAAAGCCGTCCTTCACATAGCTTGTTGGGAACACAAAGTTTCTTTTCAGTTGCAAACTACGCTACATACGTATATACGGGGAGGTAATATCTCCAACGCTGATTTACAGTGAAAACTTCAGGAACTAAAAACTGGCACTAGGAAACATACTGAGAAACCAGATTAAGTGTTTGTCCTGCAAACAATTCCCTTTGTGCTAGATGAAGGATCATCTTCCACGTGCTCATTTCTGAGAGATAAATGTGTGTGAAATCCGTCCTTTAACTATATTGTTGGGAACACAAAGTTTCTTTTCAGTTGCTATTATACTTCATACATATATATTGTAGGTACCAGCTATAATTCGAATTTATAGTGAAAACTGCTGGAACTTCAAAGCGGCACATTGAAACATAATAAGAAACCAGGGTATGTGTTTCTCCTGCTAAGCATTCCCATGTGCTACATGAATGAACGTCTCTCCACATGCCAAGTTCTTAGAGATAAGTGTGAGTGAATGCCGTCCTTCACCTAGCTTGTTAGGAAAACAAAGTTTCTTTTCAGTTGCAATATACACTTCATACATACATATAGGGTGGTACATTCTCCAACTCGCTTTTGCAGTGAAATCTCCAGGAACTTGAACTCTGCACTGGGAAACAGACTGACAAATCAGAGTCAAAATATCTCCTGCCATCCCTTCCCTTTGTGCTAGATGAAGGAACGTCTCTGCACATTCTTAGTTCTCAGACAAAAGTTTGTTTGAAAGCTGTCCTTTAACTAACTTGATAGGAACACAAACCTTCTTTTCATTTGCAAACTACACTATATACATATATACGGGGAATTAATAACTCCAGAACGGCTTTACACTGAAAACTGCAGGAACTTCAAACCGGCACTTGGGAACACACTGAGATAGCAGAGTAAGTGTTCTCCTGCAACCCATTTGCATTGGGCTAGATGAAGGAACATGTCTCCACCTGCTCAGTTCTGAGAAAAAAGTGTGTGTGAATTCCATCCTTTAAATATCCTGTTGGGAACACAAAGTATCTTTTCAGTTGCAAACTACACCAAATATATATATATGGGGAATTACTAGTTCCAACTTGGGTTTACAGTAAAAACTTCAGGAAGTACAAACCGCCACTAGGAAACAGAATGAGAAAGAAGTGTACAAATTTATCCTGCTTCCGTTCCCTTTGTAATAGATGAACGAAAGTCTCTCCACATGCTCAGGTGTGAGAAATAATTTTGTGTGAAAGCCATCCTTCACATAGAATGTTGGGAAGACAAAGTTTATTTTCAGTTGCAAACTGCACTACATATGATTTACGGGCATGTACTATCACCAACGCGGTTTTACAGTGAAAACTGCAGGAACTTGAAACTGGCACTTAGAAACAGACTTAGATACCAGGCTAATTGTTTCTCCAGTAAACGTTCCCTTTGTGCTAGGTGAACGAACATCTCTCCACATGCTCATTTCTAAGAGAAAATTGTGTGTGAAAGCCGTCCTTCAATTACCTTGTAGGGAACACAAAGTTTCTTTTCAGTTGCAAACTATAATACATACATATATTTGGTGAGGTACAAGCTCTAACTCGGCTTTACAGTGAAAACAGTAGTAACTTAAAACCGCCACTTGGAAACAGACTGAGAAACCAGAGTAAGTGTTTTTCCTGCAACCCGTTCCCTTAGTACTAGATGAACGAACGTCTCTCCACATGCTCAGTTCTGAGAGATAATTGTGTGTGAAAGCCGTCCTTCACCTATCTTGTTGGGAACACAAAGTTTCTATTCAGTTGGAAAGTACACTACATACATATATATGTGGAGGTTCTATATCCAACTCGCTTTTACAGTGTAATCTGCAGGAATTTCAAACAGGCACTAGGAAACATAGTGAGAAAACAGAGTAAGGGATTCACCTGCAACCCATTCGACTTGTGTTGGATGAAGGAACATCTCTCCACATGCTCAGCTCTGAGAGGCAAGTGTGTGTGAAATCCGTCCTTTAAATAGCTTGTTGGGAACACAAAATTTCTTTTCAGTTGCAAACTACACTTCATACTTTTATATGGTGAGGTACTAGCACCAACTAGTCTTTACAGTGAAAACGGCAGGAACTTCAAACTGGCACTTGGAAACACACTGTGATAGCAGAGTAAGAGTTTCTCCTGTATACTGTTCCCTTTGTGCTACATGAAGTAACGTCTCTCCACATGCTCAATTCTTAGAGATAAGTGTGTGTGAAAGCCGTTCTTCACCTAGCTTGTTCGGAACACAAAGTTTGTTTCTGTTGGAAAATACACTACACACATATATATGGGTAGGTACTAGTTCCAAATCGGTTTTACAGTGAAAACTGGAGGAAATTCTAACCAGCACTAAGTAACATTATGAGAAAGCAGAGAAAGGGTTTCCCCTGCATAACATTCCTTTTGTGCTAGATCAACGAACGTCTCTCCACATGCTCAGTTCTGAGAGATAAGTTTGTGTGAAAGCCGTCCTTCACCTAGCTTGTTGGGAACACAAAGTTTCTTTTCAGTTGCAAACTACACTTCATAAATGTATATGGGGAGGTACTAGCTCCAACTCTTCTTTACAGTGAAAATTGCGGGAACTAGAATTCGACACTTGGAAACAGACTGAGAAACCAGAGTTTGTCTTTCTCCTGTAACGCGTTCTTTGGTGCAAGGTGAACGAACGTCTCTCCACATACTCAGTTCCCAGAGATAGATGTTTGTGAAAGCCATCCTTCACTTAGCTTGTTTTGAACACAAATATTGTTTTCAGTTGCAAACAACAACACATACATATATATGGGGAGGTACTAGCTCCAACATTGTTTTACAGTGAAAACTGCAGGAACTAGAACCCGGCAATAGGAAAATGACTGAAAAACCAGAGTAAGTATTTCTCCTCCAAACCGTTCCCTTTCTGTCATTTGAATGAACGTCTCTCCACATTCTCAGTTCTGAGAGATAAGTGTGTGTTTAAGCCTTTCTTCACATAGCTTGTTGGGAACACAAAGTATCTTTCCAGTTGCAATCTACACTACATACATTTAAATGGGGACTTACTAGCTCCAACACGGTTTTACATTGAAATCGGCAGGAACTTCATATCGGCACTAGGAAACAGACTGAGAAAGCAGAGTAAGTATATCTCCTCTTAACCGTTCCCATTTTACTAGATGCACAACATCTCTCCACATGCTCAGTTCTGAGAAATAAATTTGTGTGAAAGCCATACTTCACATAGCTTGTTGGGAACACAAAGTTTCTTTTCACTTGTAAACTTCAATTCACACATGTTTATTGGGAGGTACTAGCTCCAACTCGACTTTACAGTGAAAACTGCAGGAACTTCAAACCGGCACTAGGAAACATACTGAGAGACCAGAGTACGAGTTTCTCCTACAACCCATTCCCTTTGTGCTATATGAAGGAATATCTCTCCAATGCTCAGTTCTGAGAGATAAGTGTGTGTGATAACCGTCCTTTAAATAGCTTGTTGGGAACACAAAGTTTCTTTACAGTCGCAAATTACATTTAATCCATTTATATTGGGAGTTACTAGCTCCAAGCCGCCTTTAAAGTGAAAACGGCAGGTACTTCAAACCGCCACTTGGAAACACACAGAGAAACCAGAGTAAGTGTTTCTCCATGAAACCGTTCTATTTGTGCTGGATGAACGAACGTCTCTCCACATGCTCAGTTCTCATAGATAAGTGTGTGTGAAAGTCGTACTTCACCTAGATTTTTGGGAACACAAACTTACTTTTCACATGCAAACAACTGTACATACTTATACACGGGGAGGAACTAGGTGCAACATGGTTTTACAGTGAAAACAGCAGGAACTTCCAGCCGGCACAAGGAAAAATTCTAAGATAGTAGAGAATGTGTTTCTCCTGTATACTGTTCCATTTGTGCTTGATGAACGAACGTCTCTCCACATGCTCAGTTCTCAGAGTAATATGTGTGTGATAGCCGTCCTTCACCTAGCCTGTTGGGAACAAAAAGATTCTTTTCAGTTGCAAACTACACTACATAAGTATATATGGGGAGGTACTAGTTCAAACTCGGTTTTACTGTGAAACCTGCAGGAACTTCATACATGCACTATGAAACAGACTGAGAAAGCAGAATAAGGTTTTCTCCTGATAACAGTTCCCTTTGTATTAGATGAAAGAAATTCTCTCCACATACTAAATTCTGAGAGATAATTGTGTGTGAAAGTCTTCCTTAAACTAGCATGTTGGGAACACAAAATTTTTTTTCAGATGCAAACTACACTATATACATACATATGGGGAACTAATTTCTTCAACTGGGTTTTACAGTGAGAACTGCAGGAACTTCAAACCTGCACTAGGAAACACACTGAGAAAGCAGTGTAATTATTTCTCTTGCTATCTTTTCCCTTTGAGTTACATGAACGAAAGTCTCTCCACAGGCTCAGTTCTGAGAAATATAAATGTGTGAAAGCCGACCTTCATATAGCTGGTTGGGAACACAAAGTATCTTTTCAGTTACAAATTACACTACATACGTATATATGGGGAGGTACTATCTCCAACACGGTTTTACACTGAAAATTGCAGGAACTTAAAACTGGCACTAGGAAACATACTAAGAAACCAGATTAAGTGTTTGTCCGGCCAAACATTCTCTTTGTGCTAGATGAAGGATCATCTTCCAGATGCTAATTTCTGAGAGATAATTGTGTGTGAAAACCATCCTTTATCTACATTGTTGGGGACACAAAATTTCTTTTCAGTTGCTACTGTACTTCATACATATATATTGGAGGTACCAGCTAAAACTCGACTTTACAGTGAAACCTGCAGGAACTTCAAACCGGCACAAGGAAACATAATAAGCTACCAGAGTAAGTGATTCCCCTGCAAAGCATTCCCTTTGTGCTACATGAATGAACGTCTCTCCATATGCCAAGATCTGAGAGAAAAGTGTGTGTGAATGCCGTCCTTCACTTAGCTTGTTGGGAACACAAAGTTTCTTTTCAATTGCAAACTACAGTACATAATTATATACGGGGAGGTAGAAGCTCCAACTCGGTTTTACAGTGAAAAATGCATGAAATTCAAATTGGCACTACGAAACACAATGAGAATTACTAGTAATTGTTCCTCCTGCAACCCATTCCTTTGTGCTAGATGAAGGAACATCTCTCCACATGCTCAGTTCTGAGAGATAAGTGTGTGTGTAAACTGTCCTTCATTTAGCTTGTTGGGAACACAAATTTTCCTTTCTGTTGCAAACTACATTCCATACATATATATGGGGAAGTACTAGCTCCAACACGGCTTTACAGTGAAAACTGCAGGAACTTCAACCCGACACTAGGAAACAGTCTGAGAAATCAGAAAAGGTTTTTCTCCTGCTCCATTTTCAATTTGTACTAGATGAACGAACGTCTCAAAACATGCTCAGTTCTAAGAGTTAAGTGATTGTGAAATACTTCCTTCAACTAGCTTGTTGGGAACACAAATTTCTTTTCAGTTGCAAACTACACTACCTACATATATATATAGGGAGGTACATTCATCAACTCGGTTTTGAGGTGAAAACTGCAGAATCTTTAATCAGGCACTGTGAAACAGTCTGAGAAACCAGCGTCAAAATTTCTCCTGCAAATGGTTACTTTGTGTTTGATGAATGAACGTCTCTCCACATGCTCAATTTTGAGAGATAATTGTGTGTGAAAGCCGTCCTTCACCTAGCTTGTTGGGAACACAAAATTTCTTTGCAGTGGAAACTACACTTCATACATATATATGGGGAAGTATAAGCTCCAACTTGGTTTTACTGTGAAAACTGCAGGAACATCAAACTGGCACTTGGAAACATACTGACAAACCAGAGTCAGTATTTCCCGTGTAACCCGTTCCTTTTGTGATAGATGAATGAATGTCTATCCACATGCTGAGTTCTCAGGGATAATTGGTTGTGAAAGCCGTCCTTCACCTTGCTTGTTCAGAACACAAAGATTCTTTTCAGTTGATAGCTAGACTACATTCATATATATGAGGAAGTACTACCTCAAACTCGGTTTTACAGTGAAAACTGCAGGAACTTCAAACCGGCACTTGGAAACACACTTACATAGCAGAGTAAAAGTTTTTCCTGTAACAATTTCCTTTTGTCCTAGAAGAATGAACGTCTCTTCACATGCTCAGTTCTCAGAGATAAGTGTGTGTGTGAAAGCCGAACTTCAACTAGCTTGTTGGGAAAGCAAATTTTTTTCAGTGGAAAACTGCACTTCATTCATACATGTGTGGTGGTACTAGCTCCAACTCTTTTTACAGTGAAAATTTCAGGAACTTCAAACCGGAATTAGGAAACAGACTGAGAAAGGAGACTTAGTTTTCTCCTGTTACATGTTACAATTGTACTAGATGAACGAACGTCTCTCTACATGCTAAGTTCTGAGATATAAGTATGTGTGAAAGCCGTCCTTCTACAGTCTTGTTGGGAAATCCTAGTTTCTCTTCAGCTGCAATGATACTTCTTACATATATATGCAGAGGCACTACCTCCAACACTGTTTTACAGTGAAAACAGCAGGAACTTCAAACCAGCACAAGGAAACATAATTATATACCAGGGTAATAGTTTCCCCTGCATACCATTCCCATTGTGCTAGATGAAAGATCGTCCCTCCAAATGCTCAGATCTGACAGTTTAGTGTATGTGAAAGCAGTCCTTCAGTAACCTTGTAGGGAACACAAAGTTTCTTTAAGTAGCAAATTATATTACATACATATATATGGTGAGGTACAATCTTCAACACTTTTTTACAATGAAAATTGCAGGAAATTCAAATCGGCACTAGGAAAAAGACTGAGAAAACAGAGTAAGTGTTTCTCTTGCAAAAAGTTCCGTTTGTGCTAGATGAACGAAAGTCTCTGCATATGCTCAGTTCTGAGAAATATGTATGTGTGAAAGCGGTTCTTCAGCTTGCTTGTTGAGAACACAAAGTTTGTTTTCATTTGCAAACTACAATACATACTTATATACGGGGAGGTTCTAGGTCCAAATTTGTGTTACAGTGAAACTGCAGGAACTTCTATCCGGAACTATGAAACAGACTGAGAATGCAGCGTAAGTGTTTCTCTTGCATCCCATTCCCTTTGTGCTAGTTGAATGAAAGTCTCTCTGCATGCTCAGTTCTGAGAGGTATGTTTGTGTGTAAACCGTACTTCACCTAGCTTGTTTGGAACACAAAGTTTCTTTTCATTTGCAAACTAAACTACATACATCCATATATGGAGGTACATTCTCCAACTTGGGTTTGCAGTGAAAACTGCAGTAATTTGAAACAGGCACTGTGAAACAGAGTGAGTAACCAGCGTCAAAGTTTTCCCTGCAAACTGTTCCTCTTGTGCTAGATGAACGAACGTCTCTCCACATGCTGAATTCTAAGAGATAAGTGTGTGTGGAAGCTGTCCTTGACCTAGCTTGTTTGGAACACAAAGTTTCTTTTCAGTTGCAAAATTCAATACATCGTATATATGGGGAGATACTCACTCCAACTCAGTTTTACAGAGCAATCTGCAGGAACTTCATACCGGCACTAGGAAACATACTGAGAAAACAGATTAAGTGTTTCTCCCGCAACTCATTCGCTTTGTGTTAGATGGAGGAACATCTCTCCACAAGCTCAGTTCTGAGATACAATTGTGTGTGAAATCCGTCCTTTAACTAGCTTGTTGGGAACACAAAGTTTCTTTTCAGTTTTAAACTTCATCACATAAATATATAATGGGAGGTACAAGCTCCAACACGTCTTTACAGTGAAAACTGCAGGAAATTCAAACCCGCACATGGAAACACTCTGAGATAGCAGGGTAATTGCTTCTCCTATAACCAGTTCCATTTGTCGTAGATGAACGAAAATCTCTTCACATGATCAAATCTCAGAGATATGTGTGTATGAAAGCCGCACTTCACCTAGCTTGTTTGGAACTAAATGTTTCTTTTCCTTAAAAAACTGCTCTTCATACATATATATGGGGCGGTACAAGCTCCAACTCGCTTTTACAATGAAAACTTCAGGAATTTCAAACTGGCACTAGGAAAAAGACGTAGAAAGCAGACAAAATTTATCTGCTGCTACAATTTCCATTTGTACTAGATGAACGAATGTCTCTCCACATGCTCGGTTCTGAGAGATAAGTGTGTGTGAAAGCATTCCTTCAACATGCTTGTAGGGAACACAAAGTTCCTTTCAAGCTGCAATTACACTTCATACATATATATCGGGAGGTAATAGCTTCAACAAGATTTTACACTGAAAACTGAAGGAACTTCAATCCTGCACTTGGAAACAGATTTAGATACCAGAGTAAGTGTTTCTCATGCAACATTTTGCCTTTTTGCTAGATGAACGAACTTCTCTCCACATGCTCATTTCTCAGAGATGTGTGTGTGAAAGACGTCCTTAAACCATTCTGTTGGGAACACAAAGATTCTTTTCAGTTGCAATCTAAACTACACATATATATGCAGGGAAGTTCTAACTCCAACTCAATTTTAAAGTGAAATCTCCTGGAAATACAAACTGGCACTAGTAAACAGACAGAGAAACACAGTAAATGTTTCTCCTGTAGCCAATTTCCTTTGTACTAGATGAACGAAAGTCTCTCCACATGCTCAGTTCTGAGGGATAAGTGTGTGTGAAAACCGTCATTCACCTAGCTTTCTGGGAACACAAATTTTCTTTTCAGTTGCTACCTAAACTTCATACATATATATGGGATGTACTAGCTCCAGCTCGGTTTAGAGTGAAAACTGAAAGAATTTCAAACCGGAACTTAGAAACAGACTGAGAAACCACAGTAAGTGTTTCCTTTCCAACCCGTTCCCTTTGTGCTAGGTAAACGAACATCTCTCCACATGCTCATTTCTGAGAGATAATTGTGTGTGAAAGCCGTCCTTCCCTTAGATATAGGGAACACATAGTTCTTTTCAATTGCAAACTAAACTTCATACATATATATGGGGATGTACAAGCACCAACACGGTTTTACAGTGAAAACTGCAGAAACATCAAACCGGCAAATGGAAACATAATGAGAAACCAGAGTAATTGTTTCTCCTGCAACCCATTCCCTTTGTGCTAGATGAATGAACGTCTCTCCACAGGCTCACTTCTGACAGATATGTGTGTGTGAATGCTGTCCTTCAAATCACTTGTTGGGAAAACAAAGTTTATTTTCAGTTGCAAACTACACTACATACATATACATAGGGAGGTACATTCTCCATTTCGGTTTATAGTGAAAACTGTAAGAACTTGAAAGCGGCACTGGGAAACAGACTGTGAAACCATAGTCAGTGTTACCGCTGCAATATATTCCTTTTGTTCTAGATGAACGAACGTCTCTCCACAGGCACAGTTCTGAGATATAAGTGTGAGTGAAAACCGTACTTCACATAGTTGTTGGGAAGACTATGTTTCTTTTCATTTGCAAACTAAACTACATACATTTATATATGTAGGAACATTCTCCAACTCGGTTTTGCAGTGAAAACTGCATTAACTTGAAACAGGCACTGTGAAAAAGAGTGAGAAACCAGGGGCAATATTTCTCCTGCAAACCGTTCCTATTGTTCTAGATGAATGAACATCTCTCCATATGCTGAATTCTGACAGATAAGTGTGTGGGAAAGCCGTCCTTCAACAAGCTTATTGGGAACACAAAGTTTCTTTCCAGTGGCAAACTACACTTCATACATATATATGGGGAGGTACAAGCACAAACTCTCCTTTACAGTGAAAACTGCAGCAACTTCAACCTGGCACTTGGAAATAGACTGAGAAACCAGACAGTGTTTCAACTATAACCCGTTCAATTTGTGCTAGATGAACGAATGTCTGTCCAAATGCTCAGTTCTCAGAGATAAGTTTTTGTGAAACCCGTCCTTCACCTAGCTTGTTGGGAACACAAAGATTCTTTTCAGTAGCAAGCTAGTCTACATACATAAATATGGGGATGTACTACCTTAAACGGTTGTACAGTGAAAAATGCAGGAAATACATACCGGCACTTAGAAGGAGACTGAGAAACCAGAGTAAGTGTTTATCCTGCAACCCATTCACTTAGTTCTACATGAACGGACGTCTATCAACTTGCTCATTTCTAAGACATAATTGTGTGTGAAAGCCGTCCTTCAATTACCTTGTAGGGAACACCAAGTTTCTTTTAAGTTGCAAACTATAATACATACATATATATGGTGAGGTTCAAGCTCTAACTCGGCTTTACAGTGAAAACAGCAGTAACTTCAAACCGCCACTTGGAAACAGACTGAGAAACCAGAGTAAGTGTTTTTCCTGCAACCTGTTCCCTTAGTACTAGATGAAAGAATGTCTCTCCACATGCTCAGTTCTGAGAAATATGTGTGTGTGAAAGCCGTCATTCACCTAGCTTGTTGGGACACATAATTTCTATTCAGGTGCAAAGTACAGTACATACCTATATACGGGGAGGTACAATCTCCAACTCATTTTCACACTGAAAACGGCAGAAATTTAAAACCGGCCAAAGGAAACATAATGAGAAACCAGAATATTAGTTTCTCCTTCAACATTTTCCCTTCGTACTAGGTGAATGAGAGTCTCTCCACATGTTCATTTGTGAGAAAAATTTTTGAGTGAAAGCCGTTTTTCATATAGCTTATTAGGAAAATATATTTTCTTTTCAGTTGCAAGCTACACTACATACGTATATAAGGAGGCATTTTCTCCAACTCGGATTTACACTGAATACTGCAGAAACTTTAAAGTGACACTGGGAAACAGACTGAGAATCCAGGGTCAAAGTTTCCCCTACAATACTTTCCATTGTGCTAGATGAAAGAACGATTCTACACATGCTCAGTTCTGTGTGATAGGTGTGTGTGAAAGCCGTACTTCACCTAGCTTGTTGGGAACACAAAGTTCCATTTCATTTGAAATCTACACTACATACATGTATATAGGGAGATAATTTCTCCAACTCCGTTTACACAGAAAACTGTAGGAACTTGAAACTGGCACTTGGAAACAGATTGAGAAAACAGAGTCATAATTTCTCCTGCAATACATTCGTATTGTGCTACATGAACGAAGGTCTCTACTCATACTCAGTTCTCAGAGATATGTGTGAGTGAAAGCCGTACTTAAACTAGATTGTTGGGAACACAAAATTTCTTCTCATTTGCAAAGAACACTACACACATTTATACGGGGATGTACTAGCCCAAAATATATTTTACAGTGAAAACTGCCGGAAATTCTAACCAGCACTAGGAAACATAATGAGAAGGCAGAGAAAGTGTTTCCCCTGCATACCATTATTTGTGCTAGATGAACGAACATCTCCCCACATGCTCAGTTCTGAGAGATAAGTTTGTGTGAAAGCCATCTTTCTACTGGCTGCTTGGGAACACAAAGTTTCTTTTCAGTTGCAAACTACACTTCATAAATACATATGGGGAGGTACAAGCTCCAACTCGTCATTACAGTGAAAACTGCAGGAACTTGAAACCGACACTTGGAAACAGACTGAGAAACCAGAGTATATCTTTCTCCTGTAACGCGTTCTTTGGTGCAAGGTGAACGAACGTCTCTCCACATGCCCAGTTCTGAGAGATTAGTGTGTGTTTAAGCCGTTCTTCACATAGCTTGTTGGGAACACAAAGTATCTTTCCAGTTGCAATCTACACTACATACATTTAAATGGGGAATTACTAGCTCCAGCACGGATTTACATTGAAAACGGCAGGAAATTCATACCGGCACTAAGAAACAGACTGAGAAACCAGAGTAAGTATTTCTCCTGCTAATCGTTCCCATGTTACTACATGAACGAACTTCTCTCCACATGCTCAGTTCTGAGAAATAAATTTGTGTGAAAGCCATCCTTCACATGGCTTGTAGGGAACACAAAGCTTCTTTTCAGTTGAAAATTACACTACTTACGTATATATGGGGTGGTACTATCTCCAAATCAGTTTTATAGTGAAAACTGCAGGAATTTCAAACTGGCACTAGGAAAAATACTGAGAGACCAGAGTAAGAGTTTATCCTGCAAACCATTCGCTTTGTGCTTGATGAAGGAGTATCTCTCCAATGCTCAGTTCTGAGAGATAAGTGTGTGTGATATCCGTCCTTTAAATACCTTGTTGGGAACACAAATTTTATTTTCGGTTGCAAATTACATTTCATCCATATATATTGGGAGTTAATACCTCCAAGCCGCCTTTACAGTGAAAACTGCAGGTACTTCAAAACACCACTTGGAAAGAGACTGAGAAACCAGAGTAAGTGTTTCTCCATTAAACCGTTCTATTTGTGCTAGATGAACGAACGTCTCTCCACATGCTCAGTTCTCATAGATAAGTGTGTGTGAAAGCCGTACTTCACCTAGAAACTTTGGAACACAAATTTTCTTTTCACTTGCAAACAACTGTACATATTTATATGCCGGGAGTTATGAGGTCCAAATTGTTTTCACAGTGTAAATGGCAGGATCATCAAACCGGCACAAGGAAAAAGTGTAAGATAGTAGAGAATGTGTTTCTCCTGTATACCATTCCATTTTTGCTTGATGAACGAACGTCTATCCACATGCTCAGTTCTCAGATTAATGTGTGTGTTATAGCCGTCCTTCACTAATCCTGTTGGGAAAAAAAAGATTCTTTTCATTTGCAAACTAAACTACATAAATATATATTGGGAGGTACTAGTTCCAACTCGGTTTTACTGTGAAACCTGCAGGAACTTCAAACCGGCACTATGAAACAGACTGGGAAATCAGAATAAGGTTTTCCCCTGCTAACCGTTCCGTTTGCATTAGATGAAAGAAATTCTCTCCACATGCTAAATTCTGAGAGATATGATTCTGTGAAAGCCTACCTTCAATTTCCTTGTTCGGAACACAAAATTTCTTTTCAGTTTCAAACTTCACTACATACATATATATGGGGAGGTATAAGCTTCAACTCGGTTTTACACTGGAAACTGCAAGAACATCAAAGCAAAACTAGGAAAAAGTCTAAGTAACAAGACTATGTGTTTCACTTACAAACCGTTCCATTTGTGTTAGATGAACGAAAGTCTCTGCACATGCTAAGATCTAAGAAATATATATGTGTGAAAGCCGTCCTTCACATAGCTTGTTGGGAACACAAAGTTTCTTTTCAGTTGCAAACTACACTACATACGTATATACGGGGTGGTACTATCTCCAACGTGGTTTTTCAGTGAAAATTGCAGGAACAAAAAACTGGCACAAGGAAACATACTGAGAAACCAGATTAAGTCTTTGTCCTGCAAAACTTTCCCTTTGTGCTAGGTGAACGAACATCTCTCCACATGCTCATTTCTAAGAGATAATTGTGTGTGAAAGCCATCCTTCAATTACCTTTTAGGGAACACAAAGATTCTTTTAAGTTGAAAACTATTATACATCCATATACATGGTGAGGTACAAGCTGTAACACGGCTTTACAGTGAAAACAGCTGTAACTTCAAACCGCCACTTGGAAACTGACTGAGAATCCAGAGTAAGTGTTTTTCCTGCAAACCGTTCCCTTAGTACTAGATGAAACAATGTCTCTCCACATGCTCAGTTCTGAGAAATAATTGTGTGTGAAAGCCGTCATTCACCTAGCTTGTTGGGAACACATAGTTTCTATTCAGGAGCAAACTACAGTACATAACTATATACGGGGAGGTACAAGCTCCAAATCAATTTCACAGTGAAAACGGAAAAAATTAAAACCAGCAAAAGGAAACATATTGAGAAACCAGAGTATTTGTTTCTCCTGCAACATGTTCCCTTCATACTAGGTGAATGAGAGTCTGTCCACATATTCAGTTCTGAGAAAACTTTTTCAGTGAAAGCCGTTTTTCATATAGCTTGTTAGGAAAATAAATTTATATTTCAGTTGCAATCTACATTACATACGTATATAAGGAGGTATATTCTCCAAATGGATTTACAGTAAAAACTGCAGAAACTTGATAGCAACACTCGGAAACAGACTGAGAATCCAGAGTCAATGTTTCCCCTACAATCCTTTGTTTTGTGCTAGATGAAAGAACGTCTCTCCACATGCTCAGTTCTGAGTGATAAGTTTGTGTGAAAGCCTTCCATCACCTAGCTTCTAGGGAACACAAAGTTTCTTTTCAGTTGCAAACTACACTTCATATGTATATATGGGGAGGTACTAGCGCCGACTCGGCTTTACAGTGAAAATTGCAGGAACTTGAAAACGACACTTGGAAACAGACTGAGAAACCAGAGTATTTCTTCCTCTTGTAACACTTTCTTTGGGCACGGTGAAAGAAAGTCTCTCCACATGCTCAGTTCTCAGAGATAAGTGTTTATGAAAGCCGTCCTTCACTTAGATTGTTGGGAATACAAAGATTCTTTTCAGTTGCAAACTACAATACATACTTATATATGGGGAAGTACTAGCTCCAAAGCTTTATTACAGTAAAAACTGCAGGAACTACAAATCGGCAATAGGAAAAAGACTGAGAAACCAGAGTAAGTGTTTCCCCTGCATCCCGTTCACTTTCTGCTATTTGAACGAACGTCTCTCCACATGCCCAGTTCTGAGAGATAAGTGTGTGTTTAAGCCGTTCTTCACATAGCTTGTTGGGAACACAAAGTATCTTTCCAGTAGCAATCTACACTACATACATTTAAATGGGGAATTACTAGCTCCAACACGGAATTACAATGAAAACGGCAGGAACTTCATACTGGCACTAGGAAACAGACTGAGAAAGCAGAGTAAGTATTTCTCCTGCTACCCTTTCCCATTTTACTACATGAACGAAATTATTTCCACATGCTCAGTTCTGAGAAATAAATTTGTGTGAAAGCCATCCTTCACATAGCTTGTATGGAACACAAATATTCTTTTCAGTTGCAAACTACACTACTTACGTATATACGGGTTGGTATTATTTCCAACTATGTTTTATAGTGAAAAGTGCAGGAACTTCAACTGGCACTAGGAAACATACTGAGAGACCAGAGTAAGAGTTTCTCCTGCAACCCATTTCCTTTGTGCTAGATGAAGGAATATCTATCCAATGCTCAGTTCTGAGAGATAAGTGTGTGTGATAGCCGTCCTTTAAATAGCTTGTTGGGTAATCAATTTTAATTTTCGGTTGCAAATTACATTTCATCCATTTATATTGGGAGTTAATAGATCCAAGACGCCTTTAAAGTGAAACCTGCAGGTACTTCAAACTGCCACTTGGAAACAGACTGAGAAACAATAGTAAGTGTTTCTCCATGAAACCGTTCTATTTGTGCTATGAACGAACGTCTCTCCAGATGCTCAGTTCTCATAGATAAGTGTGTGTGAAAGCCGTACTTCACTTAGGTTGTTGGGAACACAAATTTTCTTTTCACTTGCTAACAATAGTACATACTTATATACGGGAGGTACTTGGTCCAACTTGGTTTTACAGTGTAAATGGCAGGAATTTCAAACTGGCACAAGGAAAAAGTGTAAGATGGTAGAGAATGTGTTTCTCCTGTATACCATTCCATTTGTGCTTGATGAACAAACTTCTCTCCACATGCTCATCTCTCAGATTAATGTGTGTGTGATAGCCGTCCTTCACCTAGCCTGTTGGGAACAAAAAGATTCTTTTCATTTGCAAACTAAACTACATAAATATATATGGGGAGGTTCTAGTTCCAACTCAGTTTTTCTGTGAACCTGCAGGAAATTCAAACCGGCACTATGAAACAGACTGAGAAAGCAGAATAAGGTTTTTTCCTGCTAACCGTTCCATTTGCATTAGATGAAAGAAATTCTCTCCACATGCTAAATTTTGAAAGATATGTTTCTGTGAAAGTCTTCCTTCAATTTCCTTTTTTGGAACACAAAATATCTTTTCAGTTACAAACTTCACTACATACATATATATGGGGAGGTATAAGCTTCAAATCGGTTTTACACTGAAAACTGCAGGAACATCAAAGCAAAGTAGGAAACAGTCTAAAGAACCACAGTATGTGTTTAAATTGCAAGCCGTTCCATTTGTGTTAGATGAACGAAAGTCTATGCACATGTTCATTTGTGAGAAATAATTTTGTGTGAAAAACTTCTTCACATACCTTGATGGGAGCACAAAGTTTCTTTCAGTTGCAAACTACACTACATACGTATATACGGGGTGGTAATACGCCAACGCGGTTTTACAGTGAAAATTGCAGAAGCTAAATACTGGCTCTAGGAAACATACAGAGAATCCAGAATAAATTTTTGTCCTGCAAACCATTCCCTTTGTGCTAGATGAAGGATCATCTTCCACGTGCTCATTTCTGAGAGATAAGTGTGTGTGAAAGCCGTCCTTTAACTATATTGTTGGGAACACAAAGTTTCTTTTCAGTTGCTACTATACTTCATACATATATATTGGTGGTACCAGCTAAAACTCGACTTTACAGTGAACACTGCAGGAACTTAAACCCGGCACATGGAAACATAATAAGAAACCAGAGTAAGTGTTTCTCCTGCTAAGCATTCCTATGTGCTACATGAATGAACGTCTCTCCACATGCCAAGTTCTTAGAGATAAGTGTGAGTGAATGCCGTCCTTCACCTAGCTTGTTGGGAAAACAAAGTTTCTTTTCAGTTGCAATATACACTTCATACATACATATAGGGAGGTATATTCTCCAACTCGCTTTTACAGTGAAAACTGCAGGAACTTGTACTCTGCACTGGGAAACAGACTGACAAAACAGAGTCAAAATATCTCCTGCCATCCCTTCCCTTTGTGCTAGATGAACGAACGTCTCTGCACATTCTTAGTTCTCAGACATAAGTTTGTTTGAAAGCTGTACTTTAACTAGCTTGATAGGAACACAAACCTTCTTTTCATTTGCAAACTACACTATATACATATATACGGGGAATTAATAGCTCCAGAACGGCTTTACACTGAAAACTGCAGGAACTTCAAACCGGCACTTGGGAACACACTGAGATAGCAGAGTAAGTGTTTCTCCTGCAAACCATTTGCATTGGGCTAGATGAAGGAACATCTCTCCACATGCTCAGTACTGAGAGACAAGTGTGTGTGAAATCCGACCTTTAAATATCCTGTTGTGAACACAAAGTATCTTTTCAGTTGCAAACTACACCACATACATATATATGGGGAATTACAAGCTCCAACTGGGTTTTGCAGTAAAATCTTCAGGAAGTACAAACCGCCTCTAGGAAACAGAATGAGAAAGAAGTGTACAAATTTATCCTGCTACCAATTCCATTTGTGATAGATGAAGGAACTTCTATCCACATGCTCAGATGTGAGAAATAATTTTTGTGAAAGCCATCCTTCACATAGCTTGTTGGGAACACAAAGTTTCTTTTCAGTTGCAAACTACACTACATACGTATATATGGGTATGTAATATCACCAACGCGGTTTTACAGTGAAAACTGCAGGAACTTGAAACTGGCACTTAGAAACAGACTTAGATACCAGGCTAATTGTTTCTCTAGTAAAGGTTCCCTTTGTTTTCAATGAAGGAATTTCTCTTCACATGCTCAGTTCTCAGTGATAAGTGTATGTGAAAGCCGTCCTTCATTTACCATGTAGGGACCACTAAGTTTCTTTTCAGATGCAAACAACACTGCAGACTTATATAAGGGGAGGTTCTATCCCCAACACGTATTTACAGTGAAAACGGCAGGAATTTCAACCCAGCACAAGGAAACATAATGAGAAACAAGAGTAAGTGTTTCCCTTTAACACATTCCCATTGTGCTAGGTGAAGGAACATCTCTCCACATGCTTATTTCTAAGAGATAATTGTGTGTGAAAGCCGTCCTTCAATTACCTTGTAGGGAACACAAAGTTTATTTTCAGTTGCAAACTATAATACATACATATATATGGTGAGGTACAAGCTCTAACTCGGCTTTAAGGTGAAAACAGCAGTAACTTCAAACCGCCACTTGGAAACAGACTGAGAATCCAGAGTAAGTATTTTTCCTGCAACCTGTTCCCTTAGTACTAGATGAACGAACGTCTCTTCACATGCTCAGTTCTGAGAAATAAGTGTATGTGAAAGCCGTCGTTCACCTAGCTTGTTGGGAACACATAGTTTCTATTCAGGTGCAAACTACAGTACATACATATATACGGGGAGGTACAAGCTCCAACTCAGTTTCACAGTGAAAACGGTAGAAACTTAAACCCGGCAAAAGGAAACATAATGAGAAACCAGAGTATTTGTTTCTCCTGCAACATGTTCCCTTCATAATAGGTGAATGAGAGTCTCTCCACATATTCAGTTCTGAGAAAACTTTTTGAGTGAAAGCCGTTTTTCATATAGTATGTTAGGAAAATAAATTTCCTTTTCAGGTGCAAGCTACACTATATATGTATATAAGGAGGTATTTCTCCAACTCGAATTTACAGTGAAAATTTCAGAAACTTGAAAGCAACACTGGAAAACAGACTGAGAAACCAGAGTCAATGTTTCCCCTACAATCCTTGCTTTTGTGCTAGATGAAAGAACGTCTCTCCACATGCTCAGCTCTGAGTGATAAGTGTGTGTGAAAGCCTTCCTTCACCTAGCTTTTAGGAAACAAAGTTTCTTTTCAGTTGCAAACTACACTTGATACATATATATGGGGATGTACTAGATCCAACTTGGCTTTACAGTGAAAACAGCAGGAACTTCAAACCTGCAATTTGAAAAAGTCTGAGAAACCAGAGAAAGAGTTTGTCTTGCAAACCATTCCCTTTGAGCTAGATGAACGAAAGACTCTCCACATGATCAGTTCTGAGAGATAATTGTGTGTGAAAGCCGTACTTCACCTAGCTTGTTAGGAACCCAAAGTTCCATTTCATTTGAAAACTACACTACACACATTTATATAGGGAGATAATTTCTCCAAATCGGTTTACACTAAAAACTTCAGGAACTTCATACCGGAACTAGGAAACAGACTGAGAAAGCAGAGTAAGTATTTCTTCTGCTACCTGTTCCCATTTTACTACATGAACGATCTTCTCTCCACATGCTCAGTTCTGAGACATAAATTTGTGTGAAAGTCATCCTTCACATAGCTTGTAGGGAACAATAAGTTTCTTTTCAGTGGCAAACTACACTTCATAAATATATATGGGGAGGTACTAGCGTCGACTCGGCTATACAGTGAAAACTGCAGGAACTTGAAACCGACACATGGAAACAGACTGAGAAACCAGAGTATTTCTTTCTCCTGTAACACGTTCTTTGTGCAAGTTGAATGAAAGTCTCTCCACATGCTCAGTACTCAGAGATAAGTGTTTGTGAAAGCCATCCTTCACTTAGATTGTTGGGAACACAAAGATTCTTTTCAGATGCAAACTAGAATACATACTTATATATGGGGAGGTACAAGCTCCAAAGCTGTATTACAGTATAAACTGCAGGAACTACGAACCGGCAATAGGAAAAAGACTGAGACACCAGAGTAAGTGTTTCTCCTGCAACCCGTTCCCTTTCTGCTATTTGAACGAACGTCTCTCCACATGCCCAGTTCTGAGAGATAAGTGTGTGTTTAAGCCGTTCTTCACATAGCTTGTTGGGAACACAAAGTATCTTTCCAGTTGCAATCTACACTACATAAATTTAAATGGGGAATTACTTGCTCCAACCCGGATGTACATTGAAAACGGCAGGATCTTCATACCGGCACTAGGAAACAGACTGAGAAACCAGAGTAAGTATTTCTCCTGCTAATCGTTCCCATGTTACTACATGAACGAATTTCTCTCCACATGCTCAGTTCTGAGAAATAAATTTGTGTGAAAGCCATCCTTCACATGGCTTGTAGGGAACACAAAGCTTCTTTTCAGTTGAAAATTACACTACTTACGTATATATGGGGTGGTACTATCTCCAAATCAGTTTTATAGTGAAAACTGCAGGAATTTCAAACTGGCACTAGGAAACATACTGAGAGACCAGAGTAAGAGTTTATCCTGCAAACCATTCCCTTTGTGCTTGATGAAGGAGTATCTCTCCAATGCTCAGTTCTGAGAGATAAGTGTGTGTGATATCCGTCCTTTAAATACCTTGTTGGGAACACAAATTTTATTTTCGGTTGCAAATTACATTTCATCCATATATATTGGGTGTTAATACCTCCAAGCCGCCTTTACAGTGAAAACTGCAGGTACTTCAAAACACCACTTGGAAACAGACTGAGAAACCAGAGTAAGTGTTTCTCCATTAAACCGTTCTATTTGTGCTAGATGAACGAACAGCTCTCCACATGCTCAGTTCTCATAGATAAGTGTGTGTGAAAGCCGTACTTCACCTAGAATGTTTGGAACACAAATTTTCTTTTCACTTGCAAACAACAGTACATATTTATATACCGGGAGTTATGAGGTCCAACTTCTTTTCACAGTGTAAATGGCAGGATCATCAAACCGGCACAAGGAAAAAGTGTAAGATAGTAGAGAATGTGTTTCTCCTGTATACCATTCCATTTTTGCTTGATGAACGAACGTCTATCCACATGCTCAGTTCTCAGATTAATGTGTGTGTTATAGCCGTCCTTCACTAATCCTGTTGGGAAAAAAAAGATTCTTTTCATTTGCAAACTAAACTACATAAATATATATTGGGAGGTACTAGTTCCAACTCGGTTTTACTGTGAAACCTGCAGGAACTTCAAACCGGCACTATGAAACAGACTGGGAAATCAGAATAAGGTTTTCCCCTGCTAACCGTTCCGTTTGCATTAGATGAAAGAAATTCTCTCCACATGCTAAATTCTGAGAGATATGATTCTGTGAAAGCCTACCTTCAATTTCCTTGTTCGGAACACAAAATTTCTTTTCAGTTTCAAACTTCACTACATACATATATATGGGGAGGTATAAGCTTCAACTCGGTTTTACACTGGAAACTGCAGGAACATCAAAGCAAAACTAGGAAACAGTCTAAGTAACAAGAGTATGTGTTTCACTTACAAACCGTTCCATTTGTGTTAGATGAACGAAAGTCTCTGCACATGCTAAGATCTGAGAAATATGTATGTGTGAAAGCCGTCCTTCACATAGCTTGTTGGGAACACAAAGTTTCTTTTCAGTTGCAAACTACACTACATACGTATATACGGGGTGGTACTATCTCCAACGTGGTTTTTCAGTGAAAATTGCAGGAACAAAAAACTGGCACAAGGAAAATACTGAGAAACCAGATTAAGTCTTTGTCCTGCAAAATTTTCCCTTTGTGCTAGGTGAACGAACATCTCTCCACATGCTCATTTCTAAGAGATAATTGTGTGTGAAAGCCATCCTTCAATTACCTTTTAGGGAACACAAAGATTCTTTTAAGTTGAAAACTATTATACATCCATATACATGGTGAGGTACAAGCTCTAACACGGCTTTACAGTGAAAACAGCTGTAACTTCAAACCGCCACTTGGAAACTGACTGAGAATCCAGAGTAAGTGTTTTTCCTGCAAACCGTTCCCTTAGTACTAGATGAAACAATGTCTCTCCACATGCTCAGTTCTGAGAAATAATTGTGTGTGAAAGCCGTCATTCACCTAGCTTGTTGGGAACACATAGTTTCTATTCAGGAGCAAACTACAGTACATAACTATATACGGGGAGGTACAAGCTCCAAATCAATTTCACAGTGAAAACGGAAAAAATTAAAACCAGCAAAAGGAAACATAATGAGAAACCAGAGTATTTGTTTCTCCTGCAACATGTTCCCTTCATACTAGGTGAATGAGAGTCTGTCCACATATTCAGTTCTGAGAAAACTTTTTCAGTGAAAGCCGTTTTTCATATAGCTTGTTAGGAAAATAAATTTATATTTCAGTTGCAATCTACATTACATACGTATATAAGGAGGTATATTCTCCAAATGGATTTACAGTAAAAACTGCAGAAACTTGATAGCAACACTCGGAAACAGACTGAGAATCCAGAGTCAATGTTTCCCCTACAATCCTTTGTTTTGTGCTAGATGAAAGAACGTCTCTCCACATGCTCAGTTCTGAGTGATAAGGTTGTGTGAAAGCCTTCCTTCACCTAGCTTCTAGGGAACACAAAGTTTCTTTTCAGTTGCAAACTACACTTCATATATATATATGGGGAGGTACTAGCGCCGACTCGGCTTTACAGTGAAAATTGCAGGAACTTGAAAACGACACTTGGAAACAGACTGAGAAACCAGAGTATTTCTTCCTCTTGTAACACTTTCTTTGGGCACGGTGAAAGAAAGTCTCTCCACATGCTCAGTTCTCAGAGATAAGTGTTTGTGAAAGCCGTCCTTCACTTAGATTGTTGGGAATACAAAGATTCTTTTCAGTTGCAAACTACAATACATACTTATATATGGGGAAGTACTAGCTCCAAAGCTTTATTACAGTAAAAACTGCAGGAACTACAAATCGGCAATAGGAAAAAGACTGAGAAACCAGAGTAAGTGTTTCTCCTGCATCCCGTTCACTTTCTGCTATTTGAACGAACGTCTCTCCACATGCCCAGTTCTGAGAGATAAGTGTGTGTTTAAGCCGTTCTTCACATAGCTTGTTGGGAACACAAAGTATCTTTCCAGTAGCAATCTACACTACATACATTTAAATGGGGAATTACTAGCTCCAACACGGAATTACAATGAAAACGGCAGGAACTTCATACTGACACTAGGAAACAGACTGAGAAAGCAGAGTAAGTATTTCTCCTGCTACCCTTTCCCATTTTACTACATGAACGAAATTATTTCCACATGCTCAGTTCTGAGAAATAAATTTGTGTGAAAGCCATCCTTCACATAGCTTGTATGGAACACAAATATTCTTTTCAGTTGCAAACTACACTACTTACGTATATACGGGTTGGTATTATTTCCAACTATGTTTTATAGTGAAAAGTGCAGGAACTTCAACTGGCACTAGGAAACATACTGAGAGACCAGAGTAAGAGTTTCTCCTGCAACCCATTTCCTTTGTGCTAGATGAAGGAATATCTATACAATGCTCAGTTCTGAGAGATAAGTGTGTGTGATAGCCGTCCTTTAAATAGCTTGTTGGGTAGTCAATTTTAATTTTCGGTTGCAAATTACATTTCATCCATTTATATTGGGAGTTAATAGATCCAAGACGCCTTTAAAGTGAAACCTGCAGGTACTTCAAACTGCCACTTGGAAACAGACTGAGAAACAATAGTAAGTGTTTCTCCATGAAACCGTTCTATTTGTGCTATGAACGAACGTCTCTCCAGATGCTCAGTTCTCATAGATAAGTGTGTGTGAAAGCCGTACTTCACTTAGGTTGTTGGGAACACAAATTTTCTTTTCACTTGCTAACAATAGTACATACTTATATACGGGAGGTACTTGGTCCAACTTGGTTTTACAGTGTAAATGGCAGGAATTTCAAACTGGCACAAGGAAAAAGTGTAAGATGGTAGAGAATGTGTTTCTCCTGTATACCATTCCATTTGTGCTTGATGAACAAACTTCTCTCCACATGCTCATTTCTCAGATTAATGTGTGTGTGATAGCCGTCCTTCACCTAGCCTGTTGGGAACAAAAAGATTCTTTTCATTTGCAAACTAAACTACATAAATATATATGGGGAGGTTCTAGTTCCAACTCAGTTTTTCTGTGAACCTGCAGGAAATTCAAACCGGCACTATGAAACAGACTGAGAAAGCAGAATAAGGTTTTTTCCTGCTAACCGTTCCATTTGCATTAGATGAAAGAAATTCTCTCCACATGCTAAATTTTGAAAGATATGTTTCTGTGAAAGTCTTCCTTCAATTTCCTTGTTTGGAACACAAAATTTCTTTTCAGTTACAAACTTCACTACATACATATATATGGGGAGGTATAAGCTTCAAATCGGTTTTACACTGAAAACTGCAGGAACATCAAAGCAAAGTAGGAAACAGTCTAAAGAACCACAGTATGTGTTTAAATTGCAAGCCGTTCCATTTGTGTTAGATGAACGAAAGTCTATGCACATGTTCATTTGTGAGAAATAATTTTGTGTGAAAAACTTCTTCACATACCTTGATGGGAGCACAAAGTTTCTTTCAGTTGCAAACTACACTACATACGTATATACGGGGTGGTAATACACCAATGCGGTTTTACAGTGAAAATTGCAGAAGCTAAATACTGGCTCTAGGAAACATACAGAGAATCCAGAATAAATTTTTGTCCTGCAAACCATTCCCTTTGTGCTAGATGAAGGATCATCTTCCACGTGCTCATTTCTGAGAGATAAGTGTGTGTGAAAGCCGTCCTTTAACTATATTGTTGGGAACACAAAGTTTCTTTTCAGTTGCTACTATACTTCATACATATATATTGGTGGTACCAGCTAAAACTCGACTTTACAGTGAACACTGCAGGAACTTAAACCCGGCACATGGAAACATAATAAGAAACCAGAGTAAGTGTTTCTCCTGCTAAGCATTCCTATGTGCTACATGAATGAACGTCTCTCCACATGCCAAGTTCTTAGAGATAAGTGTGAGTGAATGCCGTCCTTCACCTAGCTTGTTGGGAAAACAAAGTTTCTTTTCAGTTGCAATATACACTTCATACATACATATAGGGAGGTATATTCTCCAACTCGCTTTTACAGTGAAAACTGCAGGAACTTGTACTCTGCACTGGGAAACAGACTGACAAAACAGAGTCAAAATATCTCCTGCCATCCCTTCCCTTTGTGCTAGATGAACGAACGTCTCTGCACATTCTTAGTTCTCAGACATAAGTTTGTTTGAAAGCTGTACTTTAACTAGCTTGATAGGAACACAAACCTTCTTTTCATTTGCAAACTACACTATATACATATATACGGGGAATTAATAGCTCCAGAACGGCTTTACACTGAAAACTGCAGGAACTTCAAACCGGCACTTGGGAACACACTGAGATAGCAGAGTAAGTGTTTCTCCTGCAAACCATTTGCATTGGGCTAGATGAAGGAACATCTCTCCACATGCTCAGTACTGAGAGACAAGTGTGTGTGAAATCCGACCTTTAAATATCCTGTTGTGAACACAAAGTATCTTTTCAGTTGCAAACTACACCACATACATATATATGGGGAATTACAAGCTCCAACTGGGTTTTACAGTAAAATCTTCAGGAAGTACAAACCGCCTCTAGGAAACAGAATGAGAAAGAAGTGTACAAATTTATCCTGCTACCAGTTCCATTTGTGATAGATGAAGGAACGTCTATCCACATGCTCAGTTGTGAGAAATAATTTTTGTGAAAGCCATCCTTCACATAGCTTGTTGGGAACACAAAGTTTCTTTTCAGTTGCAAACTACACTACATACGTATATATGGGTATGTAATACCACCAACGCGGTTTTACAGTGAAAACTGCAGGAACTTGAAACTGGCACTTAGAAACAGACTTAGATACCAGGCTAATTGTTTCTCTAGTAAAGGTTCCCTTTGTTTTCAATGAAGGAATTTCTCTTCACATGCTCAGTTCTCAGTGATAAGTGTATGTGAAAGCCGTCCTTCATTTACCATGTAGGGACCACTAAGTTTCTTTTCAGATGCAAACAACACTGCAGACTTATATAAGGGGAGGTTCTAGCTCCAACTCGTATTTACAGTGAAAACGGCAGGAATTTCAACCCAGCACAAGGAAACATAATGAGAAACAAGAGTAAGTGTTTCCCTTTAACACATTCCCATTGTGCTAGGTGAACGAACATCTCTCCACATGCTTATTTCTAAGAGATAATTGTGTGTGAAAGCCGTCCTTCAATTACCTTGTAGGGAACACAAAGTTTATTTTCAGTTGCAAACTATAATACATACATATATATGGTGAGGTACAAGCTCTAACTCGGCTTTAAGGTGAAAACAGCAGTAACTTCAAGCCGCCACTTGGAAACAGACTGAGAATCCAGAGTAAGTGTTTTTCCTGCAACCCGTTCCCTTAGTACAAGATGAACGAACGTCTCTTCACATGCTCAGTTCTGAGAAATAAGTGTATGTGAAAGCCGTCGTTCACCTAGCTTGTTGGGAACACATAGTTTCTATTCAGGTGCAAACTACAGTACATACATATATACGGGGAGGTACAAGCTCCAACTCAGTTTCACAGTGAAAACGGTAGAAACTTAAACCCGGCAAAAGGAAACATAATGAGAAACCAGAGTATTTGTTTCTCCTGCAACATGTTCCCTTCATACTAGGTGAATGAGAGTCTCTCCACATATTCAGTTCTGAGAAAACTTTTTGAGTGAAAGCCGTTTTTCATATAGTATGTTAGGAAAATAAATTTTCTTTTCAGGTGCAAGCTACACTATATATGTATATAAGGAGGTATTTCTCCAACTCGAATTTACAGTGAAAATTTCAGAAACTTGAAAGCAACACTGGAAAACAGACTGAGAAACCAGAGTCAATGTTTCCCCTACAATCCTTGCTTTTGTGCTAGATGAAAGAACGTCTCTCCACATGCTCAGCTCTGAGTGATAAGTGTGTGTGAAAGCCTTCCTTCACCTAGCTTTTAGGAAACACAAAGTTTCTTTTCAGTTGCAAACTACACTTGATACATATATATGGGGATGTACTAGATCCAACTTGGCTTTACAGTGAAAACAGCAGGAACTTCAAACCTGCAATTTGAAAAAGTCTGAGAAACCAGAGAAAGAGTTTGTCTTGCAAACCATTCCCTTTGAGCTAGATGAACGAAAGACTCTCCACATGATCAGTTCTGAGAGATAATTGTGTGTGAAAGCCGTACTTCACCTAGCTTGTTAGGAACCCAAAGTTCCATTTCATTTGAAAACTACACTACACACATTTATATAGGGAGATAATTTCTCCAAATCGGTTTACACTAAAAATTTCAGGAACTTCATACCGGAACTAGGAAACAGACTGAGAAAGCAGAGTAAGTATTTCTTCTGCTACCCGTTCCCATTTTACTACATGAACGATCTTCTCTCCACATGCTCAGTTCTGAGACATAAATTTGTGTGAAAGTCATCCTTCACATAGCTTGTAGGGAACAATAAGTTTCTTTTCAGTGGCAAACTACACTTCATAAATATATATGGGGAGGTACTAGCGTCGACTCGGCTATACAGTGAAAACTGCAGGAACTTGAAACCGACACATGGAAACAGACTGAGAAACCAGAGTATTTCTTTCTCCTGTAACACGTTCTTTGTGCAAGTTGAATGAAAGTCTCTCCACATGCTCAGTACTCAGAGATAAGTGTTTGTGAAAGCCGTCCTTCACTTAGATTGTTGGGAACACAAAGATTCTTTTCAGATGCAAACTAGAATACATACTTATATATGGGGAGGTACAAGCTCCAAAGCTGTATTACAGTATAAACTGCAGGAACTACGAACCGGCAATAGGAAAAAGACTGAGACACCAGAGTAAGTGTTTCTCCTGCAACCCGTTCCCTTTCTGCTATTTGAACGAACGTCTCTCCACATGCCCAGTTCTGAGAGATAAGTGTGTGTTTAAGCCGTTCTTCACATAGCTTGTTGGGAACACAAAGTATCTTTCCAGTTGCAATCTACACTACATAAATTTAAATGGGGAATTACTTGCTCCAACCCGGATGTACATTGAAAACGGCAGGATCTTCATACCGGCACTAGGAAACAGACTGAGAAACCAGAGTAAGTATTTCTCCTGCTAATCGTTCCCATGTTACTACATGAACGAACTTCTCTCCACATGCTCAGTTCTGAGAAATAAATTTGTGTGAAAGCCATCCTTCACATGGCTTGTAGGGAACACAAAGCTTCTTTTCAGTTGAAAATTACACTACTTACGTATATATGGGGTGGTACTATCTCCAAATCAGTTTTATAGTGAAAACTGCAGGAATTTCAAACTGGCACTAGGAAACATACTGAGAGACCAGAGTAAGAGTTTATCCTGCAAACCATTCCCTTTGTGCTTGATGAAGGAGTATCTCTCCAATGCTCAGTTCTGAGAGATAAGTGTGTGTGATATCCGTCCTTTAAATACCTTGTTGGGAACACAAATTTTATTTTCGGTTGCAAATTACATTTCATCCATATATATTGGGTGTTAATACCTCCAAGCCGCCTTTACAGTGAAAACTGCAGGTACTTCAAAACACCACTTGGAAACAGACTGAGAAACCAGAGTAAGTGTTTCTCCATTAAACCGTTCTATTTGTGCTAGATGAACGAACAGCTCTCCACATGCTCAGTTCTCATAGATAAGTGTGTGTGAAAGCCGTACTTCACCTAGAATGTTTGGAACACAAATTTTCTTTTCACTTGCAAACAACAGTACATATTTATATACCGGGAGTTATGAGGTCCAACTTCTTTTCACAGTGTAAATGGCAGGATCATCAAACCGGCACAAGGAAAAAGTGTAAGATAGTAGAGAATGTGTTTCTCCTGTATACCATTCCATTTTTGCTTGATGAACGAACGTCTATCCACATGCTCAGTTCTCAGATTAATGTGTGTGTTATAGCCGTCCTTCACTAATCCTGTTGGGAAAAAAAAGATTCTTTTCATTTGCAAACTAAACTACATAAATATATATTGGGAGGTACTAGTTCCAACTCGGTTTTACTGTGAAACCTGCAGGAACTTCAAACCGGCACTATGAAACAGACTGGGAAATCAGAATAAGGTTTTCCCCTGCTAACCGTTCCGTTTGCATTAGATGAAAGAAATTCTCTCCACATGCTAAATTCTGAGAGATATGATTCTGTGAAAGCCTACCTTCAATTTCCTTGTTCGGAACACAAAATTTCTTTTCAGTTTCAAACTTCACTACATACATATATATGGGGAGGTATAAGCTTCAACTCGGTTTTACACTGGAAACTGCAGGAACATCAAAGCAAAACTAGGAAACAGTCTAAGTAACAAGAGTATGTGTTTCACTTACAAACCGTTCCATTTGTGTTAGATGAACGAAAGTCTCTGCACATGCTAAGATCTGAGAAATATGTATGTGTGAAAGCCGTCCTTCACATAGCTTGTTGGGAACACAAAGTTTCTTTTCAGTTGCAAACTACACTACATACGTATATACGGGGTGGTACTATCTCCAACGTGGTTTTTCAGTGAAAATTGCAGGAACAAAAAACTGGCACAAGGAAAATACTGAGAAACCAGATTAAGTCTTTGTCCTGCAAAATTTTCCCTTTGTGCTAGGTGAACGAACATCTCTCCACATGCTCATTTCTAAGAGATAATTGTGTGTGAAAGCCATCCTTCAATTACCTTTTAGGGAACACAAAGATTCTTTTAAGTTGAAAACTATTATACATCCATATACATGGTGAGGTACAAGCTCTAACACGGCTTTACAGTGAAAACAGCTGTAACTTCAAACCGCCACTTGGAAACTGACTGAGAATCCAGAGTAAGTGTTTTTCCTGCAAACCGTTCCCTTAGTACTAGATGAAACAATGTCTCTCCACATGCTCAGTTCTGAGAAATAATTGTGTGTGAAAGCCGTCATTCACCTAGCTTGTTGGGAACACATAGTTTCTATTCAGGAGCAAACTACAGTACATAACTATATACGGGGAGGTACAAGCTCCAAATCAATTTCACAGTGAAAACGGAAAAAATTAAAACCAGCAAAAGGAAACATAATGAGAAACCAGAGTATTTGTTTCTCCTGCAACATGTTCCCTTCATACTAGGTGAATGAGAGTCTGTCCACATATTCAGTTCTGAGAAAACTTTTTCAGTGAAAGCCGTTTTTCATATAGCTTGTTAGGAAAATAAATTTATATTTCAGTTGCAATCTACATTACATACGTATATAAGGAGGTATATTCTCCAAATGGATTTACAGTAAAAACTGCAGAAACTTGATAGCAACACTCGGAAACAGACTGAGAATCCAGAGTCAATGTTTCCCCTACAATCCTTTGTTTTGTGCTAGATGAAAGAACGTCTCTCCACATGCTCAGTTCTGAGTGATAAGGTTGTGTGAAAGCCTTCCTTCACCTAGCTTCTAGGGAACACAAAGTTTCTTTTCAGTTGCAAACTACACTTCATATATATATATGGGGAGGTACTAGCGCCGACTCGGCTTTACAGTGAAAATTGCAGGAACTTGAAAACGACACTTGGAAACAGACTGAGAAACCAGAGTATTTCTTCCTCTTGTAACACTTTCTTTGGGCACGGTGAAAGAAAGTCTCTCCACATGCTCAGTTCTCAGAGATAAGTGTTTGTGAAAGCCGTCCTTCACTTAGATTGTTGGGAATACAAAGATTCTTTTCAGTTGCAAACTACAATACATACTTATATATGGGGAAGTACTAGCTCCAAAGCTTTATTACAGTAAAAACTGCAGGAACTACAAATCGGCAATAGGAAAAAGACTGAGAAACCAGAGTAAGTGTTTCTCCTGCATCCCGTTCACTTTCTGCTATTTGAACGAACGTCTCTCCACATGCCCAGTTCTGAGAGATAAGTGTGTGTTTAAGCCGTTCTTCACATAGCTTGTTGGGAACACAAAGTATCTTTCCAGTAGCAATCTACACTACATACATTTAAATGGGGAATTACTAGCTCCAACACGGAATTACAATGAAAACGGCAGGAACTTCATACTGACACTAGGAAACAGACTGAGAAAGCAGAGTAAGTATTTCTCCTGCTACCCTTTCCCATTTTACTACATGAACGAAATTATTTCCACATGCTCAGTTCTGAGAAATAAATTTGTGTGAAAGCCATCCTTCACATAGCTTGTTGGGAACACAAATATTCTTTTCAGTTGCAAACTACACTACTTACGTATATACGGGTTGGTATTATTTCCAACTATGTTTTATAGTGAAAAGTGCAGGAACTTCAACTGGCACTAGGAAACATACTGAGAGACCAGAGTAAGAGTTTCTCCTGCAACCCATTTCCTTTGTGCTAGATGAAGGAATATCTATACAATGCTCAGTTCTGAGAGATAAGTGTGTGTGATAGCCGTCCTTTAAATAGCTTGTTGGGTAGTCAATTTTAATTTTCGGTTGCAAATTACATTTCATCCATTTATATTGGGAGTTAATAGATCCAAGACGCCTTTAAAGTGAAACCTGCAGGTACTTCAAACTGCCACTTGGAAACAGACTGAGAAACAATAGTAAGTGTTTCTCCATGAAACCGTTCTATTTGTGCTATGAACGAACGTCTCTCCAGATGCTCAGTTCTCATAGATAAGTGTGTGTGAAAGCCGTACTTCACTTAGGTTGTTGGGAACACAAATTTTCTTTTCACTTGCTAACAATAGTACATACTTATATACGGGAGGTACTTGGTCCAACTTGGTTTTACAGTGTAAATGGCAGGAATTTCAAACTGGCACAAGGAAAAAGTGTAAGATGGTAGAGAATGTGTTTCTCCTGTATACCATTCCATTTGTGCTTGATGAACAAACTTCTCTCCACATGCTCATTTCTCAGATTAATGTGTGTGTGATAGCCGTCCTTCACCTAGCCTGTTGGGAACAAAAAGATTCTTTTCATTTGCAAACTAAACTACATAAATATATATGGGGAGGTTCTAGTTCCAACTCAGTTTTTCTGTGAACCTGCAGGAAATTCAAACCGGCACTATGAAACAGACTGAGAAAGCAGAATAAGGTTTTTTCCTGCTAACCGTTCCATTTGCATTAGATGAAAGAAATTCTCTCCACATGCTAAATTTTGAAAGATATGTTTCTGTGAAAGTCTTCCTTCAATTTCCTTGTTTGGAACACAAAATTTCTTTTCAGTTACAAACTTCACTACATACATATATATGGGGAGGTATAAGCTTCAAATCGGTTTTACACTGAAAACTGCAGGAACATCAAAGCAAAGTAGGAAACAGTCTAAAGAACCACAGTATGTGTTTAAATTGCAAGCCGTTCCATTTGTGTTAGATGAACGAAAGTCTATGCACATGTTCATTTGTGAGAAATAATTTTGTGTGAAAAACTTCTTCACATACCTTGATGGGAGCACAAAGTTTCTTTCAGTTGCAAACTACACTACATACGTATATACGGGGTGGTAATACACCAATGCGGTTTTACAGTGAAAATTGCAGAAGCTAAATACTGGCTCTAGGAAACATACAGAGAATCCAGAATAAATTTTTGTCCTGCAAACCATTCCCTTTGTGCTAGATGAAGGATCATCTTCCACGTGCTCATTTCTGAGAGATAAGTGTGTGTGAAAGCCGTCCTTTAACTATATTGTTGGGAACACAAAGTTTCTTTTCAGTTGCTACTATACTTCATACATATATATTGGTGGTACCAGCTAAAACTCGACTTTACAGTGAACACTGCAGGAACTTAAACCCGGCACATGGAAACATAATAAGAAACCAGAGTAAGTGTTTCTCCTGCTAAGCATTCCTATGTGCTACATGAATGAACGTCTCTCCACATGCCAAGTTCTTAGAGATAAGTGTGAGTGAATGCCGTCCTTCACCTAGCTTGTTGGGAAAACAAAGTTTCTTTTCAGTTGCAATATACACTTCATACATACATATAGGGAGGTATATTCTCCAACTCGCTTTTACAGTGAAAACTGCAGGAACTTGTACTCTGCACTGGGAAACAGACTGACAAAACAGAGTCAAAATATCTCCTGCCATCCCTTCCCTTTGTGCTAGATGAACGAACGTCTCTGCACATTCTTAGTTCTCAGACATAAGTTTGTTTGAAAGCTGTACTTTAACTAGCTTGATAGGAACACAAACCTTCTTTTCATTTGCAAACTACACTATATACATATATACGGGGAATTAATAGCTCCAGAACGGCTTTACACTGAAAACTGCAGGAACTTCAAACCGGCACTTGGGAACACACTGAGATAGCAGAGTAAGTGTTTCTCCTGCAAACCATTTGCATTGGGCTAGATGAAGGAACATCTCTCCACATGCTCAGTACTGAGAGACAAGTGTGTGTGAAATCCGACCTTTAAATATCCTGTTGTGAACACAAAGTATCTTTTCAGTTGCAAACTACACCACATACATATATATGGGGAATTACAAGCTCCAACTGGGTTTTACAGTAAAATCTTCAGGAAGTACAAACCGCCTCTAGGAAACAGAATGAGAAAGAAGTGTACAAATTTATCCTGCTACCAGTTCCATTTGTGATAGATGAAGGAACGTCTATCCACATGCTCAGTTGTGAGAAATAATTTTTGTGAAAGCCATCCTTCACATAGCTTGTTGGGAACACAAAGTTTCTTTTCAGTTGCAAACTACACTACATACGTATATATGGGTATGTAATACCACCAACGCGGTTTTACAGTGAAAACTGCAGGAACTTGAAACTGGCACTTAGAAACAGACTTAGATACCAGGCTAATTGTTTCTCTAGTAAAGGTTCCCTTTGTTTTCAATGAAGGAATTTCTCTTCACATGCTCAGTTCTCAGTGATAAGTGTATGTGAAAGCCGTCCTTCATTTACCATGTAGGGACCACTAAGTTTCTTTTCAGATGCAAACAACACTGCAGACTTATATAAGGGGAGGTTCTAGCTCCAACTCGTATTTACAGTGAAAACGGCAGGAATTTCAACCCAGCACAAGGAAACATAATGAGAAACAAGAGTAAGTGTTTCCCTTTAACACATTCCCATTGTGCTAGGTGAACGAACATCTCTCCACATGCTTATTTCTAAGAGATAATTGTGTGTGAAAGCCGTCCTTCAATTACCTTGTAGGGAACACAAAGTTTATTTTCAGTTGCAAACTATAATACATACATATATATGGTGAGGTACAAGCTCTAACTCGGCTTTAAGGTGAAAACAGCAGTAACTTCAAGCCGCCACTTGGAAACAGACTGAGAATCCAGAGTAAGTGTTTTTCCTGCAACCCGTTCCCTTAGTACAAGATGAACGAACGTCTCTTCACATGCTCAGTTCTGAGAAATAAGTGTATGTGAAAGCCGTCGTTCACCTAGCTTGTTGGGAACACATAGTTTCTATTCAGGTGCAAACTACAGTACATACATATATACGGGGAGGTACAAGCTCCAACTCAGTTTCACAGTGAAAACGGTAGAAACTTAAACCCGGCAAAAGGAAACATAATGAGAAACCAGAGTATTTGTTTCTCCTGCAACATGTTCCCTTCATACTAGGTGAATGAGAGTCTCTCCACATATTCAGTTCTGAGAAAACTTTTTGAGTGAAAGCCGTTTTTCATATAGTATGTTAGGAAAATAAATTTTCTTTTCAGGTGCAAGCTACACTATATATGTATATAAGGAGGTATTTCTCCAACTCGAATTTACAGTGAAAATTTCAGAAACTTGAAAGCAACACTGGAAAACAGACTGAGAAACCAGAGTCAATGTTTCCCCTACAATCCTTGCTTTTGTGCTAGATGAAAGAACGTCTCTCCACATGCTCAGCTCTGAGTGATAAGTGTGTGTGAAAGCCTTCCTTCACCTAGCTTTTAGGAAACACAAAGTTTCTTTTCAGTTGCAAACTACACTTGATACATATATATGGGGATGTACTAGATCCAACTTGGCTTTACAGTGAAAACAGCAGGAACTTCAAACCTGCAATTTGAAAAAGTCTGAGAAACCAGAGAAAGAGTTTGTCTTGCAAACCATTCCCTTTGAGCTAGATGAACGAAAGACTCTCCACATGATCAGTTCTGAGAGATAATTGTGTGTGAAAGCCGTACTTCACCTAGCTTGTTAGGAACCCAAAGTTCCATTTCATTTGAAAACTACACTACACACATTTATATAGGGAGATAATTTCTCCAAATCGGTTTACACTAAAAATTTCAGGAACTTCATACCGGAACTAGGAAACAGACTGAGAAAGCAGAGTAAGTATTTCTTCTGCTACCCGTTCCCATTTTACTACATGAACGATCTTCTCTCCACATGCTCAGTTCTGAGACATAAATTTGTGTGAAAGTCATCCTTCACATAGCTTGTAGGGAACAATAAGTTTCTTTTCAGTGGCAAACTACACTTCATAAATATATATGGGGAGGTACTAGCGTCGACTCGGCTATACAGTGAAAACTGCAGGAACTTGAAACCGACACATGGAAACAGACTGAGAAACCAGAGTATTTCTTTCTCCTGTAACACGTTCTTTGTGCAAGTTGAATGAAAGTCTCTCCACATGCTCAGTACTCAGAGATAAGTGTTTGTGAAAGCCGTCCTTCACTTAGATTGTTGGGAACACAAAGATTCTTTTCAGATGCAAACTAGAATACATACTTATATATGGGGAGGTACAAGCTCCAAAGCTGTATTACAGTATAAACTGCAGGAACTACGAACCGGCAATAGGAAAAAGACTGAGACACCAGAGTAAGTGTTTCTCCTGCAACCCGTTCCCTTTCTGCTATTTGAACGAACGTCTCTCCACATGCCCAGTTCTGAGAGATAAGTGTGTGTTTAAGCCGTTCTTCACATAGCTTGTTGGGAACACAAAGTATCTTTCCAGTTGCAATCTACACTACATAAATTTAAATGGGGAATTACTTGCTCCAACCCGGATGTACATTGAAAACGGCAGGATCTTCATACCGGCACTAGGAAACAGACTGAGAAACCAGAGTAAGTATTTCTCCTGCTAATCGTTCCCATGTTACTACATGAACGAACTTCTCTCCACATGCTCAGTTCTGAGAAATAAATTTGTGTGAAAGCCATCCTTCACATGGCTTGTAGGGAACACAAAGCTTCTTTTCAGTTGAAAATTACACTACTTACGTATATATGGGGTGGTACTATCTCCAAATCAGTTTTATAGTGAAAACTGCAAGAATTTCAAACTGGCACTAGGAAACATACTGAGAGACCAGAGTAAGAGTTTATCCTGCAAACCATTCCCTTTGTGCTTGATGAAGGAGTATCTCTCCAATGCTCAGTTCTGAGAGATAAGTGTGTGTGATATCCGTCCTTTAAATACCTTGTTGGGAACACAAATTTTATTTTCGGTTGCAAATTACATTTCATCCATATATATTGGGTGTTAATACCTCCAAGCCGCCTTTACAGTGAAAACTGCAGGTACTTCAAAACACCACTTGGAAACAGACTGAGAAACCAGAGTAAGTGTTTCTCCATTAAACCGTTCTATTTGTGCTAGATGAACGAACAGCTCTCCACATGCTCAGTTCTCATAGATAAGTGTGTGTGAAAGCCGTACTTCACCTAGAATGTTTGGAACACAAATTTTCTTTTCACTTGCAAACAACAGTACATATTTATATACCGGGAGTTATGAGGTCCAACTTCTTTTCACAGTGTAAATGGCAGGATCATCAAACCGGCACAAGGAAAAAGTGTAAGATAGTAGAGAATGTGTTTCTCCTGTATACCATTCCATTTTTGCTTGATGAACGAACGTCTATCCACATGCTCAGTTCTCAGATTAATGTGTGTGTTATAGCCGTCCTTCACTAATCCTGTTGGGAAAAAAAAGATTCTTTTCATTTGCAAACTAAACTACATAAATATATATTGGGAGGTACTAGTTCCAACTCGGTTTTACTGTGAAACCTGCAGGAACTTCAAACCGGCACTATGAAACAGACTGGGAAATCAGAATAAGGTTTTCCCCTGCTAACCGTTCCGTTTGCATTAGATGAAAGAAATTCTCTCCACATGCTAAATTCTGAGAGATATGATTCTGTGAAAGCCTACCTTCAATTTCCTTGTTCGGAACACAAAATTTCTTTTCAGTTTCAAACTTCACTACATACATATATATGGGGAGGTATAAGCTTCAACTCGGTTTTACACTGGAAACTGCAGGAACATCAAAGCAAAACTAGGAAACAGTCTAAGTAACAAGAGTATGTGTTTCACTTACAAACCGTTCCATTTGTGTTAGATGAACGAAAGTCTCTGCACATGCTAAGATCTGAGAAATATGTATGTGTGAAAGCCGTCCTTCACATAGCTTGTTGGGAACACAAAGTTTCTTTTCAGTTGCAAACTACACTACATACGTATATACGGGGTGGTACTATCTCCAACGTGGTTTTTCAGTGAAAATTGCAGGAACAAAAAACTGGCACAAGGAAAATACTGAGAAACCAGATTAAGTCTTTGTCCTGCAAAATTTTCCCTTTGTGCTAGGTGAACGAACATCTCTCCACATGCTCATTTCTAAGAGATAATTGTGTGTGAAAGCCATCCTTCAATTACCTTTTAGGGAACACAAAGATTCTTTTAAGTTGAAAACTATTATACATCCATATACATGGTGAGGTACAAGCTCTAACACGGCTTTACAGTGAAAACAGCTGTAACTTCAAACCGCCACTTGGAAACTGACTGAGAATCCAGAGTAAGTGTTTTTCCTGCAAACCGTTCCCTTAGTACTAGATGAAACAATGTCTCTCCACATGCTCAGTTCTGAGAAATAATTGTGTGTGAAAGCCGTCATTCACCTAGCTTGTTGGGAACACATAGTTTCTATTCAGGAGCAAACTACAGTACATAACTATATATGGGGAGGTACAAGCTCCAAATCAATTTCACAGTGAAAACGGAAAAAATTAAAACCAGCAAAAGGAAACATAATGAGAAACCAGAGTATTTGTTTCTCCTGCAACATGTTCCCTTCATACTAGGTGAATGAGAGTCTGTCCACATATTCAGTTCTGAGAAAACTTTTTCAGTGAAAGCCGTTTTTCATATAGCTTGTTAGGAAAATAAATTTATATTTCAGTTGCAATCTACATTACATACGTATATAAGGAGGTATATTCTCCAAATGGATTTACAGTAAAAACTGCAGAAACTTGATAGCAACACTCGGAAACAGACTGAGAATCCAGAGTCAATGTTTCCCCTACAATCCTTTGTTTTGTGCTAGATGAAAGAACGTCTCTCCACATGCTCAGTTCTGAGTGATAAGGTTGTGTGAAAGCCTTCCTTCACCTAGCTTCTAGGGAACACAAAGTTTCTTTTCAGTTGCAAACTACACTTCATATATATATATGGGGAGGTACTAGCGCCGACTCGGCTTTACAGTGAAAATTGCAGGAACTTGAAAACGACACTTGGAAACAGACTGAGAAACCAGAGTATTTCTTCCTCTTGTAACACTTTCTTTGGGCACGGTGAAAGAAAGTCTCTCCACATGCTCAGTTCTCAGAGATAAGTGTTTGTGAAAGCCGTCCTTCACTTAGATTGTTGGGAATACAAAGATTCTTTTCAGTTGCAAACTACAATACATACTTATATATGGGGAAGTACTAGCTCCAAAGCTTTATTACAGTAAAAACTGCAGGAACTACAAATCGGCAATAGGAAAAAGACTGAGAAACCAGAGTAAGTGTTTCTCCTGCATCCCGTTCACTTTCTGCTATTTGAACGAACGTCTCTCCACATGCCCAGTTCTGAGAGATAAGTGTGTGTTTAAGCCGTTCTTCACATAGCTTGTTGGGAACACAAAGTATCTTTCCAGTAGCAATCTACACTACATACATTTAAATGGGGAATTACTAGCTCCAACACGGAATTACAATGAAAACGGCAGGAACTTCATACTGACACTAGGAAACAGACTGAGAAAGCAGAGTAAGTATTTCTCCTGCTACCCTTTCCCATTTTACTACATGAACGAAATTATTTCCACATGCTCAGTTCTGAGAAATAAATTTGTGTGAAAGCCATCCTTCACATAGCTTGTTGGGAACACAAATATTCTTTTCAGTTGCAAACTACACTACTTACGTATATACGGGTTGGTATTATTTCCAACTATGTTTTATAGTGAAAAGTGCAGGAACTTCAACTGGCACTAGGAAACATACTGAGAGACCAGAGTAAGAGTTTCTCCTGCAACCCATTTCCTTTGTGCTAGATGAAGGAATATCTATACAATGCTCAGTTCTGAGAGATAAGTGTGTGTGATAGCCGTCCTTTAAATAGCTTGTTGGGTAGTCAATTTTAATTTTCGGTTGCAAATTACATTTCATCCATTTATATTGGGAGTTAATAGATCCAAGACGCCTTTAAAGTGAAACCTGCAGGTACTTCAAACTGCCACTTGGAAACAGACTGAGAAACAATAGTAAGTGTTTCTCCATGAAACCGTTCTATTTGTGCTATGAACGAACGTCTCTCCAGATGCTCAGTTCTCATAGATAAGTGTGTGTGAAAGCCGTACTTCACTTAGGTTGTTGGGAACACAAATTTTCTTTTCACTTGCTAACAATAGTACATACTTATATACGGGAGGTACTTGGTCCAACTTGGTTTTACAGTGTAAATGGCAGGAATTTCAAACTGGCACAAGGAAAAAGTGTAAGATGGTAGAGAATGTGTTTCTCCTGTATACCATTCCATTTGTGCTTGATGAACAAACTTCTCTCCACATGCTCATTTCTCAGATTAATGTGTGTGTGATAGCCGTCCTTCACCTAGCCTGTTGGGAACAAAAAGATTCTTTTCATTTGCAAACTAAACTACATAAATATATATGGGGAGGTTCTAGTTCCAACTCAGTTTTTCTGTGAACCTGCAGGAAATTCAAACCGGCACTATGAAACAGACTGAGAAAGCAGAATAAGGTTTTTTCCTGCTAACCGTTCCATTTGCATTAGATGAAAGAAATTCTCTCCACATGCTAAATTTTGAAAGATATGTTTCTGTGAAAGTCTTCCTTCAATTTCCTTGTTTGGAACACAAAATTTCTTTTCAGTTACAAACTTCACTACATACATATATATGGGGAGGTATAAGCTTCAAATCGGTTTTACACTGAAAACTGCAGGAACATCAAAGCAAAGTAGGAAACAGTCTAAAGAACCACAGTATGTGTTTAAATTGCAAGCCGTTCCATTTGTGTTAGATGAACGAAAGTCTATGCACATGTTCATTTGTGAGAAATAATTTTGTGTGAAAAACTTCTTCACATACCTTGATGGGAGCACAAAGTTTCTTTCAGTTGCAAACTACACTACATACGTATATACGGGGTGGTAATACACCAATGCGGTTTTACAGTGAAAATTGCAGAAGCTAAATACTGGCTCTAGGAAACATACAGAGAATCCAGAATAAATTTTTGTCCTGCAAACCATTCCCTTTGTGCTAGATGAAGGATCATCTTCCACGTGCTCATTTCTGAGAGATAAGTGTGTGTGAAAGCCGTCCTTTAACTATATTGTTGGGAACACAAAGTTTCTTTTCAGTTGCTACTATACTTCATACATATATATTGGTGGTACCAGCTAAAACTCGACTTTACAGTGAACACTGCAGGAACTTAAACCCGGCACATGGAAACATAATAAGAAACCAGAGTAAGTGTTTCTCCTGCTAAGCATTCCTATGTGCTACATGAATGAACGTCTCTCCACATGCCAAGTTCTTAGAGATAAGTGTGAGTGAATGCCGTCCTTCACCTAGCTTGTTGGGAAAACAAAGTTTCTTTTCAGTTGCAATATACACTTCATACATACATATAGGGAGGTATATTCTCCAACTCGCTTTTACAGTGAAAACTGCAGGAACTTGTACTCTGCACTGGGAAACAGACTGACAAAACAGAGTCAAAATATCTCCTGCCATCCCTTCCCTTTGTGCTAGATGAACGAACGTCTCTGCACATTCTTAGTTCTCAGACATAAGTTTGTTTGAAAGCTGTACTTTAACTAGCTTGATAGGAACACAAACCTTCTTTTCATTTGCAAACTACACTATATACATATATACGGGGAATTAATAGCTCCAGAACGGCTTTACACTGAAAACTGCAGGAACTTCAAACCGGCACTTGGGAACACACTGAGATAGCAGAGTAAGTGTTTCTCCTGCAAACCATTTGCATTGGGCTAGATGAAGGAACATCTCTCCACATGCTCAGTACTGAGAGACAAGTGTGTGTGAAATCCGACCTTTAAATATCCTGTTGTGAACACAAAGTATCTTTTCAGTTGCAAACTACACCACATACATATATATGGGGAATTACAAGCTCCAACTGGGTTTTACAGTAAAATCTTCAGGAAGTACAAACCGCCTCTAGGAAACAGAATGAGAAAGAAGTGTACAAATTTATCCTGCTACCAGTTCCATTTGTGATAGATGAAGGAACGTCTATCCACATGCTCAGTTGTGAGAAATAATTTTTGTGAAAGCCATCCTTCACATAGCTTGTTGGGAACACAAAGTTTCTTTTCAGTTGCAAACTACACTACATACGTATATATGGGTATGTAATACCACCAACGCGGTTTTACAGTGAAAACTGCAGGAACTTGAAACTGGCACTTAGAAACAGACTTAGATACCAGGCTAATTGTTTCTCTAGTAAAGGTTCCCTTTGTTTTCAATGAAGGAATTTCTCTTCACATGCTCAGTTCTCAGTGATAAGTGTATGTGAAAGCCGTCCTTCATTTACCATGTAGGGACCACTAAGTTTCTTTTCAGATGCAAACAACACTGCAGACTTATATAAGGGGAGGTTCTAGCTCCAACTCGTATTTACAGTGAAAACGGCAGGAATTTCAACCCAGCACAAGGAAACATAATGAGAAACAAGAGTAAGTGTTTCCCTTTAACACATTCCCATTGTGCTAGGTGAACGAACATCTCTCCACATGCTTATTTCTAAGAGATAATTGTGTGTGAAAGCCGTCCTTCAATTACCTTGTAGGGAACACAAAGTTTATTTTCAGTTGCAAACTATAATACATACATATATATGGTGAGGTACAAGCTCTAACTCGGCTTTAAGGTGAAAACAGCAGTAACTTCAAGCCGCCACTTGGAAACAGACTGAGAATCCAGAGTAAGTGTTTTTCCTGCAACCCGTTCCCTTAGTACAAGATGAACGAACGTCTCTTCACATGCTCAGTTCTGAGAAATAAGTGTATGTGAAAGCCGTCGTTCACCTAGCTTGTTGGGAACACATAGTTTCTATTCAGGTGCAAACTACAGTACATACATATATACGGGGAGGTACAAGCTCCAACTCAGTTTCACAGTGAAAACGGTAGAAACTTAAACCCGGCAAAAGGAAACATAATGAGAAACCAGAGTATTTGTTTCTCCTGCAACATGTTCCCTTCATACTAGGTGAATGAGAGTCTCTCCACATATTCAGTTCTGAGAAAACTTTTTGAGTGAAAGCCGTTTTTCATATAGTATGTTAGGAAAATAAATTTTCTTTTCAGGTGCAAGCTACACTATATATGTATATAAGGAGGTATTTCTCCAACTCGAATTTACAGTGAAAATTTCAGAAACTTGAAAGCAACACTGGAAAACAGACTGAGAAACCAGAGTCAATGTTTCCCCTACAATCCTTGCTTTTGTGCTAGATGAAAGAACGTCTCTCCACATGCTCAGCTCTGAGTGATAAGTGTGTGTGAAAGCCTTCCTTCACCTAGCTTTTAGGAAACACAAAGTTTCTTTTCAGTTGCAAACTACACTTGATACATATATATGGGGATGTACTAGATCCAACTTGGCTTTACAGTGAAAACAGCAGGAACTTCAAACCTGCAATTTGAAAAAGTCTGAGAAACCAGAGAAAGAGTTTGTCTTGCAAACCATTCCCTTTGAGCTAGATGAACGAAAGACTCTCCACATGATCAGTTCTGAGAGATAATTGTGTGTGAAAGCCGTACTTCACCTAGCTTGTTAGGAACCCAAAGTTCCATTTCATTTGAAAACTACACTACACACATTTATATAGGGAGATAATTTCTCCAAATCGGTTTACACTAAAAATTTCAGGAACTTCATACCGGAACTAGGAAACAGACTGAGAAAGCAGAGTAAGTATTTCTTCTGCTACCCGTTCCCATTTTACTACATGAACGATCTTCTCTCCACATGCTCAGTTCTGAGACATAAATTTGTGTGAAAGTCATCCTTCACATAGCTTGTAGGGAACAATAAGTTTCTTTTCAGTGGCAAACTACACTTCATAAATATATATGGGGAGGTACTAGCGCCGACTCGGCTATACAGTGAAAACTGCAGGAACTTGAAACCGACACTTGGAAACAGACTGAGAAACCAGAGTATTTCTTTCTCCTGTAACACGTTCTTTGTGCAAGTTGAATGAAAGTCTCTCCACATGCTCAGTACTCAGAGATAAGTGTTTGTGAAAGCCGTCCTTCACTTAGATTGTTGGGAACACAAAGATTCTTTTCAGATGCAAACTAGAATACATACTTATATATGGGGAGGTACAAGCTCCAAAGCTGTATTACAGTATAAACTGCAGGAACTACGAACCGGCAATAGGAAAAAGACTGAGACACCAGAGTAAGTGTTTCTCCTGCAACCCGTTCCCTTTCTGCTATTTGAACGAACGTCTCTCCACATGCCCAGTTCTGAGAGATAAGTGTGTGTTTAAGCCGTTCTTCACATAGCTTGTTGGGAACACAAAGTATCTTTCCAGTTGCAATCTACACTACATAAATTTAAATGGGGAATTACTTGCTCCAACACGGATGTACATTGAAAACGGCAGGATCTTCATACCGGCACTAGGAAACAGACTGAGAAACCAGAGTAAGTATTTCTCCAGCTAATCGTTCCCATGTTACTACATGAACGAACTTCTCTCCACATGCTCAGTTCTGAGAAATAAATTTGTGTGAAAGCCATCCTTCACATGGCTTGTAGGGAACACAAAGCTTCTTTTCAGTTGAAAATTACACTACTTACGTATATATGGGATGGTACTATCTCCAAATCAGTTTTATAGTGAAAACTGCAAGAATTTCAAACTGGCACTAGGAAACATACTGAGAGACCAGAGTAAGAGTTTATCCTGCAAACCATTCCCTTTGTGCTTGATGAAGGAGTATCTCTCCAATGCTCAGTTCTGAGAGATAAGTGTGTGTGATATCCGTCCTTTAAATACCTTGTTGGGAACACAAATTTTATTTTCGGTTGCAAATTACATTTCATCCATATATATTGGGTGTTAATACCTCCAAGCCGCCTTTACAGTGAAAACTGCAGGTACTTCAAAACACCACTTGGAAACAGACTGAGAAACCAGAGTAAGTGTTTCTCCATTAAACCGTTCTATTTGTGCTAGATGAACGAACAGCTCTCCACATGCTCAGTTCTCATAGATAAGTGTGTGTGAAAGCCGTACTTCACCTAGAATGTTTGGAACACAAATTTTCTTTTCACTTGCAAACAACAGTACATATTTATATACCGGGAGTTATGAGGTCCAACTTCTTTTCACAGTGTAAATGGCAGGATCATCAAACCGGCACAAGGAAAAAGTGTAAGATAGTAGAGAATGTGTTTCTCCTGTATACCATTCCATTTTTGCTTGATGAACGAACGTCTATCCACATGCTCAGTTCTCAGATTAATGTGTGTGTTATAGCCGTCCTTCACTAATCCTGTTGGGAAAAAAAAGATTCTTTTCATTTGCAAACTAAACTACATAAATATATATTGGGAGGTACTAGTTCCAACTCGGTTTTACTGTGAAACCTGCAGGAACTTCAAACCGGCACTATGAAACAGACTGGGAAATCAGAATAAGGTTTCCCCTGCTAACCGTTCCGTTTGCATTAGATGAAAGAAATTCTCTCCACATGCTAAATTCTGAGAGATATGATTCTGTGAAAGCCTACCTTCAATTTCCTTGTTCGGAACACAAAATTTCTTTTCAGTTTCAAACTTCACTACATACATATATATGGGGAGGTATAAGCTTCAACTCGGTTTTACACTGGAAACTGCAGGAACATCAAAGCAAAACTAGGAAACAGTCTAAGTAACAAGAGTATGTGTTTCACTTACAAACCGTTATATTTGTGTTAGATGAACGAAAGTCTCTGCACATGCTAAGATCTGAGAAATATGTATGTGTGAAAGCCGTCCTTCACATAGCTTGTTGGGAACACAAAGTTTCTTTTCAGTTGCAAACTACACTACATACGTATATACGGGGTGGTACTATCTCCAACGTGGTTTTTCAGTGAAAATTGCAGGAACAAAAAACTGGCACAAGGAAACATACTGAGAAACCAGATTAAGTCTTTGTCCTGCAAAATTTTCCCTTTGTGCTAGGTGAACGAACATCTCTCCACATGCTCATTTCTAAGAGATAATTGTGTGTGAAAGCCATCCTTCAATTACCTTTTAGGGAACACAAAGATTCTTTTAAGTTGAAAACTATTATACATCCATATACATGGTGAGGTACAAGCTGTAACACGGCTTTACAGTGAAAACAGCTGTAACTTCAAACCGCCACTTGGAAACTGACTGAGAATCCAGAGTAAGTGTTTTTCCTGCAAACCGTTCCCTTAGTACTAGATGAAACAATGTCTCTCCACATGCTCAGTTCTGAGAAATAATTGTGTGTGAAAGCCGTCATTCACCTAGCTTGTTGGGAACACATAGTTTCTATTCAGGAGCAAACTACAGTACATAACTATATACGGGGAGGTACAAGCTCCAAATCAATTTCACAGTGAAAACGGAAAAAATTAAAACCAGCAAAAGGAAACATAATGAGAAACCAGAGTATTTGTTTCTCCTGCAACATGTTCCCTTCATACTAGGTGAATGAGAGTCTGTCCACATATTCAGTTCTGAGAAAACTTTTTCAGTGAAAGCCGTTTTTCATATAGCTTGTTAGGAAAATAAATTTATATTTCAGTTGCAATCTACATTACATACGTATATAAGGAGGTATATTCTCCAAATGGATTTACAGTAAAAACTGCAGAAACTTGATAGCAACACTCGGAAACAGACTGAGAATCCAGAGTCAATGTTTCCCCTACAATCCTTTGTTTTGTGCTAGATGAAAGAACGTCTCTCCACATGCTCAGTTCTGAGTGATAAGTTTGTGTGAAAGCCTTCCTTCACCTAGCTTCTAGGGAACACAAAGTTTCTTTTCAGTTGCAAACTACACTTCATATATATATATGGGGAGGTACTAGCGCCGACTCGGCTTTACAGTGAAAATTGCAGGAACTTGAAAACGACACTTGGAAACAGACTGAGAAACCAGTGTATTTCTTACTCTTGTAACACTTTCTTTGGGCACGGTGAATGAAAGTCTCTCCACATGCTCAGTTCTCAGAGATAAGTGTTTGTGAAAGCCGTCCTTCACTTAGATTGTTGGGAATACAAAGATTCTTTTCAGTTGCAAACTACAATACATACTTATATATGGGGAAGTACTAGCTCCAAAGCTTTATTACAGTAAAAACTGCAGGAACTACAAATCGGCAATAGGAAAAAGACTGAGAAACCAGAGTAAGTGTTTCTCCTGCATCCCGTTCACTTTCTGCTATTTGAACGAAAGTCTCTCCACATGCCCAGTTCTGAGAGATAAGTGTGTGTTTAAGCCGTTCTTCACATAGCTTGTTGGGAACACAAAGTATCTTTCCAGTTGCAATCTACACTACATACATTTAAATGGGGAATTACTAGCTCCAACACGGAATTACAATGAAAACGGCAGGAACTTCATACTGGCACTAGGAAACAGACTGAGAAAGCAGAGTAAGTATTTCTCCTGCTACCCTTTCCCATTTTACTACATGAACGAAATTATTTCCACATGCTCAGTTCTGAGAAATAAATTTGTGTGAAAGCCATCCTTCACATAGCTTGTTGGGAACACAAATATTCTTTTCAGTTGCAAACTACACTACTTACGTATATACGGGTTGGTATTATTTCCAACTATGTTTTATAGTGAAAAGTGCAGGAACTTCAACTGGCACTAGGAAACATACTGAGAGACCAGAGTAAGAGTTTCTCCTGCAACCCATTTCCTTTGTGCTAGATGAAGGAATATCTATCCAATGCTCAGTTCTGAGAGATAAGTGTGTGTGATAGCCGTCCTTTAAATAGCTTGTTGGGTAATCAATTTTAATTTTCGGTTGCAAATTACATTTCATCCATTTATATTGGGAGTTAATAGATCCAAGACGCCTCTAAAGTGAAACCTGCAGGTACTTCAAACTGCCACTTGGAAACAGACTGAGAAACAATAGTAAGTGTTTCTCCATGAAACCGTTCTATTTGTGCTATGAACGAACGTCTCTCCAGATGCTCAGTTCTCATAGATAAGTGTGTGTGAAAGCCGTACTTCACTTAGGTTGTTGGGAACACAAATTTTCTTTTCACTTGCTAACAATAGTACATACTTATATACGGGAGGTACTTGGTCCAACTTGGTTTTACAGTGTAAATGGCAGGAATTTCAAACTGGCACAAGGAAAAAGTGTAAGATGGTAGAGAATGTGTTTCTCCTGTATACCATTCCATTTGTGCTTGATGAACAAACTTCTCTCCACATGCTCATCTCTCAGATTAATGTGTGTGTGATAGCCGTCCTTCACCTAGCCTGTTGGGAACAAAAAGATTCTTTTCATTTGCAAACTAAACTACATAAATATATATGGGGAGGTTCTAGTTCCAACTCAGATTTTCTGTGAACCTGCAGGAAATTCAAACCGGCACTATGAAACAGACTGAGAAAGCAGAATAAGGTTTTTTCCTGCTAACCGTTCCATTTGCATTAGATGAAAGAAATTCTCTCCACATGCTAAATTTTGAAAGATATGTTTCTGTGAAAGTCTTCCTTCAATTTCCTTGTTTGGAACACAAAATTTCTTTTCAGTTACAAACTTCACTACATACATATATATGGGGAGGTATAAGCTTCAAATCGGTTTTACACTGAAAACTGCAGGAACATCAAAGCAAAGTAGGAAACAGTCTAAAGAACCACAGTATGTGTTTAAATTGCAAGCCGTTCCATTTGTGTTAGATGAACGAAAGTCTATGCACATGTTCATTTGTGAGAAATAATTTTGTGTGAAAAACTTCTTCACATACCTTGATGGGAGCACAAAGTTTCTTTCAGTTGCAAACTACACTACATACGTATATACGGGGTGGTAATACGCCAACGCGGTTTTACAGTGAAAATTGCAGAAGCTAAATACTGGCTCTAGGAAACATACAGAGAATCCAGAATAAATTTTTGTCCTGCAAACCATTCCCTTTGTGCTAGATGAAGGATCATCTTCCACGTGCTCATTTCTGAGAGATAAGTGTGTGTGAAAGCCGTCCTTTAACTATATTGTTGGGAACACAAAGTTTCTTTTCAGTTGCTACTATACTTCATACATATATATTGGTGGTACCAGCTAAAACTCGACTTTACAGTGAACACTGCAGGAACTTAAACCCGGCACATGGAAACATAATAAGAAACCAGAGTAAGTGTTTCTCCTGCTAAGCATTCCTATGTGCTACATGAATGAACGTCTCTCCACATGCCAAGTTCTTAGAGATAAGTGTGAGTGAATGCCGTCCTTCACCTAGCTTGTTGGGAAAACAAAGTTTCTTTTCAGTTGCAATATACACTTCATACATACATATAGGGAGGTATATTCTCCAACTCGCTTTTACAGTGAAAACTGCAGGAACTTGTACTCTGCACTGGGAAACAGACTGACAAAACAGAGTCAAAATATCTCCTGCCATCCCTTCCCTTTGTGCTAGATGAACGAACGTCTCTGCACATTCTTAGTTCTCAGACATAAGTTTGTTTGAAAGCTGTACTTTAACTAGCTTGATAGGAACACAAACCTTCTTTTCATTTGCAAACTACACTATATACATATATACGGGGAATTAATAGCTCCAGAACGGCTTTACACTGAAAACTGCAGGAACTTCAAACCGGCACTTGGGAACACACTGAGATAGCAGAGTAAGTGTTTCTCCTGCAAACCATTTGCATTGGGCTAGATGAAGGAACATCTCTCCACATGCTCAGTACTGAGAGACAAGTGTGTGTGAAATCCGACCTTTAAATATCCTGTTGTGAACACAAAGTATCTTTTCAGTTGCAAACTACACCACATACATATATATGGGGAATTACAAGCTCCAACTGGGTTTTACAGTAAAATCTTCAGGAAGTACAAACCGCCTCTAGGAAACAGAATGAGAAAGAAGTGTACAAATTTATCCTGCTACCAGTTCCATTTGTGATAGATGAAGGAACGTCTATCCACATGCTCAGTTGTGAGAAATAGTTTTTGTGAAAGCCATCCTTCACATAGCTTGTTGGGAACACAAAGTTTCTTTTCAGTTGCAAACTACACTACTTACGTATATATGGGTATGTAATATCACCAACGCGGTTTTACAGTGAAAACTGCAGGAACTTGAAACTGGCACTTAGAAACAGACTTAGATACCAGGCTAATTGTTTCTCTAGTAAAGGTTCCCTTTGTTTTCAATGAAGGAATTTCTCTTCACATGCTCAGTTCTCAGTGATAAGTGTATGTGAAAGCCGTCCTTCATTTACCATGTAGGGACCACTAAGTTTCTTTTCAGATGCAAACAACACTGCAGACTTATATAAGGGGAGGTTCTAGCTCCAACTCGTATTTACAGTGAAAACGGCAGGAATTTCAACCCAGCACAAGGAAACATAATGAGAAACAAGAGTAAGTGTTTCCCTTTAACACATTCCCATTGTGCTAGGTGAACGAACATCTCTCCACATGCTTATTTCTAAGAGATAATTGTGTGTGAAAGCCGTCCTTCAATTACCTTGTAGGGAACACAAAGTTTATTTTCAGTTGCAAACTATAATACATACATATATATGGTGAGGTACAAGCTCTAACTCGGCTTTAAGGTGAAAACAGCAGTAACTTCAAACCGCCACTTGGAAACAGACTGAGAATCCAGAGTAAGTGTTTTTCCTGCAAACCGTTCCCTTAGTACTAGATGAACGAACGTCTCTTCACATGCTCAGTTCTGAGAAATAAGTGTATGTGAAAGCCGTCGTTCACCTAGCTTGTTGGGAACACATAGTTTCTATTCAGGTGCAAACTACAGTACATACATATATACGGGGGAAGTACAAGCTCCAACTCAGTTTCACAGTGAAAACGGTAGAAACTTAAACCCGGCAAAAGGAAACATAATGAGAAACCAGAGTATTTGTTTCTCCTGCAACATGTTCCCTTCATACTAGGTGAATGAGAGTCTCTCCACATATTCAGTTCTGAGAAAACTATTTGAGTGAAAGCCGTTTTTCATATTGTATGTTAGGAAAATAAATTTCCTTTTCAGGTGCAAGCTACACTATATATGTATATAAGGAGGTATTTCTCCAACTCGAATTTACAGTGAAAATTTCAGAAACTTGAAAGCAACACTGGAAAACAGACTGAGAAACCAGAGTCAATGTTTCCCCTACAATCCTTGCTTTTGTGCTAGATGAAAGAACGTCTCTCCACATGCTCAGCTCTGAGTGATAAGTGTGTGTGAAAGCCTTCCTTCACCTAGCTTTTAGGAAACACAAAGTTTCTTTTCAGTTGCAAACTACACTTGATACATATATATGGGGATGTACTAGATCCAACTTGGCTTTACAGTGAAAACAGCAGGAACTTCAAACCTGCAATTTGAAAAAGTCTGAGAAACCAGAGAAAGAGTTTGTCTTGCAAACCATTCCCTTTGAGCTAGATGAACGAAAGACTCTCCACATGATCAGTTCTGAGAGATAATTGTGTGTGAAAGCCGTACTTCACCTAGCTTGTTAGGAACCCAAAGTTCCATTTCATTTGAAAACTACACTACACACATTTATATAGGGAGATAATTTCTCCAAATCGGTTTACACTAAAAACTTCAGGAACTTCATACCGGAACTAGGAAACAGACTGAGAAAGCAGAGTAAGTATTTCTTCTGCTACCATTCCCATTTTACTACATGAACGATCTTCTCTCCACATGCTCAGTTCTGAGACATAAATTTGTGTGAAAGTCATCCTTCACATAGCTTGTAGGGAACAATAAGTTTCTTTTCAGTGGCAAACTACACTTCATAAATATATATGGGGAGGTACTAGCGCCGACTCGGCTATACAGTGAAAACTGCAGGAACTTGAAACCGACACTTGGAAACAGACTGAGAAACCAGAGTATTTCTTCCTCTTGTAACACTTTCTTTGGGCACGGTGAATGAAAGTCTCTCCACATGCTCAGTTCTCAGAGATAAGTGTTTGTGAAAGCCGTCCTTCACTTAGATTGTTGGGAATACAAAGATTCTTTTCAGTTGCAAACTACAATACATACTTATATATGGGGAAGTACTAGCTCCAAAGCTTTATTACAGTAAAAACTGCAGGAACTACAAATCGGCAATAGGAAAAAGACTGAGAAACCAGAGTAAGTGTTTCTCCTGCATCCCGTTCACTTTCTGCTATTTGAACGAAAGTCTCTCCACATGCCCAGTTCTGAGAGATAAGTGTGTGTTTAAGCCGTTCTTCACATAGCTTGTTGGGAACACAAAGTATCTTTCCAGTTGCAATCTACACTACATACATTTAAATGGGGAATTACTAGCTCCAACACGGAATTACAATGAAAACGGCAGGAACTTCATACTGGCACTAGGAAACAGACTGAGAAAGCAGAGTAAGTATTTCTCCTGCTACCCTTTCCCATTTTACTACATGAACGAAATTATTTCCACATGCTCAGTTCTGAGAAATAAATTTGTGTGAAAGCCATCCTTCACATAGCTTGTTGGGAACACAAATATTCTTTTCAGTTGCAAACTACACTACTTACGTATATACGGGTTGGTATTATTTCCAACTATGTTTTATAGTGAAAAGTGCAGGAACTTCAACTGGCACTAGGAAACATACTGAGAGACCAGAGTAAGAGTTTCTCCTGCAACCCATTTCCTTTGTGCTAGATGAAGGAATATCTATCCAATGCTCAGTTCTGAGAGATAAGTGTGTGTGATAGCCGTCCTTTAAATAGCTTGTTGGGTAATCAATTTTAATTTTCGGTTGCAAATTACATTTCATCCATTTATATTGGGAGTTAATAGATCCAAGACGCCTCTAAAGTGAAACCTGCAGGTACTTCAAACTGCCACTTGGAAACAGACTGAGAAACAATAGTAAGTGTTTCTCCATGAAACCGTTCTATTTGTGCTATGAACGAACGTCTCTCCAGATGCTCAGTTCTCATAGATAAGTGTGTGTGAAAGCCGTACTTCACTTAGGTTGTTGGGAACACAAATTTTCTTTTCACTTGCTAACAATAGTACATACTTATATACGGGAGGTACTTGGTCCAACTTGGTTTTACAGTGTAAATGGCAGGAATTTCAAACTGGCACAAGGAAAAAGTGTAAGATGGTAGAGAATGTGTTTCTCCTGTATACCATTCCATTTGTGCTTGATGAACAAACTTCTCTCCACATGCTCATCTCTCAGATTAATGTGTGTGTGATAGCCGTCCTTCACCTAGCCTGTTGGGAACAAAAAGATTCTTTTCATTTGCAAACTAAACTACATAAATATATATGGGGAGGTTCTAGTTCCAACTCAGATTTTCTGTGAACCTGCAGGAAATTCAAACCGGCACTATGAAACAGACTGAGAAAGCAGAATAAGGTTTTTTCCTGCTAACCATTCCATTTGCATTAGATGAAAGAAATTCTCTCCACATGCTAAATTTTGAAAGATATGTTTCTGTGAAAGTCTTCCTTCAATTTCCTTGTTTGGAACACAAAATATCTTTTCAGTTACAAACTTCACTACATACATATATATGGGGAGGTATAAGCTTCAAATCGGTTTTACACTGAAAACTGCAGGAACATCAAAGCAAAGTAGGAAACAGTCTAAAGAACCACAGTATGTGTTTAAATTGCAAGCCGTTCCATTTGTGTTAGATGAACGAAAGTCTATGCACATGTTCATTTGTGAGAAATAATTTTGTGTGAAAAACTTCTTCACATACCTTGATGGGAGCACAAAGTTTCTTTCAGTTGCAAACTACACTACATACGTATATACGGGGTGGTAATACGCCAACGCGGTTTTACAGTGAAAATTGCAGAAGCTAAATACTGGCTCTAGGAAACATACAGAGAATCCAGAATAAATTTTTGTCCTGCAAACCATTCCCTTTGTGCTAGATGAAGGATCATCTTCCACGTGCTCATTTCTGAGAGATAAGTGTGTGTGAAAGCCGTCCTTTAACTATATTGTTGGGAACACAAAGTTTCTTTTCAGTTGCTACTATACTTCATACATATATATTGGTGGTACCAGCTAAAACTCGACTTTACAGTGAACACTGCAGGAACTTAAACCCGGCACATGGAAACATAATAAGAAACCAGAGTAAGTGTTTCTCCTGCTAAGCATTCCTATGTGCTACATGAATGAACGTCTCTCCACATGCCAAGTTCTTAGAGATAAGTGTGAGTGAATGCCGTCCTTCACCTAGCTTGTTGGGAAAACAAAGTTTCTTTTCAGTTGCAATATACACTTCATACATACATATAGGGAGGTATATTCTCCAACTCGCTTTTACAGTGAAAACTGCAGGAACTTGTACTCTGCACTGGGAAACAGACTGACAAAACAGAGTCAAAATATCTCCTGCCATCCCTTCCCTTTGTGCTAGATGAACGAACGTCTCTGCACATTCTTAGTTCTCAGACATAAGTTTGTTTGAAAGCTGTACTTTAACTAGCTTGATAGGAACACAAACCTTCTTTTCATTTGCAAACTACACTATATACATATATACGGGGAATTAATAGCTCCAGAACGGCTTTACACTGAAAACTGCAGGAACTTCAAACCGGCACTTGGGAACACACTGAGATAGCAGAGTAAGTGTTTCTCCTGCAAACCATTTGCATTGGGCTAGATGAAGGAACATCTCTCCACATGCTCAGTACTGAGAGACAAGTGTGTGTGAAATCCGACCTTTAAATATCCTGTTGTGAACACAAAGTATCTTTTCAGTTGCAAACTACACCACATACATATATATGGGGAATTACAAGCTCCAACTGGGTTTTACAGTAAAATCTTCAGGAAGTACAAACCGCCTCTAGGAAACAGAATGAGAAAGAAGTGTACAAATTTATCCTGCTACCAGTTCCATTTGTGATAGATGAAGGAACGTCTATCCACATGCTCAGTTGTGAGAAATAGTTTTTGTGAAAGCCATCCTTCACATAGCTTGTTGGGAACACAAAGTTTCTTTTCAGTTGCAAACTACACTACTTACGTATATATGGGTATGTAATATCACCAACGCGGTTTTACAGTGAAAACTGCAGGAACTTGAAACTGGCACTTAGAAACAGACTTAGATACCAGGCTAATTGTTTCTCTAGTAAAGGTTCCCTTTGTTTTCAATGAAGGAATTTCTCTTCACATGCTCAGTTCTCAGTGATAAGTGTATGTGAAAGCCGTCCTTCATTTACCATGTAGGGACCACTAAGTTTCTTTTCAGATGCAAACAACACTGCAGACTTATATAAGGGGAGGTTCTAGCTCCAACTCGTATTTACAGTGAAAACGGCAGGAATTTCAACCCAGCACAAGGAAACATAATGAGAAACAAGAGTAAGTGTTTCCCTTTAACACATTCCCATTGTGCTAGGTGAACGAACATCTCTCCACATGCTTATTTCTAAGAGATAATTGTGTGTGAAAGCCGTCCTTCAATTACCTTGTAGGGAACACAAAGTTTATTTTCAGTTGCAAACTATAATACATACATATATATGGTGAGGTACAAGCTCTAACTCGGCTTTAAGGTGAAAACAGCAGTAACTTCAAACCGCCACTTGGAAACAGACTGAGAATCCAGAGTAAGTGTTTTTCCTGCAACCCGTTCCCTTAGTACTAGATGAACGAACGTCTCTTCACATGCTCAGTTCTGAGAAATAAGTGTATGTGAAAGCCGTCGTTCACCTAGCTTGTTGGGAACACATAGTTTCTATTCAGGTGCAAACTACAGTACATACATATATACGGGGAGGTACAAGCTCCAACTCAGTTTCACAGTGAAAACGGTAGAAACTTAAACCCGGCAAAAGGAAACATAATGAGAAACCAGAGTATTTGTTTCTCCTGCAACATGTTCCCTTCATACTAGGTGAATGAGAGTCTCTCCACATATTCAGTTCTGAGAAAACTATTTGAGTGAAAGCCGTTTTTCATATTGTATGTTAGGAAAATAAATTTCCTTTTCAGGTGCAAGCTACACTATATATGTATATAAGGAGGTATTTCTCCAACTCGAATTTACAGTGAAAATTTCAGAAACTTGAAAGCAACACTGGAAAACAGACTGAGAAACCAGAGTCAATGTTTCCCCTACAATCCTTGCTTTTGTGCTAGATGAAAGAACGTCTCTCCACATGCTCAGCTCTGAGTGATAAGTGTGTGTGAAAGCCTTCCTTCACCTAGCTTTTAGGAAACACAAAGTTTCTTTTCAGTTGCAAACTACACTTGATACATATATATGGGGATGTACTAGATCCAACTTGGCTTTACAGTGAAAACAGCAGGAACTTCAAACCTGCAATTTGAAAAAGTCTGAGAAACCAGAGAAAGAGTTTGTCTTGCAAACCATTCCCTTTGAGCTAGATGAACGAAAGACTCTCCACATGATCAGTTCTGAGAGATAATTGTGTGTGAAAGCCGTACTTCACCTAGCTTGTTAGGAACCCAAAGTTCCATTTCATTTGAAAACTACACTACACACATTTATATAGGGAGATAATTTCTCCAAATCGGTTTACACTAAAAACTTCAGGAACTTCATACCGGAACTAGGAAACAGACTGAGAAAGCAGAGTAAGTATTTCTTCTGCTACCCGTTCCCATTTTACTACATGAACGATCTTCTCTCCACATGCTCAGTTCTGAGACATAAATTTGTGTGAAAGTCATCCTTCACATAGCTTGTAGGGAACAATAAGTTTCTTTTCAGTGGCAAACTACACTTCATAAATATATATGGGGAGGTACTAGCGCCGACTCGGCTATACAGTGAAAACTGCAGGAACTTGAAACCGACACTTGGAAACAGACTGAGAAACCAGAGTATTTCTTTCTCCTGTAACACGTTCTTTGTGCAAGTTGAATGAAAGTCTCTCCACATGCTCAGTACTCAGAGATAAGTGTTTGTGAAAGCCGTCCTTCACTTAGATTGTTGGGAACACAAAGATTCTTTTCAGATGCAAACTAGAATACATACTTATATATGGGGAGGTACAAGCTCCAAAGCTGTATTACAGTATAAACTGCAGGAACTACGAACCGGCAATAGGAAAAAGACTGAGACACCAGAGTAAGTGTTTCTCCTGCAACCCGTTCCCTTTCTGCTATTTGAACGAACGTCTCTCCACATGCCCAGTTCTGAGAGATAAGTGTGTGTTTAAGCCGTTCTTCACATAGCTTGTTGGGAACACAAAGTATCTTTCCAGTTGCAATCTACACTACATAAATTTAAATGGGGAATTACTTGCTCCAACACGGATGTACATTGAAAACGGCAGGATCTTCATACCGGCACTAGGAAACAGACTGAGAAACCAGAGTAAGTGTTTCTCCTGCTAATCGTTCCCATGTTACTTCATGAACGAACTTCTCTCCACATGCTCAGTTCTGAGAAATAAATTTGTGTGAAAGCCATCCTTCACATGGCTTGTAGGGAACACAAAGCTTCTTTTCAGTTGAAAATTACACTACTTACGTATATATGGGGTGGTACTATCTCCAAATCAGTTTTATAGTGAAAACTGCAGGAATTTCAAACTGGCACTAGGAAACATACTGAGAGACCAGAGTAAGAGTTTATCCTGCAAACCATTCCCTTTCTGCTTGATGAAGGAGTATCTCTCCAATGCTCAGTTCTGAGAGATAAGTGTGTGTGATATCCGTCCTTTAAATACCTTGTTGGGAACACAAATTTTATTTTCGGTTGCAAATTACATTTCATCCATATATATTGGGTGTTAATACCTCTAAGCTGCCTTTACAGTGAAAACTGCAGGTACTTCAAAACACCACTTGGAAACAGACTGAGAAACCAGAGTAAGTGTTTCTCCATTAAACCGTTCTATTTGTGCTAGATGAACGAACAGCTCTCCACATGCTCAGTTCTCATAGATAAGTGTGTGTGAAAGCCGTACTTCACCTAGAATGTTTGGAACACAAATTTTCTTTTCACTTGCAAACAACAGTACATATTTATATACCGGGAGTTATGAGGTCCAACTTCTTTTCACAGTGTAAATGGCAGGATCATCAAACCGGCACAAGGAAAAAGTGTAAGATAGTAGAGAATGTGTTTCTCCTGTATACCATTCCATTTTTGCTTGATGAACGAACGTCTATCCACATGCTCAGTTCTCAGATTAATGTGTGTGTTATAGCCGTCCTTCACTAATCCTGTTGGGAAAAAAAAGATTCTTTTCATTTGCAAACTAAACTACATAAATATATATTGGGAGGTACTAGTTCCAACTCGGTTTTACTGTGAAACCTGCAGGAACTTCAAACCGGCACTATGAAACAGACTGGGAAATCAGAATAAGGTTTTCCCCTGCTAACCGTTCCGTTTGCATTAGATGAAAGAAATTCTCTCCACATGCTAAATTCTGAGAGATATGATTCTGTGAAAGCCTACCTTCAATTTCCTTGTTCGGAACACAAAATTTCTTTTCAGTTTCAAACTTCACTACATACATATATATGGGGAGGTATAAGCTTCAACTCGGTTTTACACTGGAAACTGCAGGAACATCAAAGCAAAACTAGGAAACAGTCTAAGTAACAAGAGTATGTGTTTCACTTACAAACCGTTCCATTTGTGTTAGATGAACGAAAGTCTCTGCACATGCTAAGATCTGAGAAATATGTATGTGTGAAAGCCGTCCTTCACATAGCTTGTTGGGAACACAAAGTTTCTTTTCAGTTGCAAACTACACTACATACGTATATACGGGGTGGTACTATCTCCAACGTGGTTTTTCAGTGAAAATTGCAGGAACAAAAAACTGGCACAAGGAAACATACTGAGAAACCAGATTAAGTCTTTGTCCTGCAAAATTTTCCCTTTGTGCTAGGTGAACGAACATCTCTCCACATGCTCATTTCTAAGAGATAATTGTGTGTGAAAGCCATCCTTCAATTACCTTTTAGGGAACACAAAGATTCTTTTAAGTTGAAAACTATTATACATCCATATACATGGTGAGGTACAAGCTCTAACACGGCTTTACAGTGAAAACAGCTGTAACTTCAAACCGCCACTTGGAAACTGACTGAGAATCCAGAGTAAGTGTTTTTCCTGCAAACCGTTCCCTTAGTACTAGATGAAACAATGTCTCTCCACATGCTCAGTTCTGAGAAATAATTGTGTGTGAAAGCCGTCATTCACCTAGCTTGTTGGGAACACATAGTTTCTATTCAGGAGCAAACTACAGTACATAACTATATACGGGGAGGTACAAGCTCCAAATCAATTTCACAGTGAAAACGGAAAAAATTAAAACCAGCAAAAGGAAACATAATGAGAAACCAGAGTATTTGTTTCTCCTGCAACATGTTCCCTTCGTACTAGGTGAAAGAGAGTCTGTCCACATATTCAGTTCTGAGAAAACTTTTTCAGTGAAAGCCGTTTTTCATATAGCTTGTTAGGAAAATAAATTTATATTTCAGTTGCAATCTACATTACATACGTATATAAGGAGGTATATTCTCCAAATGGATTTACAGTAAAAACTGCAGAAACTTGATAGCAACACTCGGAAACAGACTGAGAATCCAGAGTCAATGTTTCCCGTACAATCCTTTGTATTGTGCTACATGAAAGAACGTCTCTCCACATGCTCAGTTCTGAGTGATAAGTTTGTGTGAAAGCCTTCCTTCACCTAGCTTCTAGGGAACACAAAGTTTCTTTTCAGTTGCAAACTCCACTTCATATATATATATGGGGAGGTACTAACGCCGACTCGGCTTTACAGTGAAAACTGCAGGAACTTGAAAACGACACTTGGAAACAGACTGAGAAACCAGAGTATTTCTTCCTCTTGTAACACTTTCTTTGGGCACGGTGAATGAAAGTCTCTCCACATGCTCAGTTCTCAGAGATAAGTGTTTGTGAAAGCCGTCCTTCACTTAGATTGTTGGGAATACAAAGATTCTTTTCAGTTGCAAACTACAATACATACTTATATATGGGGAAGTACTAGCTCCAAAGCTTTATTACAGTAAAAACTGCAGGAACTACAAATCGGCAATAGGAAAAAGACTGAGAAACCAGAGTAAGTGTTTCTCCTGCATCCCGTTCACTTTCTGCTATTTGAACGAAAGTCTCTCCACATGCCCAGTTCTGAGAGATAAGTGTGTGTTTAAGCCGTTCTTCACATAGCTTGTTGGGAACACAAAGTATCTTTCCAGTTGCAATCTACACTACATACATTTAAATGGGGAATTACTAGCTCCAACACGGAATTACAATGAAAACGGCAGGAACTTCATACTGGCACTAGGAAACAGACTGAGAAAGCAGAGTAAGTATTTCTCCTGCTACCCTTTCCCATTTTACTACATGAACGAAATTATTTCCACATGCTCAGTTCTGAGAAATAAATTTGTGTGAAAGCCATCCTTCACATAGCTTGTTGGGAACACAAATATTCTTTTCAGTTGCAAACTACACTACTTACGTATATACGGGTTGGTATTATTTCCAACTATGTTTTATAGTGAAAAGTGCAGGAACTTCAACTGGCACTAGGAAACATACTGAGAGACCAGAGTAAGAGTTTCTCCTGCAACCCATTTCCTTTGTGCTAGATGAAGGAATATCTATCCAATGCTCAGTTCTGAGAGATAAGTGTGTGTGATAGCCGTCCTTTAAATAGCTTGTTGGGTAATCAATTTTAATTTTCGGTTGCAAATTACATTTCATCCATTTATATTGGGAGTTAATAGATCCAAGACGCCTCTAAAGTGAAACCTGCAGGTACTTCAAACTGCCACTTGGAAACAGACTGAGAAACAATAGTAAGTGTTTCTCCATGAAACCGTTCTATTTGTGCTATGAACGAACGTCTCTCCAGATGCTCAGTTCTCATAGATAAGTGTGTGTGAAAGCCGTACTTCACTTAGGTTGTTGGGAACACAAATTTTCTTTTCACTTGCTAACAATAGTACATACTTATATACGGGAGGTACTTGGTCCAACTTGGTTTTACAGTGTAAATGGCAGGAATTTCAAACTGGCACAAGGAAAAAGTGTAAGATGGTAGAGAATGTGTTTCTCCTGTATACCATTCCATTTGTGCTTGATGAACAAACTTCTCTCCACATGCTCATCTCTCAGATTAATGTGTGTGTGATAGCCGTCCTTCACCTAGCCTGTTGGGAACAAAAAGATTCTTTTCATTTGCAAACTAAACTACATAAATATATATGGGGAGGTTCTAGTTCCAACTCAGATTTTCTGTGAACCTGCAGGAAATTCAAACCGGCACTATGAAACAGACTGAGAAAGCAGAATAAGGTTTTTTCCTGCTAACCGTTCCATTTGCATTAGATGAAAGAAATTCTCTCCACATGCTAAATTTTGAAAGATATGTTTCTGTGAAAGTCTTCCTTCAATTTCCTTGTTTGGAACACAAAATTTCTTTTCAGTTACAAACTTCACTACATACATATATATGGGGAGGTATAAGCTTCAAATCGGTTTTACACTGAAAACTGCAGGAACATCAAAGCAAAGTAGGAAACAGTCTAAAGAACCACAGTATGTGTTTAAATTGCAAGCCGTTCCATTTGTGTTAGATGAACGAAAGTCTATGCACATGTTCATTTGTGAGAAATAATTTTGTGTGAAAAACTTCTTCACATACCTTGATGGGAGCACAAAGTTTCTTTCAGTTGCAAACTACACTACATACGTATATACGGGGTGGTAATACGCCAACGCGGTTTTACAGTGAAAATTGCAGAAGCTAAATACTGGCTCTAGGAAACATACAGAGAATCCAGAATAAATTTTTGTCCTGCAAACCATTCCCTTTGTGCTAGATGAAGGATCATCTTCCACGTGCTCATTTCTGAGAGATAAGTGTGTGTGAAAGCCGTCCTTTAACTATATTGTTGGGAACACAAAGTTTCTTTTCAGTTGCTACTATACTTCATACATATATATTGGTGGTACCAGCTAAAACTCGACTTTACAGTGAACACTGCAGGAACTTAAACCCGGCACATGGAAACATAATAAGAAACCAGAGTAAGTGTTTCTCCTGCTAAGCATTCCTATGTGCTACATGAATGAACGTCTCTCCACATGCCAAGTTCTTAGAGATAAGTGTGAGTGAATGCCGTCCTTCACCTAGCTTGTTGGGAAAACAAAGTTTCTTTTCAGTTGCAATATACACTTCATACATACATATAGGGAGGTATATTCTCCAACTCGCTTTTACAGTGAAAACTGCAGGAACTTGTACTCTGCACTGGGAAACAGACTGACAAAACAGAGTCAAAATATCTCCTGCCATCCCTTCCCTTTGTGCTAGATGAACGAACGTCTCTGCACATTCTTAGTTCTCAGACATAAGTTTGTTTGAAAGCTGTACTTTAACTAGCTTGATAGGAACACAAACCTTCTTTTCATTTGCAAACTACACTATATACATATATACGGGGAATTAATAGCTCCAGAACGGCTTTACACTGAAAACTGCAGGAACTTCAAACCGGCACTTGGGAACACACTGAGATAGCAGAGTAAGTGTTTCTCCTGCAAACCATTTGCATTGGGCTAGATGAAGGAACATCTCTCCACATGCTCAGTACTGAGAGACAAGTGTGTGTGAAATCCGACCTTTAAATATCCTGTTGTGAACACAAAGTATCTTTTCAGTTGCAAACTACACCACATACATATATATGGGGAATTACAAGCTCCAACTGGGTTTTACAGTAAAATCTTCAGGAAGTACAAACCGCCTCTAGGAAACAGAATGAGAAAGAAGTGTACAAATTTATCCTGCTACCAGTTCCATTTGTGATAGATGAAGGAACGTCTATCCACATGCTCAGTTGTGAGAAATAGTTTTTGTGAAAGCCATCCTTCACATAGCTTGTTGGGAACACAAAGTTTCTTTTCAGTTGCAAACTACACTACTTACGTATATATGGGTATGTAATATCACCAACGCGGTTTTACAGTGAAAACTGCAGGAACTTGAAACTGGCACTTAGAAACAGACTTAGATACCAGGCTAATTGTTTCTCTAGTAAAGGTTCCCTTTGTTTTCAATGAAGGAATTTCTCTTCACATGCTCAGTTCTCAGTGATAAGTGTATGTGAAAGCCGTCCTTCATTTACCATGTAGGGACCACTAAGTTTCTTTTCAGATGCAAACAACACTGCAGACTTATATAAGGGGAGGTTCTATCCCCAACTCGTATTTACAGTGAAAACGGCAGGAATTTCAACCCAGCACAAGGAAACATAGTGAGAAACAAGAGTAAGTGTTTCCCTTTAACACATTCCCATTGTGCTAGGTGAACGAACATCTCTCCACATGCTTATTTCTAAGAGATAATTGTGTGTGAAAGCCGTCCTTCAATTACCTTGTAGGGAACACAAAGTTTATTTTCAGTTGCAAACTATAATACATACATATATATGGTGAGGTACAAGCTCTAACTCGGCTTTAAGGTGAAAACAGCAGTTACTTCAAGCCGCCACTTGGAAACAGACTGAGAATCCAGAGTAAGTGTTTTTCCTGCAACCCGTTCCCTTAATACTAGATGAACGAAGGTCTCTTCACATGCTCAGTTCTGAGAAATAAGTGTATGTGAAAGCCGTCGTTCACCTAGCTTGTTGGGAACACATAGTTTCTATTCAGGTGCAAACTACAGTACATACATATATACGGGGAGGTACAAGCTCCAACTCAGTTTCACAGTGAAAACGGTAGAAACTTAAACCCGGCAAAAGGAAACATAATGAGAAACCAGAGTATTTGTTTCTCCTGCAACATGTTCCCTTCATACTAGGTGAATGAGAGTCTCTCCACATATTCAGTTCTGAGAAAACTTTTTGAGTGAAAGCCGTTTTTCATATTGTATGTTAGGAAAATAAATTTCCTTTTCAGGTGCAAGCTACACTATATATGTATATAAGGAGGTATTTCTCCAACTCGAATTTACAGTGAAAATTTCAGAAACTTGAAAGCAACACTGGAAAACAGACTGAGAAACCAGAGTCAATGTTTCCCCTACAATCCTTGCTTTTGTGCTAGATGAAAGAACGTCTCTCCACATGCTCAGCTCTGAGTGATAAGTGTGTGTGAAAGCCTTCCTTCACCTAGCTTTTAGGAAACACAAAGTTTCTTTTCAGTTGCAAACTACACTTGATACATATATATGGGGATGTACTAGATCTAACTTGTCTTTACAGTGAAAACAGCAGGAAATTCAAACCTGCAATTTGAAAAAGTCTGAGAAACCAGAGAAAGAGTTTGTCTTGCAAACCATTCCCTTTGAGCTAGATGAACGAAAGACTCTCCACATGATCAGTTCTGAGAGATAATTGTGTGTGAAAGCCGTACTTCACCTAGCTTGTTAGGAACCCAAAGTTCCATTTCATTTGAAAACTACACTACACACATTTATATAGGGAGATAATTTCTCCAAATCGGTTTACACTAAAAACTTCAGGAACTTCATACCGGAACTAGGAAACAGACTGAGAAAGCAGAGTAAGTATTTCTTCTGCTACCCGTTCCCATTTTACTACATGAACGATCTTCTCTCCACATGCTCAGTTCTGAGACATAAATTTGTGTGAAAGTCATCCTTCACATAGCTTGTAGGGAACAATAAGTTTCTTTTCAGTGGCAAACTACACTTCATAAATATATATGGGGAGGTACTAGCGCCGACTCGGCTATACAGTGAAAACTGCAGGAACTTGAAACCGACACTTGGAAACAGACTTAGAAACCAGAGTATTTCTTTCTCCTGTAACACGTTCTTTGTGCAAGTTGAATGAAAGTCTCTCCACATGCTCAGTACTCAGAGATAAGTGTTTGTGAAAGCCGTCCTTCACTTAGATTGTTGGGAACACAAAGATTCTTTTCAGTTGCAAACTAAAATACATACTTATATATGGGGAGGTACAAGCTTCAAAGCTGTATTACAGTATAAACTGCAGGAACTACGAACCGGCAATAGGAAAATGACTGAGAAACCAGAGTAAGTGTTTCTCCTGCAACCCGTTCCCTTTCTGCTATTTGAACGAACGTCTCTCCACATGCTCAGTTCTGAGAGATAAGTGTGTGTTTAAGTCGTTCTTCACATAGCTTGTTGGGAACACAAAGTATCTTTCCAGTTGCAATCTACACTACATAAATTTAAATGGGGAATTACATGCTCCAACACGGATGTACATTGAAAACGGCAGGATCTTCATACCGGCATTAGGAAACAGACTGAGAAAGCAGAGTAAGTATTTCTCCTGCTACCCTTTCCCATTTTACTACATGAACGAAATTATTTCCACATGCTCAGTTCTGAGAAATAAATTTGTGTGAAAGCCGTCCTTCACGTAGCTTGTAGGGAACACAAAGTTTCTTTTCAGTTGCAAACGACACTACTTAAGTATATAAGGGGAGGCACTATCTCCAACTCGGTTTTACAGTGAAAACTGCATGATCTTCAAAGCGGCACTAGGAAACATACTGAGAAACCAGAGTAGTAAGTGTTTCTCTTGCAACCCTTTCCATTTGTACTAGATGAAAGAACACCTCTGCAAATGCTGTTTTGAGATTTAATTGTGTGTTAAAGCCATCCTTCACCTCGCTTGTTGGGAACACAAAGTTCCTTTTCAGTTGCAAACTTCATTATATACATATAAATGGGGATGTTCTAGATTCTACACTGTTTTACACTGAAAACTGCAGAAACTTAAACCCGACACTAGGAAACAAACTGAGAAATCTGAAAAAGTTTTTCTCCTGTTTCCTTTTCCCTTTGACCTAGATGAACAAACGTCTCAACACATGTTCAGTTCTGAGAGATAAGTGTGTGGGAAAGCCTTCTTTATTTATCTTGTTGGGAGCACAAACAATCTTTTCAGTTGCAAACTACACTATATACATACATATGGGGAAATAATAGCTCCAAATCGGCTTTACAGTGAAAACTGCAGGAACTTCAATCCGGCAATTGGAAAGAGACTGAGAATCAACTGTAAGTGTTTCTCCTTTAATCCGTTCCATTTGTGCTATATGAACGAACGTCTCTCCACAGGTTCAGTTCACAGAAAAAAGTGTTTGTGAAAGCCACCCTTCACTTAGCTAATTGGGAAAACAAAGATTCTTTTTAGTAGCAAACTACCCTACATACATATATATGTGGTGGTACTACGGTCAACACGGTATTACACTGAAAACGGCAGGAAATTCAAACCTGCACTAGAAAACAGACTGAGAAACTAGAGTAAGTGTTTCTCCTGCAACACGTTCCCTTAGTGCCAGATGAACGAATGTCTCTCCACATGCTCAGTTCTAATATATAATTGTGTGTAAAGCCGTCCTTCACATAGCTTGTTGGGAACACAAAGTATCTTTCAGGTTGCAATCTACACTACATACATATAAATGGGGAATTACTAGCTCCAACACGGTTTTTCAATAAAAACGGCAGTACTTCATACCGGCACTAGGAAACAGACTGAGAAAGCAGAGTAAGCATTTCTCCTGTTACCTGTTCCCTTTGTACTAAATGAAAGAACTTCTCTCCACATGCTCACTTCTGAGAAATATTTTTGTGTGAAAGCCTTCCTTCACATAGAGTGTTAGGAACACAAAGGATCTTTTCAGTTGCAAACAACACTACGTAAATATATACGGGGTGGTACTATCTCCAACTCTTTTTCACAGTGAAAACTGCAGGAACATCAAACCGAAACTAGGAAACTTACTGAGAAACCACAGTAAGTGTTTCTCCTGCATCCCAATCCCTTTGTGCTAGATGAAGGAACATCTCTACACATGCTCAGTACTTAGAGGCAAGTGTGTGTGAAATCCTTCAATTAAATATCTTCTTGGGAACACAAGGTTTCTTTTCAGTTGCAAATTACACTACATACGTATGTAATGGGTCGTACTATCTCCAACTCGGTTTTACAATAAAAATTGCAGTAACTTCAAACCGACACTAGGAAACAGACTGAGAAACCAGAGTAAGTGTTTCCCTTGAAAACCGTTCCATTTGTGCTACATGAACGAACATCTATGCACATGCTAATTTCTGAGAAATATGTATGTGTGAAAGCCGTCCTTCACCTCACTTGTTGCGATCACAAAGTTTATTTTCAGTTGCAATCTACACTACATACATATATACGGGTTTGTACTATCTAAAACTCGGTTTTACAGTGTAATCTGCAGGAACTTCAAACCGGCACTAGGAAACATAATGAGAAATCAGTGTAATTGTTTCATCTGCAACCCTTTCGCTTTGTGCTAGATGAAGGAACATCTCTCCACATGCTCAGTTATGAGAGAAAATTGTGTGTGAAATCCGTCCTTTAAATAGCTTGTTGGGAACACAGTTTCTTTTCAGTTGCAAACTACACTTCATACATATATATGCGGAGGTACTACCGCCAAATCTACTTTACATTGAAAATGGCAGGAACTTCAAACCGGCCCTAGGAAACAGACTGAGAAACCAGAGTAAGTGTTTCCCCTGCAACCCAATTCCTTTGTGCTAGATGAATGAATATCTCTCCAAATGCTCAGTTCTGAGAGATAATTGTGTGTAAAATCCGCCCTTCAGCTAGCTTGTTGGGAAAACAAAGTTTCTTTTCAGTTGCATTCTGTACTACATACATATATATAGGGACGTATATTCTCCGACTCGATTTTACAGTGAAAACTGCAGGAACTTGAAACCGGACCTGGGAAACACACTGAGAAACCAGCGCCAATGTTTCTCCTGGAAACATTTCCTTTTGTGCTAGATGAACGAATGTCTCTGCACGTGCTCAGTTCTGAGAGATAAGACTGTGTGAAAGCCTTCCTTCACCTAGCTTGTTGGGAAATCAAAGTTTCTTTTCAGTTGCATAGTACACTTCATACATATATATGGGAGTGTAATAGCTCCAACACGCTTTTACAGGGAAAACTGCAGGAAGTTGAAATCGGCACTGGGAAACAGACTGAGAAAACAGAGACAAAGTTTCTCCTGCAATACATTCCATTTATGCTAGATGAAACAACGTCTCTGCCCATGCTTAGTTCTGAGAGATAAGTATGTTTGAAAGCCGTCCTTAAACTAGCTAGTTGGAAACACAAAGTTTCTTTTCAGGAGAAAACTACAATTCATACATATATATGGGGAGGTATTATCTCCAACTCGGCTTTACATTGAAAACTGCAGGAACTTAAAACCGACACTAGGAAACACACTAAGAAATCCAAAAAATTTTTCTCCTGCTTCCTTTTCCCTTTGCACTAGATGAGCAAACTTCTCAACACATGTTCAATTCTGAGAGATAAGTGTGTGGGAAAGCCTTCTTTATTTATCTTGTTGGGAACACAAACATTCTTTTCAGTTGCAAACTACTCTATATACATATATATGGGGGAATAATAGCTCCAACTCGGCTTTACAGTGAAAACTGCAGAAACTTCAATCCGGCAATTGGAAACAGACTGAGAATCAACTGTAAGTGTTTCTCCTTTAATCCGTTCCATTTGTGCTAGATGAACGAATGTCTCTCCACATATTCAGTTCTCATAAATAAGTGTTTGTGAAAGCCTCCCTTCACTTAGCTTATTGGGAACACAAAGATTCTTTTCAGGAGCATACTTCACTACATACATATGTATGTGGTGGTACTAGCTTCAACACGGTTTTACACTGAAAACGGCAGGAACTTCAAACCTGCACTAGGAAACAGACTGAGAAAGGAGAGTAAGAGTTTCTCCTGCAACCCGTTCCCTTAGTGCCAGATGAACGAACGTCTCTCCACATGCTCAGTTCTGATAGATAATTGTGTGTAAAGCCGTCCTTCATATAGCTTGTTTTGAACACAAAGAATCTTTCAGGTTGCAATCTACACTGCATACATATAAATGGGGAATTACTAGCTCCAACACGGTTTTTCAATGAAAACGTCAGGTACTTCATACCGGCACTAGGAAACAGACTGAGGAAGCAGAGTAAGTATTTCTCCTGCTACCCCTTCCCATTGTACTAAATGAAAGAAATTCTCTCCACATGCTCACTTCTGAGAAATATATTTGTGTGAAAGCCATCCAACACATAGTTTGTTAGGAACACAAAGGATCTTTTAAGTTGCAAACTACACTACATAAGTATATACGGGGTGGTACTATCTCCAACTCGTTTTCACAGAGAAAACTGCAGGAACATCAAACCGAAACTAGGAAACTTACTGAGAAACCACAGTAAGTGTTTCTCCTGCATCCCAATCCCTTTGTGCTAGATGAAGGAACATCTCTACACATGCTCAGTAATTAGAGGCAAGTGTGTGTGAAATCCGTCCTTTAAAAAGCTTGTTGGGAATACAAAGTTTCTTTTCAGTTGCAAACTAAACTTCATAAATATATATGCGGAGGTACTAGCTCCAACTCTACTTTACAGTGAAAACGGCAGGAACTTCAATCAGGCATTTGGAAACACACTGACATAGAAGAGTAATTGTTTCTCCCATATAACGTTCCCTTTGTGCTACATGAACGAACGCCTTCCACATGCTATGATCTCACAGGTATCTATGTGTGAAAGCCCATTTTCCCATAGCTTGTTGGGAACAGAAAGATTCTTTTCAGTTGAAAATTACACTACATACGTATGTAATGGGTCGTGATATCTCCAACTCGTTTTTACAAAAAAATTGCAGTAACTTCAAACCGACACTAGGAAACAGACTGAGAAACCAGAGTATGTTTTTATCTGGCAACCTGTTCCATTTGTGCTAGATGAAAGAACGTCTCTGCACATGCTAATTTCTGAGAATTATTTATGTGTTGAAGACGTCCTTCACTTCGATGGTTGGAAACACAAAGTTCCTTTTCAGTTGCAAATTTCACTACATACTTTTATCTGGGGTGGTACTAGCTTCTACTGTGGTTTACATGGAAATCCGCAGGAACTTCAAACCAAAACTAGGAAACAGACTGAGAAAACAGAGTAAGAGTTTCTCCTGTAAACCTTTCCCTTTATGCTAGATGAACGAAAGTCTCTCCACATGCTCAGTTCTCATATATAAAGTGTTTGTGAAAGCCGTCCTTCACCTGGCCTGTTGGGAACACAAAGACTATTTTCAGTTGCTAACTACTCTACATAAAAATATATAGGTAGGTACTAGCTCCAACATGGTTTAAAGGAGAAAAATGTGGGAACATACAACTGGAACTTGGAAAAAGACTGAGAAACCAGAATAATTATTTCTCCTGTAGAATGTTCCCTTTGTGCTTGATGAATTAAAGTCTCTCCAAGTGCTCAGTTCTGAGAAACAAGTGTGTGTGAAAGCCTACTTTCAACTAGCTTCTTGGGAACACAAAGTTTCTTTTCAGGTGCATACTACACTACTTAAATATAAAAGGGGAGGTACTATCTTCAACTAGGTTTTACAGTGAAAACTGGAGGATCTTCAAAGCGGCACTAGGAAACATACTGAGAATAAAAATATTTCCCTTGCAACCCATTCACTTTGTTCTAGATGAAGGAACATCTCTCCACATGCTCATTACTGAGCGGCAAGTGTGTGTGAAATCAGTCCTTTAAAAAGCTTGTTGGGAACACAAAGTTTCTTTTCAGTTGCAAACTACACTTCATACATACATAAGGTGAGGTACTAGCTCCAACTCGACTTTACAGTGAAAACGGCAGGAACTTCAAACCGGCACTTGAAAACACACTGACATAGCAGAGTAATTATTTCTCCTGTAAACCGTTCTTTTTGTGCTACATGAACGAACGCCTTCCACATGCTATGATCTCAGAGGTATATGTGTGTGAAAGCCAATTTTCCCCTAGCGTGTTGGGAACAGAAAATTTTTCAGTTGCAAACTACACTACATACGTATATAATGGTTCGTACAATCTCCAACACGCTTTTACACTAAAAATTGCAGGAACTTCAAACCGACAATAGGAAACAGACTGAGAAACCAGAGTAAGTGTTTCTCTTGCAACCCGTTTCATTTGTGATAAATGAACAAAAGTCTCTGCACATGCTAAATTCTCAGAATTATTTATGTGTTAAAGCCGTCCTTCACCTCGCTTGTTGGGAACACAAAGTTACTTTTAGGTTGCAAACTTCACTACATACATCTATCTGGGGAGTTGCTGGCTTCTAATCTCTTTTAAACTGAAAAATGCAGGAACTTCAAACCTAAACTAGGAAACAGACTGAGAAATCAGAGTAAGAGTTTCTCTTGCAAACCGTTCCATTTGTGCTAGATGAACGAATGTCTCTGTACATGCTAAGTTCTGAGAATTATTTATGTGTTAAAGCCAACCTTCACCTCGCTTGTTGGGAACACAAAGTTCCTTTTCAGTTGCAAACTACACTACATATATATATATGGGGAGGTACTAGCTTCAAATTTGTTTTACAGTGAAAACTGCAGAAATTTCAAACCGAATCTAGGAAACAGACTGAGAAACCAGACTGTGTTTCTCGTGCATCCCATTCCCTCTGGGCTAAATGAAGGAACATCTCTTAACATGATCAGTTCTGAGAGATATGTGTGTTTGAAATCCGTCCTTTAACTAGATTTTTGGGAACACAAAGTTTCTTTTCACTTGCAAATTTCACTTCATGCATGTATATTGGGAGGCACTAGCTCCAACTCGACTTTATAGTGATAACTGCAGGAACTTCAAACCGGCAATTGGAAACAGCCTGAGAAACCAGAGTATGTTTTTCTCCAGTAAATATTTCCCTTTGTGCTAGATGAACGAATATCTCTCCACATGCTCAGTTCTCAGAGATAAGTGTGTGTGAAAGCCGTCCTTCACCTAGCCTGTTGGGAATACAAAGATTCTTTTCAGTTGCTATCTACTCTACATAAATATATATGGGTAGGTACTAGCTCCAACTCGGTTTTACAGAATAAACTTTGGGAACATAAAACTGGCTCTTGGAAACAGACTGAGAAACCAGAGTAAGTATTTCTTCTGTAGAATGTTCCTTTGTGCTTGATGAAGTAACGTCTCTCCAAGTGTTGAGTTCTGAGAGACAAATGTGTGTGAAATCCTTCCTTTAAATAGCTTTTTGGGAACACAAAGTTTCTTTTCAGTTGCAAACTACACTTCATAAATATATATGCGGAGGTACTAGCTCCAACTCTACTTTACAGTGAAAACGGCAGGAACTTCAAACCGGCATTTGGAAACACACTGAGATAGCAGAGTTATAGTTTCTCCTGTGTTCGATTCCGTTTCTGCTACATGAAAGAGCTTCTTTCCACATGCTCAGTTCTCAGAGATAATTGTGTGTGAAAGCCGTCCTAGACTAGCTTGTTGGTAACATAAATTTCCTTTTCAGTTGCAAACAACACTGCATTAATATATATAAAGAGGTACTAGTTTCAACTCGATTTTACACTGAAAACTGCAGGAAAAATAAACCGGCATATGAAACAGACTGAGAACCAGAGTAAGTGTTTCTCTTGCAATCCGTTCTTTTGTGCTAGATGAACGAACGTCTCTCCACATGCTCAGTTCTGAGAAATAAGTGTGTGTGAAAACCGTCCTTCACCTAGCCTGTTGGGAATACAAAGATTCTTTTCAGTTGCTATCTACTCTACATAAATATATATGGGTAGGTACTAGCTCCAACTCGGTTTTACAGAGAAAACTTTGGGAACATAAAACTGGCACTTGGAAACAGACTGAGAAACCAGAGTAAGTATTTCTTCTGTAGAATGTTCCTTTGTGCTTGATGAAGTAACGTCTCTCCAAGTGTTGAGTTCTGAGAGACAAATGTGTGTGAAATCCTTCCTTTAAATAGCTTTTTGGGATCACAAAGTTTCTTTTCAGTTGCAAACTACACTTCATAAATATATATGCGGAGGTACTAGCTCCAACTCTACTTTACAGTGAAAACGGCAGGAACTTCAAACCGGCATTTGGAAACACACTGAGATAGCAGAGTTATAGTTTCTCCTGTGTTCGATTCCGTTTCTGCTACATGAAAGAGCTTCTTTCCACATGCTCAGTTCTCAGAGATAATTGTGTGTGAAAGCCGTCCTAGACTAGCTTGTTGGTAACATAAATTTCCTTTTCAGTTGCAAACAACACTGCATTAATATATATAAAGAGGTACTAGTTTCAACTCGATTTTACACTGAAAACTGCAGGAAAAATAAACCGGCATATGAAACAGACTGAGAACCAGAGTAAGTGTTTCTCTTGCAATCCATTCTTTTGTGCTAGATGAACGAACGTCTCTCCACATGCTCAGTTCTGAGAAATAAGTGTGTGTGAAAACCGTACTTCACTTAGCTTGTTGGGAACACAAATTTTCCTTTCAGTTGCAAACTACACTACATACATATATACAGGGAGGTATTTTCTCCAACTCGATTTTACAGTGAAAACTGCAGGAAGTTGAAATCGGCACTGGGAAACAGACTGAGAAAACAGAGACAAAGTTTCTCCTGCAATCCATTCCCTTTGTGCTAGATGAAACAAAGTCTCTTCACATGCTTAGTTCTGAGAGCTAAGTATATTTGAAAGCAGACCTTTAAATATCTAGTTGGGAACACATAGATTCTTTTCAGTTGCAAACTACACTACTTAAGTATATAAGGGGAAGTACTATCTCCAACTCTGTTTTACAGTGAAAACTGCAGGATCTTCAAAGTGGCACTAGGAAACTTACTGAGAAAACAGAGTAAGTGTTTCTCTTCCAATCCGTTCCATTTGTGCTAGATGAAAGAACATCTCAGCAAATGCTAAGTTTTGAGAATTATTTATGTGTTAAAGCCGTCCTTTAACTCCCTTGTTGGGAACACAAATTTCCTTTTCATTTGCAAACTTCATAACATACATATAACTAGGGAGGTTCTAGATTCTACACTGTTTTACATTGAAAACTGCAGGAACTTCAAACCGAAAGTAGGAAACAGTCTGAGAATCCAGAGTAAGTGTTTCTCTTGCAAACCATTCCATTTGTGCTACATGAACGAACATCTCTGCACATGCTAATTTCTGATAAATTTGTATGTGTGAAAGCCGTACTTCACCTCTCTTGTTGGGAACACAAAATTTATTTTCAGTTGCAATCTACAATACATACGTATATACGGGGATGTACTATCTCCAACTCGGTTTTCCAGTGTAATCTGCAGGAACTTCAAACCTGCACTAGGAAACAGACTGAGAAACCAGAGTAAGTGTTTCTCCTACAAACCGTTCCCTTAGTGCTAGATGAACAAACGTCTTTGTACATACTAAATTCTGAGAATTATTTATGTGTTAAAGCCATTCTTCAACACGATGGTTGGGAACACAAAGTTCCTTTCCATTTGCAAGCTTCACTACATACATATATCTGGGGAGGTACTAGTTTCTACTCTGGTTTACATGGAAAAATGCAGGAACTAAGAACCGAAACTAGGGAAAAAAAAAAATGCAGAGTAAGAGTTTCACCTGTAAACTTTTTCCTTTGTTCTAGATGAATGAACGTCTCTCCACATGCCCAATTCTCAGAGATAAATGTGTGTGAAAGCCGTCCTTCAACTAGCATGTTGGGAACACAAAGATTCTTTCAGTTGCTAACTACTCTACTTACATATATATGGGTAGGTACTAGCTCCAGCTTGGTTTTTCAGAGAAAACTGTGGGAAGATAAAAATGGCACTTGGAAACTGACTGAGAAACATGAGTAAGTGTTTCTCCTGTAGAACGTTCCCTTTGTCCTTGATGAACTAAAGTCTCCCCAAGTGCTCAGTTCTGAGAAAAGATTGTGTGTGAAATTCGTCCTTTATATAGCTTTTTGGGAACACAAAGTTTCTTTTCACTTGGCAACTACTCTTCATAAATATACATGTGGAGGTAAAATCTCCAAGTCTAATTTACAGTGAAAATGGCAGGAACTTAAAACAGGCATTTGGAAACACACTGAGATAGCAGAGTAATTGTTTCTCCAGTGCTCCGTTCCGTTTCTGCTACATGAAAGAGTGTCTCTCCACATGCTCAGTTCTCAGATATAAGTGTGTGTGAAAGCCGTCCTTCACATAGCGTGTTGGGAACACAAAGTTTCTTTTCAATTGCAAACTACACTACTTAACTATATAAGGGGAAGTATTATCTTCAACTAGCTTTTACAGTGAAACCTGCAGGATCTTCAAAGCGGCACTAGGAAACATACTGAGAAAAAAAAGTGTTTCTCTTGCAAAACCATCCCTTTGTGCTAGATGAAGGAACATCTCTCTACACGCTTATTACTGAGCAGCAAGTGTGTGTGAAATCCGTCCTTTAAAAAGCTTGTTGGTAACACAAAGTTTCTTTTCAGTTGCAAACTACACTTCATAAATATATATGGTGAGGTACAAGCTCCAACACGACTTTACAGTGAAATCGGCAGGAACTACAAACCGGCACTTGGAAACACACTGACATAGAAGAGTAATTGTTTCTCCTGTATACCGCTCCCTTTGTGCTACATGAACGAACTCCTTCCACATGCTATAATCTCAGAGGTATCTATGTGTGAAAGCCCATTTTCCCATAACATGTTGGGAACAGAAAGATTCTTTTCAGTTGCAAACTACACTACATACGTATATAATCGGTCGTAATATCTCCAACACGTTTTTACACTGAAAATTGCAGGAACTTCAAACCGATAATAGGAAACAGACTGAGAAACAAGAGTAAGTGTTTCTCTTGCAACCCGTTTCATTTGCGCTAAATGAACAAACGTCTCTGCACATGCTAAGTTCTCAGAATTATTTATGTTTTAAAGCCGCCCTTCACCATGATTGTTGGGATCCCAAAGTTACTTTTCAGTTGCAAACTTCACTACATACTTCTATCTGGGGAGGTACTAGCTTCTAAACTCTTTTACACTGAAAAATGCAGTAAATTCAAGCATAATCTAGGAAAAAGCCTGAGAAATCAAAGTCAGATTTTCTCTTGCAATCCATTCCATTTTTGCTAGATGAACGAATGTCTCTGCACATGATAAGTTCTGAGAATTATTTATGTGTTAAAGCTGCCTTTCACCTCGCTTTTTGGGAACAAAAAATTCCCTTACAGTTGCAATCTACACTACATATACTTATATGGGGAGGTACAAGCTTCAACTTTATTTTACACTAAAAACTGCAGGAATTTCAAACCGAAACTAGGAAACAGACTGAGAAACCAGAGTAAGTGTTTCTCCTGCATCCCATTCTCTTTGGTCTAGATGAAGGAACATCACTCAACATCCTCAGTTCTGAGAGATAAGTGTGATTGAAATCGGTCCTTTAACTAGATTTTTGGGAACACAAAGTTTCTTTTCACTTGCAAATTTCACTTCATGCATGTATATAGGGAGGGACTAGCTCCAACTCGACGTTATAGTGATAATTGCAGGAACTTCAAACCAGCATTTGGAAACAGCCTGAGAAACCAGAGTATGTGTTTCTCCAGTAAATATTTCCCTTAGTGCTAGATGAACGAACGTCTCTCCACATGCCCAATTCTCAAAGATAAGTGTGTGTGAAAGCCGTCCTTCACCTAGCCTGTTGGGAACACAAATATTCTTTTCAGTTTCTAACTACTCTACATAAATATATATGGGTAGGAACTAGCTCCAACTCGGTTTTACAGAGAAAACTGTGGGAACATAAAACTGGCACTTGGAAACAGAATGAGAAACCAGAGTAAGTGTTTCTCCTGTAGAACGTTCCCTTTGTGCTTGATGAATTAAAGTCTCTCCAAGTGCTCAGTTCTGAGAGACAAATGTGTGTGAAATCCGTCCTTTAATTAGCTTTTTGGGAACAAAAAGTTTCTTTTCATTTGCAAACTACACTTCATATATATATATGCGGAGGTACTAGCTCCAACCCTACTTTACAGTGAAAACGGCAGGAACTTCAAACCGGCATTTGGAAACACACTGAGATAGCAGAGTAATTGTTTCTCCAGTGTTCCATTCAGTTTCTGCTACATGAAAGAGTGTCTATCCACATGCTCATTTCTTAGAGATAATTGTGTGTGAAAACCGTCCTTATCTAGCTTGTTGGTAACACAAAGTTCCTTTTCAGTTGCTAACAACACTACATTAATATATATAAAGATTTACTAGCTTCAACTCGAATTTACACTGAAAACAGCAAGAGATTTAAAACAGAACTATGAAACAGACTGAGAAAAAAGTTTAAGTGTTTCTCTTGCAATCAGTTCTTTTGTGCTAGATGAACGAATGACTCACTATATGCTCAGTTCTGAGAGATAAGTGTGTGTGAAAACCGCACTTCACTTAGTTTGTTGGGAACACATATTTTATTTTCAGGTGCAAACTACACTACATACATTTATATAAGGAGGTGCAATCCCCAAGAAGCTTTTACAGTGAAAACTACAGGAAGTTGAAATAGGCACTGGGAAACAGACTGAGAAAACTGAGATAAAATTTCTGCTGCAATCCATTCCCTTTGTGCTATATGAAACAACGTCTCTGCATAAGCTTAGTTCTGAGAGCTAAGTACGTTTGAAAGCTGTCTTTAACTATCTAGTTGGGAAAACAAAATTTCTTTTCTGTTGCAAACTACAATACTTAATTATATAAGGGGAGGTAGTATCCCAAACTAGGTTTTACAGTGAAAACTTTAGGATCTTCAAAGCGGCACTAGGAAATATACTGAGAAACAAGAGTAAGTTTTTCTCTTGCAAACCGTTCCATTTGTGCTAGATGAAAGAATATCTCTGCAAATCCTAAGTTCGGAGAATTATTTATGTGATAAAGCCGTCCTTCACCTCCCTTGTTGGGAACACAAAGTTCCTTTTCAGTTGCAAACTTCAGTACATACAAATAACTGGGGAGGTTCTAGCTTCTACAATGTTTCACATTGAAAACTGCATTAACTTCAAACCGAAACAAGGAAAAAGTCTGAGAAACCAGAGTAAGTGCTTCTCTTGCAAACCATTCCATTTGTGCTACATAAACGAACGTCTCTGACCATGCTAACTTCTGAGAAATATATATGTGTGAAAGCCGTACTTAAACCCTCTTTTTGGGAACACAAAGTTTATTTTCAGTTGCAATCTACACTACATACATATATACGGGTTTGTACTATCTAAAACTCGGTTTTACAGTGTAATCTGCAGGAACTTCAAACCGGCACTAGGAAACATAATGAGAAATCAGAGTAAGTGTTTCACGTGCAACCCTTTCGCTTTGTGCTAGATGAAGGAACATCTCTGAACATGCTCAGTTATGAGAGACAATTGTGTGTGAAATCCGTCTTTAAATAGCTTGTTGGGAAAACAAAGTTTCTTTTCAGTAGCCAACTACACTTCATAAATATATATGCGGAGGTACTAGCACCAAATCGACTTTACATTGAAAATGGCAGGAAATTCAAACCGGCACTTGGAAAAAAACTGAGATAGCAGAGTAAGTTTTTCTCCTGTTTATGTTCCCTTTTGTGCTACATGAAGGAACGTCTCCCCACATGATCAGTTCTTAGAGATAAGTGTGTGTGAAAGCCGTTCTTCTCCTAGCATGTTGGGAACACAAAGTTTCTTTCCAGTTGCCAACTACAATACATATATATGTATGGGGAATTACTAGCTCCTACTCGGTATTACAGTGAAAAAAGCAGGAACATCAAACTGGCACTAGGAAACAGACTGAGAAACTAGAGTAAGTGTTTCCCCTGCAACCCATTCCCTTTGTGCTAGATGAATGAATATCTCTCCACCTGCTCAGTTCTGAGAGATAAGTGTGTGTAAAATCCGCACTTCAGCTAGCTTGTTGGGAAAACAAAGTTTCTTTTCAGTTGCAATCAGCTCTACATACATATATATATGGACGTACATTCTCTGACTCGATTTTACAGTGAAAACTGCAGGAAAGTGACACCGGCAATGGGAAACAGACTGAGAAACCAGCGACAATGTTTCTCCTGCAAACATTTCCTTTTGTGCTAAATAAACGAAAGTCTCTGCACATGCTCAGTTCTGAGAGATAAAACTTTGTGAAAGCCTTACTTCACGTAGCTTGTTGGGAACACAAAGTTTCTTTTCAGTGGCAAACTACTCTTCAAACATATATATGGGGGTGTAAGAGCTCCAACAGGCTTTTACAGGGAAAACTGCAGGAAGTTGAAATCGGCACTTGGAAACACACTGAGAAAACAGAGACAAAGTTTCTCCTGCAATCCATTCCCTTTGTGCTAGAAGAAACAACGTCTCTGAACATGCTTAGTTCTGAGAGATAAGTATGTTTGAAAGCCGTCCTTCAACTAGCTACTTGGGAACACAAAGATTCTTTTCAGTTGCAAACTACACTACTTAAATATATAAGGGATGGTATTACCTCCAAATAGGTTTTAAAGTGAAACCTGCAGGATCTTCAAAGTGGCACTAGGAAATATACTGAGAAACAAAAGTGTTTCTCTTGCAACCCATTCGCTTTGTGCTAGATGAAGAAAAATCTCTCCACATGCTCATTAGTGAGTGGCAAGTGTGTGTGAAATCCATCCTTTAAAAAACTTGATGGGAACACAAATTTTATTTTCAGTTGCAAACTTCAATTCATACATATATATGTGGAAGTACTAGCTCCAACTCTACAGTGAAAACGGCAGGAACTTCAAATCAGCATTTGCAAACACACTGAAATAGAAGAGTAATATTTTCTCTTGTATACCATTCCATTTGTGCTACATGAACGATCGCATTCTACATGCTATGATCCTAGAGGTATGTGTGTGTCAAAGCCCATTTTCCTCTAGCTTGTTGGGAACAGAAAGATTGTTTTCAGTTTCAAATTACACTACATACGTATATAATGGTTGGTACTATCTCCAACACGGATTTACACTGAAAATTGCAGGAACTTCAAACCAAAAATAGGAAACAGACTGAGAAACCAGAGTAAGTGTTTCTCTTGCAAACAGTTTAATTTGTGATAAATGAACAAAACTCTCTGCACATGCTAAGTTCTCAGAATTATTTATGTGTTAAAGCCATCCTTCACCTCGCTTGTTGGGAACACAAAGTTACTTTTCAGTTGCAAACTTCAATAAATACATATATCTGGGGAGCTTCTAGCTTCTAATCTCTTTTAAACTGAAAAATGCAGGAACTTCAAACCTAAACTTGGAAACAGACTGAGAAATCAGAGTAAGAGTTTCTCTTGCAAACCGTTCAATTTGTGCTAGATGAACGAATGTCTCTCCACATGCTAAGTTCTGAGAACAATTTACATGTTAAAGCCAACTTTCGCCTCACTTGTTGGGAACACAAATTTCCTTTTCAGTTGCAAACTTCACTACGTACATATATATGCGGAGGTACTAGCTCCAAATCTAATTTACAGTGAAAACGGCAGGAACTTCATACCGGCATTTGAAAACACACTGACATAGCAGAGTAATTCTTTCTCCTGTATACCGTTCATTTGTGCTACATGAAAGAACGCCTTCCACATGCAATGATCTCAGAGGTATGTGTGTGTGAAAGCCCATTTTCCCCTAGCTTGTTGGGAACAGAGAAATTCTTTTTGTTTGCAAACTACACTACATACGTATGTAATGGTTCGTACTATCACCAACACGGTTTTACACTGATAATTGCAGGAACTTCAAACCGACAATAGGAAACAGACTAAGAAACCAGAGTAAGTGTTTCTTTTGCAAACCTTTCCAATTGTGCTAGATGAACGAACGTCTCTACACATGTTAATTTCTGAGAAATATATATGTGTGAAAGCCATCTTTCGCCTCACTTGTTGGGAACACAAATACCTTTTCAGTTGCAAATTTCACTACGTACATATATATGCGGAGGTATTAGTTCCAACACTAATTTACAGTGAAAAAGGCAGGAACTTCATACCGGCATTTGAAAACACACTGACATAGCAGAGTAATTGTTTCTCCTGTATACTGTTCATTTGTGCTACATGAACGAACGCCTTCCACATGCTATGATCTCAGAGGTATGTGTGTGTGAAAGCCCATTTTCCCCTAGTTTGTTGGGAACAGAAAGATTCTTTTCAGTTGCAAACTACACTATATATGTATGTAATGGTTCGTACTAGCTACAACACGGTTTTACACTGAAAATTGAAGGAACTTCAAACCGACAATTGGAAACAGACTAAGAAACCAGAGTAAGTGTTTCTCTTGCAATCAGTTTATTTTTTTGTGCCAAAAGAACAAACGTCTCTGCACATGGTATTTTCTGACAATTATTTATTTGTTAAAGCCGTCCTTCACCATGCTTGTTGGGAACACAAAGTTTCTTTTCAGTTGCAAACTCAACTACATAATTATATAAGGGGAGGTACTAGCTCCAACTCGGTTTTACAGTGAAACCTGCATGAACTACAAACCGGCACTATGAAACACACTGAGAATCCCGAGTAAGTATTCCTCCTGCAACCCATTACTTTGTGCTAGATGAAGGAACATATCTCCACATGCTCAGTTCTGAGAGATAAGTGTGTGTGAAAACCATTCTTCATTTAGCTTGTTGGGAACACAAATTTTCCTTTCAGTTGCAAACAACACTACATACATATATATAAGGAGGTAAATTCTCCAACTCGATTTTACAGTGAAAACTGCAGGAAATTGAAATCGGCACTGGGAAACAGACTGAGAAAACAGAGACAAAGTATCACCTGCAATCCATTCCCTTTGTGCTAGATGAAACAACGTCTCTGCACATGCTAAGTACTGTGAGTTAAGTATGTTTGAAAGCCGTCCTTTACCTAGCTAGTTGGGAACACAAATTTTCTTTTCAGTTGTAAACTTCGCTACATACATTTAACTGGGGAGGTCCTATCTTCTACACACTTTTACACTGAAAACTGCAGGAACTTCAAACTGAAACCAGGAAACAGTCTGAGAAACCAGAGTAAATGTTTCTCTTGCAAACTCTTCCAATTGTGCTAGATGTACGAACTTCTCTACACATCCTAAATTCTGAGAAATATATATGTGTGAAAGCCATCCTTCACCACTGTTGTTGGGAACACAAAGTTTATTTTCAGTTGCAATCTGCACTACATACATATATACGGGGATTTATTATCACCAACTCGGTTTTACAGTGTAATATGCACGAACTTCAAACCAGCACAAGGAAATACAGTGAGAAACCAGAGTAACTGTTTCACCTGCAATCCATTCGCTTTGTGCTAGATGAAGGAACATCTCTCCACATGCTCAGTTATGAGAGAAAATTGTGTGTGAATTCTGAGCTTTAAATAGCTTGTTGGGAACACAAAGTTTCTTTTCAATTGCCAACTACACTTCATACATATATATGCGGAGGTACTATCACCAAATGGACTTTACATTGAAAATGGCAGGAACTTCAAACCAGCACTTGGAAACACACTGAGATAGCAGAGTTAGTGTTTCTCCTGTATACCGTTCCTTTTGTGCTACATGAAGGAACAACTACCCACATGCTCAGTTCTTAAAGTTAAGTAGGTCTGAAAGCTGTTCTTCTCCTAGCATGTTGGGAACACAAATTATCTTTCCAGTTGCCATCTACAATAAATATATATGTATGGGGAATTACTAGCTCCTACTCGGTATTACAGTGAAAAAAGCAGGAACATCAAACTGGCACTAGGAAACAGACTGAGAAACCAGAGTAAGTGTTTCCCCTGCAACCCATTCCCTTTGTGCTAGATGAATGAATATCTCTCCACCTGCTCAGTTCTGAGAGATAAGTGTGTGTAAAATCTGCACTTCAGCTAGCTTGTTGGGAAAACAAAGTTTCTTTTCAGTTGCAATCTGCGCTACATACATATAAAAAGTGACGTACTTTCTCCGACTCGAATTTAGAGTGAAAACTGCAGGAGCTTGAAACCGGCACAGGGAAACAGACTCAGAAAATAGCGCCTATATTTTCCTGCAAACATTTCCTTTTGTGCTAGATGAACGAAAGTCTCTGCACATGCTCAGTTCTGAGAGATAAGTCTGTGTGAAAGCCTTCCTTCACGTACCTTGTCGGGAACACAAACTTTCTTTTCAGTTGCAAACTACACTACATACTTATATAATGGGTCGTACTGTCTCCAACACGGTTTTACACTGAAAATTGCAGGAACATCAAACCGACAATAGGAAACAGACTGAGAAACCAGAGTAACTGTTTCTCTTGCAAACCGTTTAATTTGTGCTAAATGAACAAATGTCTCTGCACATGCTAAATTCTCAGAATTGTTTATGTGTTTAAGCCGTCATTCACCACGCTTGTTGGGAACACAAAGTTACTTTTCAGTTGCAAACTTCACTACATACATCTATTTGGGGAGGTACTAGATTCTAAACTGTTTTAAACTGAAAAATGCAGGAACTTCAAACCTAAACTAGGAAACAGAATGAGAAATCATAGTAAGAGTTTCTCTTGCAATCTGATCCATTTGTGTTAGATGAAAGAATGTCTCGGCACATGCTAAGTTCTGAGAATTATTTATGTGTTAAAGCCGTCCTTCACCTCGCTTGTTGGGAACACAAAGTTCCTTTTCAGTTGCAAACTACACTACATATATATATATATGGGGAGGTACTAGCTTCAAATTTGTTTTACAATGAAAACTGAAGGAATTTCATACTGAATCTAGGAAACAGACTGAGAAACCAGAGTGAGTGTTTCTCCTGCATCCCATTCCATTTGGGCTAGATGAAGGGACATCTCTAAACATGCTCAGTTCTGAAATATAAGTGTGTTTGAAATCCGTACTTTAACTAGGTTTTTGGGAACACAAAGTTACTTTTCAGTTGCAAATTTCACTTCATACCTGTATATTGGGAGGCACTAGCTCCAACTCGACTTTATAGAGATAAATACAGGAACTTCAAACCGGCATTTGGAAACAGCCTGAGAAACCAGAGTATGTGTTTCACCAGTAAACCTTTCCCTTTGTTCTAGATGAACGAACGTCTCGCCACATGCTCAGTTCTCAGAGATAAGTGTGTGTGAAAGCCGTCCTTCACCTAGCCTGTTGGGAACACAAAGATTCTTTTCAGTTGCTAAATACTCTACATACATATATATGGTTAGGTAGTAGTTCCAACTCGGTTTTACAGAGAAAACTGTTTGAACATAAAACTGGCACTTGGAAACAGACTGAGAAAACAGAGTAAGTATTTCTCTTGTAGAACTTTCCCTTTATGTTTGATGAACTAACGTCTCTCCAGGTGCTCAGTTCTGAGAGAAAAATGTGTGTGAAATCCATACTTTAAATAGTTTTCTGGGGAACACAAAGTTTGTTTTCAGTTGCAAACTACACTTCATAAATATATATGCAGAGGTACTAGCTCCAATTCTACTTTACATTGAAAAAGGCAGGAACTTCAAACCGGCAATAGGAAACAGATGGAGAAACCAGAGTAAGTGTTTCCCCTAAAACCCATTCCTTTGTGCAAGATGAATGAATATCTCACCACATGCTCAGTTCTGAGAGATAAGTGTGTGTGAAAACCGTACTTCATTTAGCTTGTTGGAAAAACATATTTTCCTTTCAGATGCAAACTACACTACATAGATATATATAGGGAGGTAATTTCTCCAACTCGATTTTACAGTGAAAACTGCAGAAAGTTGAAATCGGCACCGGGAAACAGACTGAGAAAACAGAGACAACATTTCTCCTGCAATCCATTCCCTTTGTGCTAGATGAAACAACGTCTCTACACATGCCTAATTCTGAGAGCTAATTACGTTTGAAAGCTGTCCTTTAACTATCTAGTTGGGAACACAAAGTTTCTTTTCAGTTGGAAACTACAATTCATACATATATATGGGGAGTTACTAGCTCCAACTAGGATTTACAGTGAAAACTTCAGGAACATCCAACTGACACTAGGAAAGAGACTGAGAAATCAGAATAAGTTTTTCTCCTGCTCCCTTTTCCCTTTGTACTAGATGAATGAACATCTCTCCAAGTGCTCATTTCTGAGAGACACATGTGTCTGAAATCGGTCCTTTAATTTGCTTGTTGGGAACACAAACTTTCTATTCAAATGCAAACTACAATATATACATATATATTGGGAATTAAAAGTTCCAACTCGGTTTTACAGTGAAAACTGCTGGAACTTCAAACCGGCACTAGGAAAAAGTCTGAGAAAGCAGAGTAATTATTTCTCCTAATATCTTTTCCTATGAGATATATGAATGAAAGTCTCTCCACAGGCACAGTTCTGAGAAATAATTTTGTGTGAAATCCATACTTCAACTTGCTTGTTCGGAACACAAAGTTACTTTTCAGTTGCAAACTACATTACTTAAGTATATAAGGGGATGTACAATCTGCAACAAGGTTTTACAGTGAAACCTGCAGGGTCTTCAAAGCGGCATTAGGAAATATACTGAGAAACAAAAATATTTCTCGCAACCCATTCGCTTTGTGCTAGATGAAGGAACATCTCTCCACATGCTCATTACTGAGTGGCAAGTTTGTGTGAAATCCATCCTTGAAAAATCTTGTTGGGAAAACAAATTTTCTTTTCAGTTGCAAACTACACCTCATACAGATATATGCAGAGGTATTAGCTCCAACTCTACTTTACAGTGAATACGGCAGGATCTTCTACCCGGCATTTGAAAACACACTGAAATAGCAGAGTAATTCTTTCTCCTGTATACCGTTCATTTGTGCTACATGAACGAACGCCTTCCACATGCTATGATCTCAGTGGTATGTGTGTGTGAAGGCCCATTTTCCCCTAGCTTGTTGGGAAAGGAAAGATTCTTTTCAGTTGCAAACTGCACTACATACATATGAAATGGTTCGTACTATCTCCAACACTGTTTTAAACTGAAAATTGCAGGAACTTCAAACCGAAAATAGGAAACAGACTAAGAAACCCAAGTAAGTGTTTCTCTTGCAAACAATTTTATTTGTGCCAAATGAACAAACGTCTCTGCACATGCTAATTTCTGAGAATTATTTATATTTTAAAGCCGTTGTTCACCATGCTTGTTTGAACCCAAAGTTATTTTTCAGTTGTAAACTTCACTACATGCATCTATCTGGGGAGGTACTAGCATCTAATCTCTTTTACACTGAAAAATGCAGGAAATTCAAACCTAAACTAGGAAATAGACTGAGAAATCAGAGTTAGAATTTCTCTTGCAATCTGTTCCATTTATGTTAGATGAACGTATGTAGTGTAACATGCTAAGTTCTGAGAAATATATATGTGTTAAAGCTGTCCTTCACCTCGCTTGTTGGGGACACAAAGTTTCTTTGCATTTGCAAACTAAACTACATAATTATATACGGGGAGGTACTAGATCCAACTCGGTTTTACAGTGAAACCTGCATGAACTACAACCCGGCAATATGAAACACACTGAGAATCCTAAGTAAGTGTTCCTCCTGCAACCCATTCCTTTGTGCTAGATGAAGGAACATATCTCCACATGCTCAGTTCTGAGAGATAATTGTGTGTGAAAACCGTTCTTCATTTAGCTTGTTGGGAACACAAATTTTCCTTTCAGTAGCAAACTACACTAAATACATATATATAGGGAGGTAAGTAATCCAACTCGATTTTACAGTAAAAACTGTAGGAAGTTGAAATCGGCACTGGGAAACAGACTGAGAAAACAGAGACAAAGTATCACCTGCAATCCATTCCCTTTGTGCCAGATGAAACAACGTCTCTGCACATGCTAAGTTCTGAGAGTTAAGTATGTTTGAAAGCCGTCCTTTAACTAGCTAGTTGGGAACACATATTTTCTTTTCAGTTGCAAATTTCACTACATACATATATCTGGTGTGGTTCTAGCTTCTACACTGTTTTACATTGAAAACTGCAAGAACTTCAAACTGAAACCAGGAAACAGTCTGAGAAACCAGAGTAAATGTTTCTCTTGCAAACCTTTCCAATTGTGCTAGATGTACGAACGTCTCTACACATGCGAATTTCTGAGAAATATATATGTGTGAAAGCCGCCCTTCACCTTTCTTGTTGGGAACACAAAGTTTATTTTCAGTTGCAATCTGCACTACATACATATATACGGGGATGTATTATCTCCAACTCGGTTTTACAGTGTAATCTGCAGGAACTTCAAACCGACACTAGGAAACAGACTGAGAAACCAGAATAAGTTTTTCTCTTGCATCCCGTTCCATTTGTGCTAGATGAAGGAACGTCTCTCCACATGCTAAGTTCTGAGAATTATTTATGTGTTAAAGCCATCTTTTGCCTCTCTTGTTGGGAACACAAAGTTCCTTTTCAGTTGCAAACAACACTACATTAACATATATGAGTGGGTAGTAGCTTCAACTCTGTTTTAAATTGAAAAATGCATGAATTTCAAACCGGAAATATAAAACAGACTTAGAAACCAGAGTAAGTGTTTTCTTGCAATCCGTTCTTTGTGCTAGATGAACGAACGTCTCTCCTCATGTTCAGTTCTCAGAGATAAGTGTGTGTGAAAACCGTACTTCACTTAGCTTGCAGGGAACACAAATTTTCCTTTCATTTGCAAACAACAATACATTAATATATATGACGTTGTACTAGCTTCAACTCGATTTTACACTGGAAACTGCAGGGAATTTAAACCAGCACTATGAAACAGACTGAGAAACCAGAGTAGGTGTTTCTCTTGAAATCCGTTCTTTGTGCAAGATGAACGAACGTCTCTCCACATGCTCAGTTCTGACAGATAAGTGTGTGGGAAAACCGTACTTCACATAGCTTGTTGAGAACACAAATTTTCCTTTCAGTTGCAAACTACACTACATACATATATACAGGGAGGTATCTTCTCCAACACGATTTTACTGTGAAAACTGCAGGAAGTTGAAATCGGAACTGGGAAACAGACTGAGAAAAGAGAGACAAAGTTTCTCCTGCAATCCATTCCCTTTTTGCTAGATGAAACAACGTTTCTGCACATGCTTAGTTCTGAGAACTAAGTACGTTTGAAAGCCGTCCTTTAACTATCTAGTTGGGAAAACAAAGTTTCTTTTCATTTGGAAACTACAATTCATAGATATATATGGGGATGTTCTAGCTCCAACTTGAAATGACATTGAAAACTGCAGGAACATCAAACCGACACTAGGAAACAGACTGAGAAAACAGAGTAAGTTTTCTCCTGCTCCCTTTTCCCTTTATACTACATGAATGAACGTCGAAACACATGCTCAGTTCTGAGAGGTAAGTGTGTGTGAAAGTCTTCCTTTAATTAGCTTGTTGGAAGCACAAACATTATTTTCAGATATAAATTACACTATATAAATATATATAGGGAATAAAAAGCTCCAATCCAGTTTACAGTGAAAACTGCTGGAACTTCAAACTGGCACTAGGAAAAAGTCTGAGAAAGCAGAGTAATTATTTCTCCTAATATCTGTTCCCATTGTGATATATGAATGAACGTCTCTCCAGAGGCTCAGTTCTGAGAAAAAATTTTGTGTGAAATCCATTCTTCACCTAGCTTGTTGGGAATAAAAAGTTTATATTCAGTTTCAAACTACACTACTTAAGTATATAAGTGGAGGTACTATCTCCAAATAGATTTTACAGTGAAACTTGCAGGATCTTCAAAGCGGCAATAGGAAACATACTGAGAAACAAAAGTGTTTCTCGTGCAACCCATTCACTGTGTGCTAGATGAAGGAACATCTCTCCACATGCTCATTACTGAGCGGCAAGTGAGTTGAAATTCGTCCTTTAAAAACATTGTTGGGAACACAAAGTTTCTTTTCAGTTGCAAACTTCATAAACATATATGCGGAGGTACTAGCTCCAACACTACTTTACAGTGAAAACGGCAGGAACTTCAAACCGGCACTTGGAAACACACTGACATAGCAGAGTAATTGTTTCTCCTGTATACCGTTCATTTGTGCTACATGAACGAAAGCCTTCCACATGCTATGATCTCAGAAGTATGTGTGTGTGAAAGCCCATTTTCCACTAGCTTGTTAGGGAAGAGAAAGATTCTTTTCAGTTGCAAACTACATTACATAAGTATATAAAGTTTCGTAATATATCCAACACGGTTTTACAATGAAAATTGCAGGAACTTCAAACCGACAATAAGTAACAGACTGAGATACCAGAGCAAGTGTTTCTCTTGCAACCCGTTCCATTTGTGCTAAGTGAACAAACGTCTCTGCACATTCTAAGTTCTCAGAATTATTTATGTGTAAAAGCCGTACTTCACCATTCTTGTTGGGAACACAAAGTTACTTTTTAGTTGAAAACTTCACTAGATACATCTATTTGGGGAGGTACTAGCAACTAATCTCATTTACACTTAAAAATGCAGGAACTTCAAACCTAAACTAGAAAACAGACTGAGAAATCAGAGTAAGATTTTCTCTTCAAATCCGTTCCATTTGTTCTAGATGAATGAATGTCTCTGCACATGCTTAGTTCTGAGAATAATTTATGTGTTAAAGCCGTCCTTCACCTCGCTTGTTGGGAACACAAAGTTCCTTTTCAGTTGCAATCTACACTACATATATTTGTAAGGGTAGGTACAAGCTTCAACTATGTTTTACACTGAAAACTGCAGGAATTTCAAAACGAAACTAGGAAACAGACTGAGAAACCACAGTAAGTGTTTCTCCTGCATCCCATTCCCTTTGGGCTAGATGAAGGAACATCTCTCAACATGCTCAGTTCTGAGAGATAAGTGTGTGTAAAATCCGACTTTAACTAGATTTTTGGGAACACAAAGTTTCTTTCCACTTGCAAATTTCACTTCATGCATGTATATTGGGAGGCACTAGCTCCAACTCGACTTTATAGAGATATCTACAGGAACTTCAAACCGGCAATTGGAAACAGCCTGAGAAACCAGAGTATGTGTTTCACCAGTAAATCTTTCCCTTTGTTCTAGATGAACGAACGTCTCGCCACATGCTCAGTTCTCAGAGATAAGTGTGTGTGAAAACCGTCCTTCACCTAGCATGTTGGGAAAACAAAGATTCTTTTCAGTTGCTAACAACTCTACATACATATATATGGGTAGGTAGAAGTTTCAAATCGGTTTTACAGAGAAAACTGTTTGAACGTAAAACTGGCACTTGGAAATAGACTGAGAAACCAGAGTAAGTGTTTCTCCAGTAGAACGTTCCCTTTGTGCTTGATGAACTAACGTCTCTCCAAGTGCTGAGTTCTGAGAGAAAAATGTGTGTGAAATCCATAATTTAAATAGTTTTCTGGGGAACACAAAGTTTGTTTTCAGTTGCAAACTACACTTCATAAATATATATGCAGGGGTACTAGCTCCAAATCTACTTTACATTGAAAAAGGCAGGAACTTCAAACCGGCACTAGGAAACAGACGGAGAAACCAGAGTAAGTGTTTCCCCTGCAACCCATTCCTTAGTGCAAGATGAATGAATATCTCTCCACATTCTCAGTACTGAGAGATAAGTGTGTGTGAAAACTGATCTTCAATTAGCTTGTTGGGAACACAAATTTTCCTTTCAGTTGCAAACTACACTACATACATATATATTTATGGTGGTAACGTCTCCAACTCGCTTTTACAGTGAAAAATGCAGGAAATTGTAATCAGCACTGGGAAACAGACTGAGAAAACAGAGACAAAGTATCACCTGCAATCCATTCCCTTTGTGCTAGATGAAACAACGTCTCTGCACATGCTAATTTCTGAGAGAAAAGTATGTTTGAAAGCCGAGCTTTAACTAGCTAGTTGGGAACACAAATTTTCTTTTCAGTTGCAAACTTCACTACAAACATATAACTGGGGAAGTTCTAGTTTCTACACTGTTTTAAACTGAAAACCGCAGGAAATTCAAACCGAAACCAGGAAACATTCTGAGAAACCAGAGTAAATATTTCTCTTGCAAACCTTTCCAACTGTGCTAGATGATCGAACGTCTGTACACATGCTAATTTCTGAGAAATATATATTTGTGAAAGCCGCACTTCACCTCACTTGTTGGGAAAACAAAGTTTATTTTCAGTTGCAATCTACACTACATACATATATATGGGGTTGTATTATCTCCAACTCAGTTTTACAGTGTAGTATGCAGGAACTTCAAACCGGCACAAGGAAAAATACTGAGAAAAAAGAGTAATTGTTTCACCTGCAATCCATTAGCTTTGTGCAAGAAGAAGGAACATCTCTCCACATGCTCAGTTATGAGAGAAAATTTTGTGTGAATCTGAGCTTTAAATAGCTTGTTGGGAACACAAAGTTTCTTTTCAGTTGCCAACTACACTTCATACATATATATGCAGAGGTACTAGCACCAAATCGACTTTAAATTGAAAATGGCAGGAACTTCAAACCGGCATTTGGGAACACATTGAGATTGCAGAGTAATTGTTTCTCCTGTATTCCATTCCGTTTCTGCTCCATGTACGTGCATCTCTCCACAAGCTCAGTTCTCAGAGATAATTGCGTGTGAAAACCGTCCTTCAACAAGCTTGTTGGGAACACAAAGTTCCATTTAAGTTGCAAACAACACTACATTAAAATATATGAGGAGGAACTAGCTTCAACTCGGTTTTAAATTGGAAAATGCAGGAATTTCAAACCGGCAATATGAAACAGACTTAGAAACCAGAGTAAGTGTTTCTCTTAAAATCCGTTCTTTTGTGCTAGATGAACGAACATCTCTCCTCATGCTCAGTTCTGAGAGAAAAGTGTGTGTGAAAACCGTACTTCACTTAGCTTGTTCGGAACACAAATTTTCCTTTCAGTTGCAAACAACAATACATTAATATATATGACGTGGTACTAGTTTCAATTCGATTTTACACTGAAAACTGCAGGAAATTTAAACCAGCACTATGAAACAGACTGAGAAACCAGAGTAAGTGTTTCCCCTGCAACCCATTCCTTAGTGCAAGATGAATGAATATCTCTCCACATGCTCAGTTCTGAGAGATAAGTGTGTGTGAAAACCGTTCTTCATTTAGCTTGTTGGGAACACAAATTTTCTTTTCAGTTGCAAACTGCACTACATACATATATATAGGGAGGTAATTTCTCCAACTCGCTTTTACAGTGAAAACTGCAGGAATTTGAAATCGGCACTGGGAAACAGACTGAGAAAACAGAGACAAAGTAACACCTGGAATCCATTCCCTTTGTGCTAGATGAAAGAACGTCTCGCACATGCTAATTTCTGAGAGATAATTATGTTTGAAAGCCGTCCTTTAACTAGCTAGTTGGGAACACAAATTTTCTTTTCAGTTGCAATCTACACTACATACATATAACTGGGGAGGTTCCAGCTTCTACACTGTTTTACATTGAAAACTGCAGGAAATTTAAACCGAAACCAGGAAACTGTCTGAGTAACCAGAGTAAATATTTCTCTTGCAAACCATTCCAATTGTGCTAGATGAACGAACGTCTCTACACATGCTAATTTCTGAGAAATATATATGTGTGAAAGACGCCCTTCACCTCTCTTGTTGGGAACACAAAGTTCATTTTCAGTTGCAATCTACACTACACACATATATACGGGGATGTATTATCTCCAACTCGGTTTTACAGTGTAATCTGCAGGAACTTCAAACCGAAACTAGGAAACAGACTGAGAAACCAGAATAAGTTTTTCTCTTGCATCCCGTTCCATTTGTGCTAGATGAACGAACGTCTCTGCACATGCTAAGTTCTGAGAATTATTTATGTGTTAAAGCCGTCTTTCACCTCACTTGTTGGGAACACAAAGTCCCTTTTCAGTTGCAAACTTCACTACATACATATATATGCGGAGGTACAAGCTCCAACTCGACTTTACAGGGAAAACGGCAGGAACTTCAAACCGGCACTTCGGAACACACTAAGATTGCAGAGTAATTGTTTCTCCTGTATTCCATTCCGTTTCTGCTCCATGTACGTGCATCTCTCCACAAGCTCAGTTCTCAGAGATAATTGCGTGTGAAAGCCGTCCTTCAAATAGCTTGTTGGGAACACAAATTTCCTTTAAGTTGCAAACCACACTACATTAACATATATGAGGAGGTACTAGCTTCAACACGGTTTTAAATTGAAAAATGCAGGAATTTCAAACCGGAAATATGAAACATACTTAGAAACCAGAGTAAGAGTTTCTCTTGCAATCTGTTCTTTTGTGTTAGATGAACGAAAGTCTCTCCTCATGCTCAGTTCTGAGAGAAATGTGTGTGTGAAAACTGTACTTCACTAAGGTTGTTGGGAACACAAATTTTCCTTTCAGTTGCAAACAACAATACATTAATATATATGACGTGGTACTAGCTTCAACTGGATTTTTCACTGAAAACTGCAGAAAATTTAAACCAGCACTATGAAACAGACTGAGAAACCAGAGTAAGTGTTTCTCTTGCAATCCATTCTTTTGTGCTTGATGAACGAACGTCTCTCCACATGCTCAGTTCTGAGAGATAAGTGTGTGTGAAAACCGTACTTCACTTAGCTTGTTGGGAACACAAATTTTCCTTTCAGTTGCAAACTACAATACATACATATATATAGGGAGGTAATTTCTCCAACACGATTTTACAGTGGAAACTGCAGGAAGTTGAAATCTGCACTGGGAAACAGACTGAGAAAAGAGAGACAAAGTTTCTCCAGCAATCCATTCCCTTTTTGCTAGATGAAACAACGTTTCTGCACATGCTTAGTTCTGAAAGCTAAGTATGTATGAAAGCCGTCCTTTAACTAGCTAGTTGGGAACACAAAGTTTCTTTTCATTTGGAAACTACAATTCATACATATATATGGTCAGGTACTAGCTCCAAATTGGAATTACAGTGAAAACTGCAGGAACATCAAACCGACACTAGGAAACAGACTGAGAAAACAGAATAAGTTTTTCTCCTGCTCCCTTTTCCCTTTATAGTATATGAATGAATATCGCAACACATGCTCAGTTCTGATAGGTAAGTGTGTGTGTAAGCCTTCCTTTAATTAGCTTGTTGGAAACACAAACTTTCTTTTCAGAAGCAAACTACACTATATACATATATATAGGGTATTAAAATCTCCAACGGTTTTTACAGTGAAAACTGCTGGAACTTCAAACTGACACTAGGAAAAATTCTGAGAAAGCAGTGTAATTACTTCTCCTAATATCTGTTCCCTTTGTGATATATGAATGAACGTCTCTCCAGAGGCTCAGTTCTGAGAAAAAATTTTGTGTGAAATCCATCCTTCACCTAGCTTGTTGGGAACACAAAGTTTCTATTCAGTTTCAAACTACACTACTTAAGTATATAAGCGGAGGTACTATCTCCAAATAGATTTTACAGTGAAACCTGAAGGATCTTGAAAGCGGCACTAGAAAACATACTGAGAAACAAAAGAGTTTCTCTTGCAACCCATCCGCATTGTGCTAGATGAAGGAACATCTCTCCACATGCACATTACAGAGCGGCAAGTGTGTGTGAAATCCGTACTTTAAAAACCTTGTTGGGAACACAAAGATTCTTTTCGGTTGCAAACTACACTTCATAAACATATATGCGGAGGTACTAACTCCAAATCTATGTTACAGTGAAAACAGCAGGAACTTAAAACCGGCATTTGGAAACACACTGAAATTGTAGAGTAATTGTTTCTCCAGTGCTACGATCCGTTTCTGCTACATGAAAGAGTGTCTCTCAACATGCTCAGTTCTCAGAGATAAGTGTGAGTGAAAGCTGTCCTTCAACTAGCTTTTTGGGAACACAAAGATTCTTTTCAGTTGCAAACTACACTAATTAATTATATAAGAGGAGGTACAATCTCAAACTATGTTTTACAGTGAAACCTGCAGGATCTTCAAAGCGGCAATAGAAAACATACTGAGAAACAAAAGTGTTTCTCTTGCAACCCATTCGCTTTGTGCTAGATGTAGGAACATTTCTCCACATGCACATTACAGAGCGGCAAGTGTTTGTGAAATCCGTCCTTTAAAAACCTTGTTGGGAACACAAAGATTCTTTTCGGTTGCAAACTACACTTCATAAACATATATGCGGAGGTACTAACTCCAACTCAACGTTACAGTGAAAACAGCAGGAACTTCAAACCGGCATTTGGAAACACACTGAAATTGTAGAGTAATTTTTTCTCCAGTGCTACGATCCGTTTCTGCTACATGAAAGAGTGTCTCTCAACATGCTCAGTTCTCAGAGATAAGTGTGAGTGAAAGCTGTCCTTCAACTAGCTTCTTGGGAACACAAAGATTCTTTTCAGTTGCAAACTACACTAATTAGTTATATAAGGGGAGGTACTATCTCCAACTAGGTTTTACAGTGAAACCTGCAGGATCTTAAAAGTGGCACTAGGAAACATACTGAGAAACAAAAGTGTTTCTCTTGCAACCCATTCGCTTTGTGCTAGATGAAGAAACATCTCTCCACATGCTCATTACTGAGTGGCAAGTGAGTGTGAAATCCGTTTTTTAAAAATCTTGTTGGGAACACAAATTTTCTTTTCAGTTGCAAACTACACTTCATACATATATATGGTGAGGTACTAGCTCCACCTCGTCTTTACAGTGAAAACAGCAGGAAATTCAAACCGGCATTTGGAAACCCACTGAAATAGAAGAGTAATTGTTTCTCCATTATACCGTTTATTTGTGCTACATGAACAAACACCTTCCACATGCTATGATCTCAGAAGTATGTGTGTGTGAAAGCACATTTTCCCCTAGCTTGTTGGGAACAGAAAGATTCTTTTCAGTTGCAAACTGCACTACATACGTATATAATGGTTCGTACTATCTCCAACACGGTTTTACACTGAAAATTGCAGGAACTTCAAACCGACAATAGGAAACTGACTAAGAAACCAGAGTAAGTGTTTCTCTTGCAATCCATTTCATTTGTGCCAAATGAACAAACGTCTCTGCACATGCTAATTTCTGAGAATTATTTATGTGTTAAAGCCATACTTCACGATGCTTGTTGGGAACCCAAAGTTACTTTTCAGTTGCAAACTTCACAACATATATCTATCTCCGGAGGTACTAGCATCTAATCTCTTTTACACTGAAAAATGCAGGAAATTCAAACCTAAACTAGGAAATAGACTGAGAAATCAGAGTCAGAGTTTCTCTTGCAATCCGTTCCATTTGTGCTAGATGAACGAATGTAGCTGCACATGCTAAGTTCTGAGAATTATTTATGTGTTAAAGCCGTCCTTCAACTCGCTTGTTGGGAACACAAAGGTTCTTTTTAGTTGCAAACTAAAATACATAATTATATACGGGGAGGTACTAGTCCCAACTCGGTTTTACAGTGAAACCTGAATGAACTACAAACCAGCATTATGAAACACACTGAGAATCCCGGGTAAGTGTTGCTCCTGCAACCCATTCCTCTGTGCTAGATGAAGGAACATCTCTCCACATGCTCAGTTCTGAGAGATAAGTGTGTGTGAATGCCGTCCTTCACTTAGCCTGTTGAAAACACAAAGATTCTTTTCAGTTGCTAACTACTCTACATACATATATATGGGTAGGTTGTATTTCCAACTCGGCTCTACAGAGAAAACAGTTTGAACGTAAAACTGGCACTTGGTAACAGACTGTGAAACCAAAGTTTTCTCCTGTAGAACGTTCCCTTTGTGCTTGATAAACTAACGTCTCTCCAAGTGTTCAGTTCTGAGAGAAAATTATGTGCGAAATCCATTCTTTAAATACTTTTTTGGGGAACATAATGTTTGTTTTCAGTTGCAAACTACACTTCATAAATATATATGCAGAGGTACTAGCTCCAAATCTACTTTACAGTGAAAAATGCAGGAACTTCAAACCAGCACTAGGAAACATACGGAGAAACCAGAGTAAGCGTTTCCCCTGCAACCCATTCCTTTGTGCAAGATGAATGAATATCTCTCCACATGTTCAGTTCTGAGAGATAAGTGTGTGTGAAAATCGTACTTCATTTGGCTTGTTGGAAAAACATATTTTCCTTTCAGTTGCAAATTACACTACATACATATATATAGGGAGGTACATTCTCCAACTCGATTTTATAGTGAAAACTGCAGGAAGTTGAAATCGGCACTGGGAAACAGACTGAGAAATCAGAGACAACGTTTCTCCTGCAATCCATTCACTTTGTGCTAGATGAAACAACGTCTCTGCACATGCTTAGTTCTGCGAGCTAAGTACGTTTGAAAGCTGTCCTTTAACTATCTAGTTGGGAAGACAAAGTTTCTTTTCAGTTGGAAACAACAATTCATACATATATATGGGGAGGTACTAGCTCCAACTTGGATTTACAGTGAAAACTTCAGGAACATCCTACTGACCCTAGATAATACACTGACAAATCAGAATAAGTTTTTCTCCTGCTCCCTTTTCCCTTTATACTAGATGAATGAACATCTGTCAAAGGGCTCATTTCTGAGAGACAAGTGTGTGTGAAATCCGTCCTTTAATTATCTTGTTGGGAACACAAACTTTCTTATCAGATACAAACTACACTATATACAAATATATTGGGAATTAAAAGCTCCAACTCGGTTTTACAGTGAAAACTGCTGGAAATTCATACAAGCACGAGGAAAAATCTGAGATAGCAGAGTAATTATTTCTCCTAATATCTGTTCCCTTTGTGATATATGAATGAAAATCTCTCCACAGGCACTCTTCTGAGAAAAATTTTGTGTGAAATCCATACTTCAACTAGCTTGTTGAGAACACAAAGTTTCTTTTCAGTTGCAAACTACATTACTTAATTATATAAGGGGAGGAAATATCTCCAACTAGGTTTTACAGTGAAACCTTCAGGATCTTCAAAGCGGTACTAGGACACATACTGGCAAAAAAAATTGTTTCACTTGCAACACATTAGCTTTGTTCTAGATGAAGGAACATCTCTCCACATGCTCATTACTGATTGGCAAGTGTGTGTGAAATCCATCCTTTAAAATGCTTGTTGGGAAAACAAATTTTCTTTTCAGTTACAAAATACATATCATACATATATATGCGGAGGTACTAGCTCCAAACTTACTTTACAGTGAAAACGGCAGGATCTTCAAAACTGCCTTTGTATACACACTGAAATAGCAGAGTAATTGTTTCTCTTGTATACCGTTCAATTTGTGCTACATGAACGAACGCCTTCCACATGCTATGATCTCAGAAGTATGTGTGTGTGAAAGCCCATTTTCCCCTAGATTGTTGGGAACAGAAATATTCTTTTCAGTTGCAAACTGCACTACATACGTATGTAATGGTTCGTACTATCTCCAACACTGTTTTAAACTGAAAATTGCAGGAACTTCAAACCGACAATAGGAAACAGACTAAGAATCCAGAGTAAGTGTTTCTCTTGCAATCCGTTTCATTTGTGCCAAATGAACAAACGTCTCTGCACATGCTAATTTCTGAGAATTATTTAAGTGTTAAAGCCATCCTTCACGATGCTTGTTGGGAACCCAAAGTTACTTTTAAGTTGCAAACTTCACTACATATATCTATCTTCGGAGGTACTAGCATCTAATCTCTTTTACACTGAAAAATGCAGGAAATTCAAACCTAAACTAGGAAATAGACTGAGAAATCAGTGTTAGAGTTTCTCTTGCAATCAGTTCCATTTGTGCTAGATGAACGAATGTAGCTGCACATGCAAAGTTCTGAGAATTATTTATGTGTTAAAGCTGTCCTTCAACTCACTTGTTTGGAACACAAAGGTTCTTTTTAGTTGCAAAATAAACTCATAATTATATACGGGGAGGTACTAGACCCAACTCGGTTTTACAGTGAAACCTGCATGAACTACAAACCAGCACTATGAAACACACTGAGAATCCCGAGTATGTGTTGCTCCTGCAACACATTCCTTTGTGCTAGATGAAGGAACATCTCCCCACATGCTCAGTTCTGAGAGATAAGTGTGTGTGAAAGCCGTCCTTCACTTAGCCTGTTGGGAACACAAAGATTCTTTTCAGTTGCTAACTACTCTACATACATATATATGGGTAGGTAGTAGTTCCAACTCGATTTTACAGAGAAAACTGTTTGAACATAAAACTGGCACTTGGAAACAGACTGAGAATCCAAAGCGTTTCTTCTGTAGAACGCTCCATTTGTGCTTGATGAACTAACGTCTCTCCAAGTGCTCAGTTCTGAGAGAAAATTATGTGTGAAATCCATCCTTTAAATAGTTTTCTGGGGAACACAAAGTTTGTTTTCAGTTGCAAACTACACTTCATAAATATATATGCAGAGGTAATAGCTCCAAATCTACTTTACAGTGAAAAAGGCAGGAACTTCATACCGGCACTAGGAAACAGTTGGAGAAACAAGAGTAAGTGTTTTTCCTGCAACCCATTCCTTTGTGCAAGATGAATGAATATCTCTCCACATGCTCAGTTCTGAGAGATAAGTGTGTGTGAAAACCGTACTTCATTTAGCTTGTTGGAAAAACATATTTTTCTTTCAGTTGCAAACTACACTACATACATATATATAGGGAGGTACAATCTCCAACTCGATTTTACAGTGAAAACAGCAGAAAGTTGAAATTGGCACCGGGAAACAGACTGAGAAAACAGAGAGAACTTTTCTCCTGCAATCATTTCCCTTTGTGCTAGATGAAACAACGTGTCTACACATGCTTAGTTCTGAGAGCAAATTACGTTTCAAAGCTGTCCTTTAACTATCTAGTTGGGAACACAAAGTTTCTTTTCAGTTGGAAACTACAATTCATAAATATATATGGGAAGGTACTAGCTCCAACTAGGATTTACAGTGAAAACTTCAGGAACTTCCAACTGACACTAGTAAAGAGACAGAGAAACTGATTAAGTTTTACCCCTGATCCCTTTTCCCTTTGTACTAGATGAATGAAAGTCTATCCAAGTGCTCATATCTGAGAGACAAATGTGTGTGAAATCCGTCCTTTAATTGGCTTGTTGGGAACACAAACTTTCTATTCAAATGCAAACTACAATATATACATATATATTGGGAATTAAAAGTTCCAACTAGGTTTTACAGTGAAAACTGCTGTAACTTCAAACCGGCACTAGGAAAAAGTCTGAGAAAGCAGAGTAATTATTTCTCCTAATATCTGTTCCTTTGTGATATATGAATGAAAGTCTCTCCACAGGCACAGTTCTGAGAAATAATTTTGTGTGAAATCCATACTTCACCTAGCTTGTTGGGAACACAAAGTTTCTTTTCAGTTGCAAACTACATTACTTAAGTATATAAGGGGATGTACTATCTGCAACTAGGTTTTACAGTGAAACCTGCAGGGTCTTCAAAGCGGCACTAGGAAATATACTGAGAAACAAATGTATTTCTCTTGCAACCCATTCGCTTTGAGCTAGATGAAGGAACATCTCTCCACATGCTCATTACTGAGTGGCAAGTTTGTGTGAAATCCAACCTTTAAAAATCTTGTTGGGAACACAAATTTTCTTTTCAGTTGCAAACTACACTACATACATATATACGGGTATGTATTATCTCCAACTCGGTTTTACAGTTTAATCTGCAGGAACTTCAAACCGACACTAGGAAACAGACTGAGAAACCAGAATAAGTTTTTCTCTTGCATCCCGTTCCATTTGTGCTAGATGAATGAACGTCCCTCCACATGCTAAGATCTGAGAATTATTTATGTGTTAAAGCCATCTTTCGCCTCACTTGTTGGGAACACAAAGTTCCTTTTCAGTTGCAATCTACACTTCATACATATATATGCGGAGGTACTAGCTCCAACTCTACTTTATATTGAAAATGGCAGGATCTTCACACCGGCATTTGGAAACACACTGACATAGCAGAGTTATTGTTTCTCCTCTGTACCGTTCATTTTTGCTACATGAACGAACTCCTTCCACATGCTATGATCTCAGAGGTATGTGTGTGTGAAAGCCCATTTTCCCCTAGCTTGTTGGGAACAGAAAGATTCTTTTCATTTGCAAACTACACTACATACATATGAAATGGTTCGTACTATCTCCAACACGGTTTTAAACTGAAAATTGCAGGAACTTCAAACCAACAATAGGAAACAGACTAAGAAACCCGAGTAAGTGTTTCTCTTGCAATCCGTTATATTTGTGCCAAATGAACAAACTTCTCTGCACATGCTAATTTCTGAGAATTATTTATATTTTAAAGACGTCATTCACCATGCTTGTTGGGAACCCAAAGTTACTTTTCAGTTGCAAACTTCACTACATATATCTATCTGCGGAGGTACTAGCATCTAATCTCTTTTACACTGCAAAATGCAGGAACTTCAAACCAAAACTAGGAAATAGACTGAGAAATCAGAGTTAGAATTTCTCTTGCATTCCGTTCCATTTGTGCTAGATGAACGATTGTAGCTGCTCATGCTAATTTCTGAGAATTATTTATGGGTTAAACCGACCTTCACCTCTCTTGTTGGGAACCCAAATATTCTTTTCAGTTGCAAACTAAACTACATAATTATATAAGGGGAGGTACTAGCTCCAACTCGGTTTTACAGTGAAATCTGCATGAACTACAAACCGGCACTATGAAACACACTGAGAATACCGAGTAAGTGTTGCTCCTGCAACCCATTCCTTTGTGCTAGATGAAGGAACATCTCTCCACATGCTCAGTTCTGAGAGATAAGTGTGTGTGAAAACCGTTCTTCATTTAGCTTGTTGGGAAGAAAAATTTTCCTATCAGTTGCAAACGACACTACATATATATATACGGGGATGTATTATCTCCAACTCGGTTTTACAGTGTAATCTGCAGGAACTTTAAACCGACACTAGGAAACAGACTGAGAAACCAGAATAAGTTTTTCTCTTGCATCCCGTTCCATTTGTGCTAGATGAACGAACGTCTCTGCACATGCTAAGTTCTGAGAATTATTTATGTGTTAAAGCCGTCTTTCACCTCACTTGTTGGGAACACAATGTCCCTTTTCAGTTGCAAACTTCACTACATACATATATATGCGGAGGTACAAGCTCCAACTCGACTTTACAGGGAAAACGGCAGGAACTTCAAACCGGCACTTGGGAAAACACTAAGATTGCAGAGTAATTGTTTCTCCTGTATTCCATTCCGTTTCTGCTCCATGTACGTGCATCTCTCCACAAGCTCAGTTCTCAGAGATAATTGCGTGTGAAAGCCGTTCTTCAACTAGCTTGTTGGGAACACAAATTTCCTTTAAGTTGCAAACCTCACTACATTAACATATATGAGAAAGTACTAGCTTCAACTCGGTTTTAAATTGAAAAATGCAGGAATTTCAAACCGGAAATATGAAACAGACATAGAAACCAGAGTAAGTGTTTGTCTTGCAATCCGTTCTTTTGTGCTAGATGAACGAAAGTCTCTCCTCATGCTCAGTTCTGAGAGAAATGTGAGTATGAAAACTGTACTTCAATAATGTTGTTGGGAACACAAATTTTCCTTTCAGATGCAAACAACAATACATTAATTTATATAACGTGGTACTAGCTTCAACTGGATTTTATACTGAAACCTGCAGGAAATTTAAACCAGCACTATGAAACAGACTGAGAAACCAGAGTACGTGTTTCTCTTGCAATCCGTTCTTTTGTGCTTGATGAACGAACGTCTCTCCACATGCTCAGTTCTGAGAGATAAGTGTGTGTGAAAACCGTATTTCACTTAGCTTGTTGGGAACACAAATTTTCCTTTCAGTTGCAAACTACAATACATACATATATACAGGGAGGTACTTTCTCCAACTCGATTTTACAGTGAAAACTGCAGGAAGTTGAAATCGGCACTGGGAAACAGACTGAGAAAACAGAGACAAAGTTTCTCCAGCAATCCATTCCCTTTTTGCTAGATGAAACAACGTTTCTGCACATGCTTAGTTCTGAAAGCTAAGTATGTTTGAAAGCCGTCCTTTAAATAGCTGGTAGGGAACACAAAGTTTCTTTTCATTTGGAAACTACAATTCATACATATATATGGTCAGGTACTAGCTCCAAATTGGAATTACAGTGAAAACTGCAGGAACATCAAACCAACACTAGGAAACAGATTGAGAAAACAGAATAAGTTTTTCTCCTGCTCCCTTTTCCCTTTATAATACATGAATGAACATCGCAACACATGCTCAGTTCTGAGAGGTAAGTGTGTGTGTAAGCCTTCCTTTAATTAGCTTGTTGGAAACACAAACTTTCTTTTCAGAAGCAAACTACACTATATACATATATATAGGGTATTAAAATCTCCAACAGTTATTACAGTGAAAACTGCTGGAACTTCAAACTGACACTAGGAAAAATTCTGAGAAAGCAGAGTAATTACTTCTCCTAATATCTGTTCCCTTTGTGATATATGAATGAATGTCTCTCCAGAGGATCCGTTCTGAGAAAAAATTTTGTGTGAAATCCATCCTTCACCTAGCTTGTTGGGAACACAAAGTTTCTATTCAGTTTCAAACTACACTACTTAAGTATATAAGCGGAGGTAATATCTCCAAATAGGTTTTACAGTGAATCCTGAAGGATCTTCAAAGCGGCAATAGAAAACATACTGAGAAACAAAAGTGTTTTTCTTGCAACCAATACGCATTGTGCTAGATGAAGGAACATCTCTCCACACGCACATTACAGAGCGGCAAGTGTGTGTGAAATCCGTTCTTTAAAAACCTTGTTGGGAACACAAAGATTCTTTTCGGTTGCAAACTACACTTCATAAACATATATGCGGAGGTACTAGCTCCAACTCTACGTTACAGTGAAAACGGCAAGAACTTCAAACCGGCATTTGGAAACACACTGAAATTGCAGAGTAATTGTTTCTCCAGTGCTACGATCCGTTTCTGCTACATGAAAGAGTGTCTCTCAACATGCTCCGTTCTCAGAGATAAGTGTGAGTGAAAGCTGTCCTTCAACTAGCTTCTTGGGAACACAAAGATTCTTTTCAGTTGCAAACTACACTAATTAATTATATAAGGGGAGGTACAATCTCCAACTAGGTTTTACAGTGAAACCTGCAGGATCTTAAAAGTGGCACTAGGAAACATACTGAGAAACAAAAGTGTTTCTCTTGCAACCCATTCACTTTGTGCTAGATGAAACAACGTCTCTACACATGCTTAGTTCTGAGAGCAAAGTACGTTTGAAAGCTGTCCTTTAAATATCTAGTTGGGAACACAAAGTTTCTTTTCAGTTGGAAACTACAATTCATACATATATATGGGGAGGTACTAGCTCCAACTCGGATTTACAGTGAAAACTTCAGGAACATCCTACTGACACTAGTAAAGAGACAGAGAAATCAGAATAAGTTTTTCCCCTGATCCCTTTTCCCTTTGTACTAGATGAATGAAAGTCTCTCCAAGTGCTCATTTCTGAGAGACAAATGTGTGTGAAATCCGTCCTTTAATTGGCTTGTTGGGAACACAAACTTTCTATTCAGATGCAAACTACACTATATACATATATATTGGGAATTAAACGTTCCAACACGGTTTTACAGTGAAAACTGCTGTAACTTCAAACCGGCACTAGGAAAAATTCTGAGAAAGCAGAGTAATTATTTCTCCTAATATCTGTTCCTTTGTGATATATGAAGGAACGTCTCTCCACAGGCACAGTTCTGAGAAAAAATTTTGTGTGAAATCCATACTTCAACTAGCTTGTTGGGAATACAAAGTTTCTTTTCAGTTGCAAACTACATTACTTAAGTATATAAGGGGATGTACTATCTGCAACTAGGTTTTACAGTGAAACCTGCAGGGTCTTCAAAGCGGCACTAGGAAATATACTGAGAAACAAATGTATTTCTCTTGCAACCCATTCGCTTTGTGCTAGATGAATGAACAACTCTCCACATGCTCATTACTGTGTGGCAAGTTTGTGTGAAATCCAACGTTTAAAAATCTTGTTGGGAACACAAATTTTCTTTTCAGTTGCAAACTACAGTTCATACATATATATGGTGAGGTACTAGCTCCACCTCTTCTTTACAGTGAAAATGCAGGAACTTCAAACCGGCATTTGGAAACACACTGAAATAGAAGAGTAATTGTTTCTCCATTGTACCGTTTATTTGTGCTACATGAACAAACACCTTCCACATGCTATGATCCCAGAGGTATCTGTCTGTGAAAGCCCATTTTCCCCTAGCTTGTTGGAAACAGAAAGATTCTTTTCAGTAGCAAACTACACTACATAAGTATATAATGTGTCGTACTATTTCGAACACGGTTTTACACTGAAAATTGCAGGAACTTCAAACCGACATTAGGAAACAGACTGAGATACAAGAGCAAGTGATTCTCTTGCAAACCATTCCACATGTGCTAAGTGAACAAACGTCTCTGCACATGCTAAATTCTCAGAAATATTTATGTGTAAAAGCCGTCCTTCACCTCGCTTGTTGGGAACACAAAGTTCCTTTTCAGTTGTAAACTACACTACATATATATGTATGGGGAGGTAGTAGATTCAACTTTGTTTTACACAGAAAACTGCAGGAATTTAAAACCGAAACTAGGAAACAGACTGAGAAACCAGATTAAGTTTTTCTCCTGCATCACAATTCCTTTGGACTTGATGAAGGAACATCTCTCAACATGCTCAGTTCTGAGAGATAAGTGTGTTTGAAATCCGTCCTTTAAATAGATTATTGGGAAAACAAAGTTTCTATTCACTTGCAAATTTCACTTCATGCATGTATATTGGGAGGAACTAGCTCAAACACGACTTTATAAGATAACTGCAGGAAATTCAAAAAGGCAATTGGAAACAGCCTGAGAAAAAAGATTATGTGTTTCTCCAGTAAATATTTCCCTTTGTTCTAGATGAACGAACGTCTATCCTCATGCTCAGTTCTCAGAGATAAGTGTGTGAAAGCCGTCCTTCACCTAGCCTTTTGGGAACACAAAGATTCTTTTCAGTTGCTAACTACTCTACATACTTATATATGGGTAGGTAGTAGTTCCAACTCGGTTTTACAGAGAAAACTCTTTGAACATAAACCTGGCACTTGGAAACAGACTGAGAAAACGGAGTAAGTGTTTCTCCTGTAGAATGTTCCCCTTGTGCTTGATGAACTAACGTCTCCCCAAGTGCTCAGTTCTGAGAGAAAAATGTGTGTGAAATTAATCCTTTAAATACTTTTTTGGGGAACACAAAGTGTCTTTTCAGTTGCAAACAACACATCATACATATATATGCGGAGGTACTACGTCCAACACTACTTTACAGTGAAAATGGCAGGATCTTCAAAACTGCCTTTGGAAACACACTGAAATAGCAGAGTAATTGTTTCTCTTGTATACCGTTCAATTGTGCTACATGAACGAACGCCTTCCACATTCAATGATCTCAGAAGAATGTGTGTGTGAAAGCACATTTTCCCCTAGCATGTTGGGAACAGAAAGATTCTTTTCAGTTGCAAACTACACTACATACGTATGTAATGGTTCGTACTATCTCCAACACGGTTTTACACTGAAAATTGCAGGAACTTCAAACCGACAATAGGAAACTGACTAAGAAAACAGAGTAAGTGTTTCTCTTGATTTCCGTTTCATTTCTGCCAAAACAACAAACGTCTCTGCACATGCTAATTTCTGAGAAATATTTAAGTGTTAAAGCCATACTTCACGATGCTTGTTGGGAACCCAAAGTTACTTTTCAGTTGCAAACTTCACAACATATATCTATCTTCGGAGGTACTAGCATCTAATCTCTTTTACACTGAAAAATGCAGGAAATTCAAACCTAAACTAAGAAATAGACTGAGAAATCAGAGTTAGAGTTTCTCTTGCAATCCGTTCCATTTGTGCTAGATGAACGAATGTAGCTGCACATGCTAAGTTCTGAGAATTATTTATGTGTTAAAGCCGTCCTTCACCTCGCTTGTTGGGAACACAAAGGTTCTTTTAAGTTGCAAACTAAAATACATAATTATATACGGGGAGGTACTAGTCCCAACTCGGTTTTACAGTGAAACCTGAAAGAACTACAAACCAGCACTATGAAACACACTAAGAATCCCGAGTAAGTGTAGCTCCTGCAACACATTCCTTTGTGCTAGATGAAGGAACATCACTCCACATACTCAGTTCTGAGAGATAAGTGTGTGTGAATGCCGTCCTTCACTTAGCCTGTTGGGAACACAAAGATTCTTTTCAGTTGCTATCTACTCTACATACATATATATGGGTAGGTAGTATTTCCAACTCGGCTCTACAGAGAAAACAGTTTGAACGTAAAACTGGCACTTGGAAACAGACTGAGAAACCAAAGCTTTTCTCCTGTAGAACGTTCCCTTTGTGCTTGATGAACTAACGTCTCTCCAAGTGCTCACTTCTGAGAGAAAAATATGTGTCAAATCCATCCTTTAAATACTTTTTTGGGGAACACAATGTTTGTTTTCAGTTGCAAACT